>NC_060284.1:21891260-22255161 GCF_021613505.1 Equus quagga | reverse complement strand
AGTAAAGAGTGGGATGCAGCCTTTCCTCTGTATTCCAGCTGCTACCACCCAAATCTGAGTTCCCATTTACTCAGATTATTGGAACATACCTCTAACATGTCAGCATCCTCTCCCAAGACCTACCCATCATGTACATGAATCCACATTAATCTTTCACAAATGTGCTTGCTTTTTGTTATTTCTCTATTCAAGAACCTATAAGGCCTTTAAGTGAGAGGAAGAAAACTTTCTTCCTGCCCCTTCCACACCATCTAAAAAGTCCATTCTCGAAACTTTGAGCAACTCCTGCAGTCAGATGTCTCCTTTCTAGCTGATTTCCCGTGTTCTGCTCTTATATTTTGAATTCTTTTGGAATATTCCATTTTCATGTCTCACTAGCCACTAAAAATTACCAAAGTTAAAAGGAAACACAAGATAATATCCTCAAAACCATTTCTCCTTCTTACGTGTCAATTTTAGACAGTAGCATCATCATTCTCCCAGTCAACCCGATTAAAAACCTCAAAAGTGAGCTTTATTATCCTTCAGTTTATTCTCCATACACTGCCAAGCTAGATCTTGGACCAATTTTTAATCTGTTTGCAGGGTAAATCTACAGACCAGATCTTCAAAGCGATCTGCCTGTGTTATCCTAACCCTGCATTCTGTAACTTCTGTGCTCCTTGTTATTGGACAGTAGAAGAAAATAGGTTTATTTAGGTGATCATGGTAAGTTTTAATGTAATGCAAATTTTAGTGATTTGTGAACTGGAAAATAGCAGATGAAAGTTTTGGCATAACTTGACATGATATAGCCTTGGTGGGAATGGATATGGACAGAAATAGAATTTTCTAAAAATATTTTGAAGGAAACAGGCTGTTTTGGCATTTTATGTAGAATCAACCAAGAAGAATCAAAGTGTACTCAAAGTTTTTGAATCTAAGTAATCAAAAATGGTGTTGCTAGTGAAACTCAGATGAGAAAAGGAGCTGAGTTCATAAGAGATGTAATAAAATAGAAATCTAGTGAAAAAAGTTGCTGAAGAAATAAGAGAAGCCCTAGGCTTGTAGATATGCAATGATCATTCACTTTCTTTCTCCTGATAAATTTATTTCCAAGTTACATTTCTTCCATTTTTAAACCAGGTACTTGAGTTCATTTGTCTACTTTAAATCAATTTCACAGCAGTGAAGGGTGAGAAAATCTTGGAAGCATGAGTTTTTTTTTTTTAAATACATTCATAGAAAGAGGGATGCTATTATTGGACAAAATGTATTTTTGGTGGATAATTTAACATTTTTAAGTTTTGATGTTATCCCTCAACCAAACTCTATGGGAAAAGAGAAAGAAAAAATATGTTTGCTATTTCACTATTTCATTTGGTAATATCTAAAGAATAATTTGTGTTTCAGACTGAAGTTTTGATTTTAATTAAAAATTTACTTCGCAAAAAATATAGAACTGAAGACTTAGAACAACCAAATCATTTCCTTGGTTATGGCTCAGTGGAAACTTGAAAACCTGAGGAGTGGGAGCTCTGACCTGAAGAGACTGCTGGGAGAGATCGGCGTTTCCTGACACAAGGGCCGCGAAAGCATCAATGAGGCCGTTGTTCGCAGCTTCATCCGAAGCATATTTGTGCTTTCCTCCTAAAATGTAAACGCATTAACTAGGTTGCTTTCTAGATAACAAGTACTTATCACATTTTAGTGATTAATAGGATAACAGAATAACAAAATCAAAGTTGCAGTATAGATTATTAAAATAGACTAAAACCAGATAGGTGTAAAGATTAACTCTGAAATGTTAACTTCAACATTTCCTAACTAGAAAGTGTAAGCGACCTTTCCACCTCACTTACAGAAACGTTAGCTGGCTGAAACTCATCAAATAACCATAGAATATTAAAAATGATGTTATAAGTTGTACTAAAGCTCACAGACTTCACACAGCCCTTTAGGGGAATTAATCACTTGTATGTAAGAAATAGTTTTAACAGCATTGGCTTTCCGGTTTTCCAGCCAAAGTAGATCAGAATCAGAAAATCAGAAAGGTTAAATGCTCCTATATTGAGTTATCCTGACAATAGCTGGCAGTGAGGAGACAGAAAAATGGTAAGTAAGAGAGACAAGTTCAAAAGAGCAGTACTTTTGGGGGGGATACTTGTGATAAAAATAAATTTTACACTGGCTATGAAAGCAGTTTGAAATGATGAGAGTTTGTACATCTAAGCATTAAAAAGCGGGTATATATTTGGTAACATTAGAACCAACCCAACACAATCATTGATGTTCATAATTTAAAAATTATGTATTTTCTATGTTTAAGAAGTCACTGAAAACATGTAGCTCTTTTTCATCTCACGTCTGTGTATCTGAGATGACAGCTAGCAGAGTAACTGTTTATCTAGAAACTCTGTTGTTATTTAGACCTTTTCAGTTTGAGCTTCTGTTAATCCCGTGCCCCCGCCCCACAGCCTCTGCTCTGGTCTCATGGGTTTCCCACTATCCCTCCGCGTGCCTGGCATTATCGTTCCAACATGGTCTTTTTGTTCATGACCTGATCATCTCTCACCCCTTTTCCTTCCAGAGAAATTCAACACCTTGCACAGGGCCCAGCTCAGAAGTCGCCTCGTCTCTCACGCCTCCTTCCTGACACTGTAAAACCCTGCGAGAATTAATGGCTTCCTCTGCTCACATCTTGCTTTATTCCTGTATATTCCTTTTGTCGTGGAGGATGGTTATCTGCTTATGCTATCTGATTAATAGTTTTATTTGTCTTTCCAGCCAGCTGGACTGTGAGCCCCTTGAGAACAGACATCAGGTCTGGTTTAACTCTGGTCCCAGGCTCCTGGCACAGTGCCTGCAGAGCAAGAGCTTGAGAGAAGTTGCTGATCGTCAGCCTCTACACTTGTGCATTGCTATCAAAGGACTAGAATATCTATATGTCACCTCTTACCTGTTATGGTGCTCATCTCTATGACTGCTTGATCAGCAGATGGTCCCAAGGCAATGAAATGAATGATGGCCCCACTTTGTTTCACTTCATCCAGGCAACTGCCTGCAGAGTTATCCTCCCCATCGGTCAGCAGCACTATTTCAGATCCATCTATTTGGGAGTACATGTCTGTAATTACCTGAAAATATAATCAGAGCATAATTACAAGTGTTCCTAGATCAAAGACTTATGGGAGATTAGAAAAAATGTACGGAGAAAACAAAAATGTGCAGAAAGGAAGAAATAGCTTCTGTTTTAAAACCATAGAATCTGCAATCAGCAGTCCCTGGGGGAACGTAAACATGACTCTCTATTTTGTCCACCTGCTGCAGGGAATTTCTGTTCAAATGAAGCTATATGGGAGCAGGGCTGTGGAAAATCCCACCTGGGCTAAGTGACAATGACTTCCCATTCTGGGGATCTCAGGTCAACCAGGCATGAAAAATATAATTGTAGAATGTGGCATTAAATATTTTTCTGCTCTTTGACCACACTACCCTCTGACAAGCGTTCTGTATTCTATGGTTCAAGAGAAACAGCCAAATATTACAGTGCCACCATTTACTGAATACTTCCTCCAGGTTACATGTGTTTTATTCTCTGTATAATTTAACTCAAGGCCCAATTCTGAACACATCCCTAGATCACAACCGCACTACCACTCTGCTCCCTACAGTTTATTTCCTGTGGGGCAACCAGAGTCAACTTCATAAATGGTAAATTGAATCTCAGTCTCTGATGCTTAAAGCCCTTCGGTAGCTTTCTGTGGCGCTTAAAATAAAATACAAACTTCTTATCATATGTTTCGAAGCTTTGAAAGATGTAGCTACTGTCTACCTGCCAATCACATTTCGTACCCCCTCATTTGTCAGACTCCAGTGTCACTAGCTTCTGTCATTTCTTGGAATAATCCAGTTCTTTTCCACCTCTTTCCCAAGGGACTTTGCACTTTCCTTTCTGCCTGAACCACTGACTCCTCATCTTTGATTTCTTATCTTAAATGTCACTCTTCGGAGAGAGCCCCAGTGGCATCTCTACCTAAGGTAGCCAGTGCCCAGTTACTCTATGACTTCACTCTGCTTGGTTCCTTCACAACACTGTCTCCACAATCTTCATTCTTGTTTTAAATTGATTAATTGTTTGATGGATGGTTGGATGTATAACATATTCCCCGCTGAGACAGAGTGCACCACCAGGGCAGAGAAGCTTTACTTGGCACATACATATATGTTGAATAAGTTAAATTACGTGTTTTCCCCCACTCCCTACAATAAACGTATATTGAATAAATTAAAACATGAACAGTCCTATGTGCTAGCTTTCACTGCCCCATTCTACCAATGAGGTAATAGAGGACTAGAGAGGTGAAGAGTCATGCTTAGGGTCACAAAGCTAGTATGTGATAATGGAGTTTGAACCCAGGACTTCATGTTAGAAAGCTACAGTGAAATGCCATGCAATTCATAAAAGGGGGCGATTCAACAGGGGTGAGAGTAGCAGGAAAAGCTGCACAAAGGAGCAAGGAGGTTGAAGAATAGGTAGAATTTTAACATGCAAAGATGGAAAGAAGGAAATGTTTTAGGCAGGGGAATTGCATGGAGAAAGGTCCAGAGGCTGCTAGTACATCGTGGGCTTGGAGAGTGATGTGAGCAGTAAATTGGTTGACACACAGAGCCTCAGGAGGGGAGAACTGAAAAGAAAGGCTGGCAAGAGAGCTGAGGACAATTTTATTGAGGGGACAGGAGACTCAAATAACATGGGATTGAGGAATTCAGATTCAATTTTATAGACCCTGAGGGGACAGTGAAGATTCCTTAGCAGGAAAAGGATGCAAATGACATTAATTACAAGCTCAAGGTGACCATTCGGATAATAATAAAATTCATAATAATAGTTATTGTGAATTATATATTTAGTATAAATAGATATTGTTCTGAGTATGTAAATATATCATTTCATTTGCTCCTCATAATAGTCCTGTGAAGTAGCATTCTTGTTTTCCTCTATTTTATAGCTAAGGCCCTGAGAGTCCAAAGAGACTGAAACGTTGTCTAAGGTCACATAGCTAGTACGTAGTAGAGCCAGCTCTCTGAGGTCAAAACTCATGTTCTGACCAGTCTTCCTTACCCAACTTTGACTAACAGTCCCTGCCACATCTGCTTTAAGAGATAAACATCACTTTTCTGTAACCAGATGTCACAGACACTGAAATGAGAATTGACCCAAAGTGGAATCATACACTTAGCTTGCTTCGTTGCATTAAATGTTGATGACTTTTGCTGCCCAAGTACACCTATTTAACTAACCTTTATTGGGCACTGACTATTGCATGGTAACAAGACAAAGTCCCGACCCCATTGGGCTTGTACTTTAGGGGCATTTTAATAGTCATTTATTCACTCACCAGTTTATATGTTGACTTAGTGATCCATTAAAAAATCATCTAGTGAATTTCTCTATGGGCTTAGTCCTGTGTTTCTTAGGATTAATTATGCGAAAAATAGGGAGCAAATTAGTGCAGTGGCATTTAACATACAAATGTCCTAGAAGAATAAACTGTATTTGTAGTATGATTTTTCACCTCAAATGCTGATTTAATTCCAGCGCAGATGGAAGTTCCTCCAACAGCTTCTGTAGGTAAACTCTCCAAGAGCTTGTTTCTTTCATTGCTGCTTATTATTTGAGTTAAATTACTTATAACAAGGGCAGTACTATCAAAGTGCACCATTCCTACCCAGGATCCGTTTTCAATGGTCTGAAGCAGGAAATGTTTTGCTGCTTGATTCATTCGATTTAGGCGATTAAAACTCTGAATAAGAAAGGACAAGAAAAACAACCAAGTGGTTTTCAACTGGAAAATAACAGCAGATCACATAAAATGAGTGAATAGAATTTAAGAATTTTCTATAAATAGTAATTGGTGTTATTAAAGAAAACAATTATTATTATTATTGAGGAAGATTAGCCCTAAGCTAACATCTGCTGCCAATCCTCCTCTTTTTGCTGAGGAAGACTGCCCCTGAGCTAACATCTATGCCCATCTTCCTCTATTTTATTTGGGACACTTGCCACAGCATGGCTTGACAAGCAATGCTTAGGTCTGTGCCCGGGATCCAAACCAGTGAACCCCGGGCTGCCAAAGCGGAATGTGCGAACACAACTGCTGTGCCACCAGGCTGGCACCAACAATTAATTTTTTTAATTCATAAAATAAAAAAGTATAGTTATGTGTACTATGGAAAACATATAGATAGTAAAGAAAACAAGCTTTAGGGTAGAGCTGATTGTTGACTGCTAAGCACCCAAATTAGAGGTGGAGAGTAGTGTGGGGGCTGGATTGAATTGGAGGGTGATGACTCACATCTTAGACTCTGCCTGATTACTTCTGGGAACCTCTGTTAGTTGCGTTGAGATGAAACCACTCCCCAGATCCTACAGTGTCTAACCAGACTATCAGGGACTCCAGCTAGAGACTAAAATCTCCCCATCGCCAGGGACTAGACTAGCCAAAATATGAACTTACTCAAGCGGCAGCTATGTTCTTAGAGGCCCAGTCCCTACCTTCCCCATTTCCTCTTCTCCCACGTCTTCCCACCATTTCCCCACCAATGGATTAATTGGAATTGGTTCTTTGATAACTTATTAAGACTCACATCTCTCTTTCCTACATGAATGCCCACCATGTGAGTGTCTTCATACATTTGTCTTTTCCAGTCCCTCAATACTAGTTGATCTGTGGTACCTTCCCCCAACACATGCCCAAATTTCCCTCTGAACTCCCTAGAACCAAATCACAGTGAGAACCTCCTCCTACATCCCATCTTTGAGGGCTCTCTTTACTACCTTGCTTTACCTTTACACTTGGCTCTATCTGCACCCTGACGTGGGAGGCTGCTCATCTTCTCCCAGTCAGGAATGTCATCTCTCCCCAGCGACACGTCCTAGACACTTCTATGTGCTGGTTTCTAGCACTCTGAAACTCTATGCTATTGTGGATTATCTCATTCATCCTTTGCCCTTTTCAGTAACCACCCAATCCCCCATTTGTTAAAGACATTATTCCTGATATTCAGCATGGTCTGTTCTACCTCAAATGTGCCATTCTTTTGAGTACCTTATCACATTACATCTGCTTGTTTGTAGTCCATTCATTTGTACAATTATTTACCGAGTGCCTATATGTGATAAACCCTATTCTAGGCAAAAAGGATACAAAGATGAATAAGACACTATTTCAAGTCCTAGAGGACATGATTCCTAGAGAACATGCTTCCAAGTCCTAGAGGAGCTCCCAGTCTTGTGGAGAGAAATGTGTAATTTCAATATCATTTATAGTAATATGAGTTTGCACAGGTCATGGTGGGAGACCAGCAGAAGAGACCTTAGCCCAGCATAGAAACATAGCCCATCTCCTCCAGGGAACTGGGTGCCTCTACCAAATTTTAAAGATTGTGTATGAGTTAACCAGCTGATGGGGAAGGCAGAGAAAATTTTCTCTATTGAACTATAAACTCTTTAAGGATATGGGCTTCTATTCCTAGAGCCTAGCACAATGCCTACCATTCAGTGAATGGTAGTAGAAGGAATAAATGGCTGAATCTGGTCATATCTTCATTTTGGTGATGCTCTTTGTCTGTGTCTTTGAGCATAAAGAGGTCATTTATATAGATGATGAAAATAAGGTAAACCCATGTTAAGAGTTCTTGTGATTGATCTTGTCCCTTGACTTTAAATGGAGTTCAGAAGCCCTGAATCTACTTTCTCCTCATGTCTGTCAAGTATCTCCAATAGACAACAAGGGCAAGGTTAGAAAACATTTTCATCTTTCAACCTCTAGTTCTGATCTTCTAACTAAAGCTTTACTAAAGGGCCAAAAAGTCTTCCTCAATAAACTTTCTATTTTCTGGAAAAGACAGAGACTCTTGGGTTAGGTCTTTTAAACTCTATTCCCATCATTCTTTCATTACAATGTTCACTGCCCTGCTTGAGGTCATGATCACAGGAATTGTTGGTACTTATGTCACCATGCAATTCAGAACAATCCAGGTGCAGATAGCATTCAGAATGTTCTTAGGCCCTCAATCACCTCCCTGTTCCTACATCCAGGAAAAATCGGATCAGAAACTTACCGCCATGCTTCCAGACTTGTCAAGAACTAAGCACACAATTCTTTGACTGATCTTCAGCAATGAGAAGACAGGTGGAGGGGGTGGTGCCACCATAGATGTTGTGTTTTTAAAATCCTCAGAATTGCTGATCACCTCCCATGTGCTTCTGAAATCGCACATTTTGTTTTGTAGGCTTGGAGCCTCTCGGTTATGGTTGTTTTCCTTACAGAATTCAACGACCTAAGGGGTTGATAAAATTTAAAAAATGTTTCTATATGATGCCTTCAGAAATCAAGTACAAATCTGAAAAAAGTTAAAAATCTATTCTCCAAATATGTTGTTTAGTGAATGAAATTGATTCACCGAGGAGTCATATAATAGTAAAGTGGATTTTCAATAATAAGTAATGCTACTTGAGTGCTTACTATGTACTAGTCAGCGTTCAAAGAACTCTATACTAACACATCTAATTTCTCACATCACCTGCACAGATCTTTTATAAACATGATAACATGTCCTTTGATTATAAATATACAGTCTGAAGCAATGATTGGTATACTTACAGAATCAATCCCTTGCATGAACATTATGGATGCTTTTTCAGTTTGATCTTGATCAGGGAAGAATTGACAATCTTTTTCATACAGTTTTGTCTTAGAATCAATTCTGCATCCTCTGGTTATACAGCTGTCTCCTTGACATGTATAAACTCTATTTATACCAGTAATGCCCGTGGAACACCTGAAAGTATATGACAGTTAGTCTTTGAGGCAACCTAACAATTCAAATTTTTAAAAATATCTTGTGTCTTTATATCAAGGTTTTTTAATAATGACTTTTATATCAAGGTTTTTATTCTTATTTATGTACCACACACATCCTGTTTTGACAGCAAAGTTTCAGGGTTCCTACCAGAGCAGTTATCTGTTTTTCAAGAAGTGGCAGAGGGAAATGTTAAGTGGGATCTCCGGTGTAGGCAATGGCTGAGTTCCCTGCTGGGATTCAAGCTCCTGCTGTCCTGCTCACACTAATGGCTGGAGGCTCCCCTTTTCCAAACACCTGTCCTGGTGGCCTTGTGATGGTAAATGCACTGCAGGAGTCTGGACAAGGTGACTTGTGAAACAGTTGCTCTTGGTACCACCTTAGCTTAAGGTTCTTTGTAGATTTCTGTTCAAGAAGATATCCCCAAAGAATGGGATGAGGCATGACTACAAGTGTTTGATTATTCAAGGAGCATTTGTATCCAAGGTGAAATGTGGCTTGAAGGAAAGACTGAGGTACTGCCCAGGAGAGCAGAGTAAAGAATGGTGGAGGCATTTTATGTGTATGTTTTACTGCATGGAATTGGCCACAGTGGCAGTGATTACAACAAGTATGCTGGGATGTGAATATATCCCATCTTTTCAATGTTTCTCCAGTTTTAATCCCAGAAGGAATGACTAGATTTTATTCAGTCATTTAGGGAGACTCCTACATATGTGTATGCTTCTATTGCCCCAAACTCAGTGAACATAACGATGTTATCTATTAACAATCGTGTGAATATGCTGCAGCAGAGACTAGACATTTAGGAAGAGTATGATGTGAACAAATGTAGTCAGAAGCGCCTTTGCTGAAATTATATATTTTTCAGTTTGTACAATTTTTTCTTTTAAAGATTAGCCCTGAGCTAACATCTGCAGCCAGTTTTTTTTTTCTTTTTCTCTCCAAAGCCCCCCAGTACATATTCTGGTTGTAGATCCTTCTAGTTCTGCTATGTGGGAGGCCACCTCAGCGTGGCTTGATGAGGGGTGCAAGGTCCGCACCATGGATCCGAACCAGCAAAACCCTGGGCCACCGAAGCAGGGCACACGAACTTAACCACTTGGCTGGGGGGCCAGCCCCCAGTTTGTACATTTTTGATAAGTCCTCAGCCCCGGCAAGGCAGCTCAGATTGACTAAGCTGAAGGTACCTAATTTTAGATCAGCTCTTTCCAAACATTCTGCTTTCTTTATCTCAGAAGCAAAAGGATTGTCTATTATTAAATGTGATGTTAGGTTGGTATTTTAAGTGATCTTTATAAATCCCAAGAAATTCCTGTTTGGTCCCTTGAAGCTGATTGATTTCTTACTTAGCCCACATTTACCGCTACTTCTAACCATTGTTTTTTTCATTCTTGTGTAGTGTAAATAATTTTGATCTGCTCTTATAGTACAAGCTTTTACACAGAGAACAACTTCGGTGTGAATGAGTCTGGAAGCTGTCGTAGAGAGAGATAAAAACATGTCAAATTGGCAACCAAATGCTCTTGACCTTATCTGTATTTTAAAAGGGCAATTAGCTAATTTAAGGTACATTTTCTAAAAAAAAGCACTGTTTTGTGATATAGCATCCACTACCTGCATTGGGACAAAAATGAATGACTGGCTTTTGAAAGAAATCAAACTAAGGAAAATAAGAAGTTACAGCCTGAGGTAATTTAAGAAAATTTAAATGGTCATGCCTTGTTGCTTCAATTTTTTTTGATGTGGCGCTGTAGTAAGGCTCATCTTCGTTGTATTCGTCAAACACTCCCCAGCGGAGAAGGGCCCACTGGTGGACAAACAACCTCCCTGTGGGAAAATATTCCAAAAATGTCATCATAATTCAAGTGACAAACTTTGCCCTGCAATTATTTTAAGCAACTTTTTTCCAATCAAAAATATTCATATTTAGGTTGTAAATAACTGCCAACATTTATATTTTTCTTTATACAAAAGTATATTTCATTGCTTTGTATTATATTATGTTACATGATATAGTGTATAATCTTTTTATTCCACAGCATGTTAAATCAGCAAAATATTTATGACGTATACGCTATGGGCAGAATAGACTGGGATTTGGCTTTTCATTCTTGGGAGGCAAAAACTCTTAGATATTACAGTAGTTTTTGGCTTTTTGGCTCTACAGTGTTCACTCCTACCAACAACATAAACAGATGTGTAACAAATCTGTGGCATTAAAACTTCATGAGGATGTGATTAGTTAAAAAGTGTCTATAAAATGCTCCCTAGGAGGTTGATAACGAAAAAAAGATTGAAAAACACTGTGATAGACTGTACATAATCTTGTGGGTGTCTAAGTGAACTGATTAATGTATAGTACTTAGCATATATAAGCATTAATTATATGAAAAAATTTTTATTGATTATACATATTCAGCACTGTAGTAGGTATTGGAAATATAAAGATGAGTAAGATATAGTCCTTGACTAGGATAAGCATGGAGATAAAGAATCAGAATAAAAAGGTTTTCCTAAGAATTTTAGAGTGAATGTAAGAATAAAGGTAAATCCAAGCTTGATATGCGGGAAGAAAAAACAAATGGAATTTTTGTTTTAGGAATATTAGTAAAAACTTCAGAGGAAATAGAAGTGGAGGAGAAGTTGGAAATATGGCCTATTCTGCTACAATGTGTGTTTCTCTAACTCAGATTAACTCATGAGACCTGAAAAATGGGGGAAAATTCAGTCTTATGCAAAAGTCACGTTTCTTCTTCAAATCCCTGCTTCTCAAAGTGTGTTCCTGGGACCAGCAGCATCAGCATCCCCTGGGAGCTAACAAGATCTGCAGAATCTTGAGCCCACTCTAGATTACTGAGTCAGAATCTGCTTATTTACAAGATCCCTAAGTTATTCCTCTACACTTTAAACTTTAGGAACTCTGGTTTCAGGCTTCCTAGGCAAATGGAGGCAGATTAGTGAGCCTGGAAACCTTCAGTATGGGAGGAAAAAGCCCTCATATTAGCTATTGCTATAGAATTTGGAGAATTTTTAGAAAACTTAAAACTGCCTACACAAGTGGCTCACTTTTTACAGAGCTGTGCTTCCTTCTTAGGTCATGGCAGTTTGTCCTGCCCCCAGTGCCCACCTTGCTAAAGGGGTAGATTTCAGGATCTCTCACCACACACACATACACAAAGGTAACTATGTAAGGCGATGAAATGTTAATTAGCTTGACGTTAGCAATCATTTCACTACGTAGATGAATATAAATCATCGTGATGTAGACCTTACAGCTCTACAGTTTTTGTTAAAAACAAAGCAGCCCCTCTGACTTAGAATTCCATTCCCATGTATATCGTCTCAGTTCCCACAAATCCTATTTTCATTTCTAAAAGCATTTCCTTCGTGCGTGTGTGTGTGTGCGCATGTGTGTGTACTTTTAATATCTGCTATGATGGCCGCATCTGGCCAGGCTGAGCTGTTGCCCAGGGTGATCTAAATGATCTTCCCAGGTATCTATTATTATTATTGTTATCATTTTTATTACAAATTGCATAGATTTTAGAACTGTCTTCTTAACCTTAATTTACCAAAAGCCTTGTTGTTATTAGGGCATTGTTTTGCAGAATGTGAGTTTTTTCAAAAACACATGGATCCCATTATGGCAGAAAGACCTGTGTAAGAGGGAAGGGTGAAACTGTCAGTTATGGGCTTGGGTTGAGGTTGAGGGATATGGGAAAACAACAAGAGCTCAGGAGGGGACCTTGGCTTTAAAAACTGTAGAACATCCTCCTCTTCTAAGACAGCTGGAGGTGGGGAGAGATGAAGGTGGACACGAGTTTGAAAGTAAAGAGGAAGAAGGTAAGGGCCTTTATTTTCTCAGTCAAAGCATCTGTTGCTTGATGGGATTGACAAGAGTGACTAGAGATCTTGAGAAAACTGGTAGAAGTTTTACAACAGCTGCTGTGGGGAATGAGAGAGAGAGCTGAGAAGAGGCAAGTAAAAATACTGTTGAGTAACTTTGAGTGCTTCCCTGAGCTTGGAAGATGTGTTTTTGTAATGATACCAATTAGTTTTGTAATTTTGTTTTACATCTTTGAAACATATTAACAGGAGCCAAAGGAAACTAGCCGGAAACTCAGTGCAGAGAACTTGGCAAGTCAAATGAAACTTAAGGATAAGAGTGTTGAGCTATTTATACTTGTAGTTGAATTGACTTTCTGGACATGCCAGATAGGAAAGAAAGTATAGCTAGAAGGGCACAAGGCATTAGAGGTGCCAAGGAGAACAAACATGGTCAGGCTAAAGTGTGGGGGAAATGTAAGATTGGGATGGGGTGACATGATGTAGCTTTCAAGATTGCAGTGGGGAACAGGCCCAGGTAATGATGAGGACCAGGGCCAGCTGAGTGTTTAACAGAGACAAGAGACTTCATGTGTGCTCGTTGAAGGGCAACAGAAGAGGGAGATTCTGGAGTATGCAGATTCAGGAGGTTTCACTGAGTAGTGACATGTGCGTTGGGCCCTCCTTTAACAATGATTTGCATTTTAAATGAAAAATAATATGCTTTAGTTCATTTGAACCAATAATGTTAACTTTTAGATGGAAGTAGATGAAACTGTCACTTTTATAGGTGAAAATGATGACTTAATGACAAGTTCATCTGGTTCAACCAAATAAGTTGAATAAGAGTATCAGCAACTAACAGCCTGTGAGTGTTTTCTCTTGGCCAGAAACTGGCATCTTGGCTCTTTCCAGCTTGCCAGGCATCTGCCTTCCATGGAAGCAGCACGTGATTGATTAATATCTGGCTGTGAAGAACTGAAAAATTAAAACCTAAAAATATGCCAAAAGAAAACGTTTATTACCGTTGTCCTGTGTTCAAATTTCTGTAGACACTGTACTGAGCATAGTTAAGTGGATTATCTAATTTAACGTTCACAACAATTGTATAAAGGAGAAACTCCTCTAATCACCATTTTACAGGAAATAGGCACAGAGAGGCTAGGTCACTTGTCCAAGGTCACACACAGCTGATAATTAGGGGAGTCAGGATTTGAACCGAGGGACTCTGGCTCCAAGGCTTGGACGCTTAAGCTGGATACAAAACTGCTTGTTGGAAGCACTGCAAAATATGTGTTTTAACCAAAATTCCTACCTGATGGTCCATACTGACTTTGGTTTTTTCCAAGTACAAAGTTGGGGGTGAGATGAATGTATTCTCCTTTCTCTCCACAGGCAGTGAACTGCTTGGTGTATGGTTCATCTCTACCTGGGAGGGTAGGTGGTGCAACTAAAACATCAGCCTGAGAATGTTTAAAAAGATTTTTAAAAGATCAGAAATAGAAATGACAGCATTTAGTCAGAACAAGTCTGAAACGATCGGTTTGCTGTAAAACTGAGGAGCAGCAAAAACTAATTTTTAAGAGAAACTTTTTGACTCACGTGTTCATAGCTTTCATGTTTCAGCCTCTTATATTCAGAGTTTTCTTTCCAATTCTCAGGAATTAATATTGAAACATTTTTGAAAAAGAATCTTTTTTCTGTGGCTTCAAACAGGTAAGTAGAAGCTGTAGTCACCATGTCCTATTGTTAAAGGAAACACATGTGAGGATGGCGAAGTGACAGTGGATTAAATGAGCAAGGGTTCAGCACAAGCATTTCCCAACTTAAGAGTGGATAGAGGGGTCGGCTCCATGGCCGGTGGTTAAGTTCACGCGCTCTGCTGTGGCGGCCCAGGGTTCGGATCCTGAGCGCAAACATGGCACCGCTTGTCAGGCCACGTTGAGGTGGCGCCCCACATCCCACAACCAGAAGGACATGCAACTAAGATATACAACTGTGTATGGGGTGGGTTGGGGAGATAACGCAGAAAAAAAAAAAATTGGCAACAGTTGTTAGCCCAGGTGTGAATCTTTAAAAAAAAAAAGAAAAAAGAAAAGGACCTTTAACCCAGTGTTGATGATGGTTATCATTAAAAAAAAAAAGAGTGGATAGAAAAAACAACTTACTGATGAGCAGGGTCTCTGCCTCACAATTCCAACTCTACCACCTGTCAATCCAAATTATAGCTTCATCCTGCCCATTAAAGGTTGAATCTTCCAAAATCCTTCATCAAAAGGCAAATGCTTGTGTTTGGTGTTAAGAGAAATTGTATAAAATGGTAAAGGCATAGACCTTAGCATCATCTGCTTGGTTCCAATACTGGCATCAGCACTTTCTGGCTGATAGGGCTTCGCCAGTTTACGTAACGCTCTGAAGCCCAGTTCCCTCATCTCTTAAATGGAGTATTGCAACCTATCTTTAAGGTTGGCATAAATATGAAATGAGTTGTATAGTACTCTACACATAGGCAGTCACAAACTGGTTGATATCATTACTGTTTATAAGTCGTAGTAGAGAATAGCCTTAGCTGATGCAAGCTAAGGAGAATATTCTGTAGGGACTGGTCATATACTCCCACTGCACAGGAGAGGCAGCTGGGTTGGGATCCTAGAAGGTGGGGGTGACGGAAAATTCATAGGAGAGGCAGAGCTTTTTGATCCTAGGCAGAGCTTATTGCTCTGCCAACAAGCTGAAAATAATATCACCTTATATTGTTCCATATCCTGAATCCAAAGATGCAACGATTATTAAGAGAAATAGTCCTTCCCTAGAGCTTACTATGTAGTGGGAGAAATAAATGGGTGAAAAAGTCCTATGGTAGATGATCAAACCCACTGAATATTTGGGGGATCCTGGATGCTAGATGACGGTGTTACCCTCTTCATCTCACTGGCAACGTCCCAGTCAAGAGTGTTGTTTTCTTCAAGGCAGGCTCCAGTCCTCCAGGGTGCTTCCTGACCTAACATAAGCCCATCGTAGAGCTGTTCTATTTCAGGAGTTCCAGAGCTCTCTACCCTGTGTTCTTGAAGAGAGTTCAGCGTGCTGACTGTAATGTACTGAGGAGATCAGCAAACTGATTGGGTTCAGAGCCATGGGATCAATCAGAAGCCAGAGTGCAGAGAACTGAAGGCCCAGAGGACTGGCTAGGAGTCAGGAAAAGGCCTTCAGAGAGCTCCTAATCTAGATAGGAGGTTACTTCATCACTGGCCTAGAGCAGATGAAAGAATTCTCTACCTGTTCCCTAAGGAGGCCTCTCTCTTTTATTGTTGTGGGATATTTAGGTCTCAACCAGTTACCTTCTGCTTGAAGTGATGGCTCTCTCTGTGGTTACGATATGAAAGCATATGTGGTGGTTTGAATTGTGCTACTGATTGGAAAATAGTGTTGCTGCATACAGTTGTGTTGTACATTGTACAACTCCAAGGGATTCCATTTTCTTTGTAGTCTCCATAGCTCTGTGCAGCTCCCTTGGTTAATGGAATGTTCTCGGTTCAAGGAGGGATTTCACAGACCCTATATCACATGGCCGATACCCTGGGATATACTAAGGGGCCTAATAAGGGTTCTCACAGTCTTTCTCAGCAGAATTCCTGTAATATTCCTTCGAAATTCCTTCCCAGAATTCCTCTAATATCCTAGTTGGATCAAAGAAGATTAAGACATCAATGTTTCCATAAACAAGTACTCTCAAACCAAAAAGACATTAATAAAGTGAATAATGAAAGTTGACAATTGACATCTTAGGTCATGAATTATGAGTCAATTCAACAAAAATTCTTATTATGGTCAGAGAGTATCCCAACAGTAAGGTTATCTCCACAAGTTGGTCCACCAGTTACAAAATACAGTGATTTTCGTCACATTATATAAGCCAGAACTCAAACCCAGGTCTGTCAGCCTTCAAAGTCGCTATGTTGGATCACAGCTCTGACTGTGCTATTTAATGGAACATTGGGAAAATTATTTACTTCTTCAAATACCAATTTTCTCCTCTGTATAATGTGGATGAGAGTATTTCACAAGGTTGCCTGAAGATATAAATGCAAGGACGTTGCAGAGGGCTAGGAGACTGTCAGGAAACTTTGTGTAATCTAGGCATTTCCACTAAAAATCAATCTTTTACTTGTAGTGTTCAAGAGAGGATCATTTCACAAATTTTTGCCCCTACAAATAATTCTTCCAAATATTAATTTCAGAGGTTCAGAAAAGTTTGAATCTGATTGGCTGTCCCTGGATACTAAGAAACCCATCAATCAGAATCAGCTATATTAATTGCTATTCAAGCCTGTGTTTTTCAGTATAGGGAATCTTTATCTTCCCCTGGAATTCAAAAGGTATCAATAAATGAACCCTGTTATGCTGCCAGAGTTTATATAGAATGAGTGACAAATGGTAGCCACAGAATCACCTGCTCACCACTGAGGTCATGCCCATCAGCTTCTGGTGGATAATAACACCCATGAGAGGGCTAAAGCAGTGAGTATAAGGACACAGTAGTGGAGGAATTGAATATAAGGAAGTAGTAAATGTCAGGGACGGGGGACCTAATTCACATGTCTGTAACACCAATCTCTTTCTTACATGGAATGTGAGAGGTGGAAGAAACTGCAGAAATGGAGTCCTTGGTTCAGTCCTGGAGACTCACTCTTCTCCATCTGCACTTCCTAGTGAACTTTATTCTCATGGCTTCCAATCTCGCCCACACACTGATGACTCCCAAATTTTCATCTCCCCCCAGATTTTCCCCCTGAATTCTGATTCCTGTCTCTATCCACGTGGGTGTCTAATAAGCATCTCAAATTCAAAATGTCCAAAAGTAACTGCTGATCTCTCAACTGCCAAATTTTCTCCTCTTCTCAATTGCTGATAATTCCCTCCTTCCAAGTGTTCAGTCCAAAACCCTTGAAGTCTTCTGTGACTTCTATCTTTCCCTCCTTCCACCTCTACCCCCCGCACATCTAAACCATCAGCAAATTCGTCTATGCTACCCTCAGAATATGCTCAGAATCACCCTCTTTAATGATCTCTACCACAATAGCCCTGTTGCTAGTCACCATCACTTCTGACCTGCGACAGCTTCCTACCCAGTGTCCTTCTGCACCTCTCTGCTGCAACAGATCCTATACAGGATGAGCAGAAGTGGAAACCCTCTCCAGAGTTTCCTCAATACTGCCTTCAGAGTGATCCCCGAATATGCAGGAGACAGCACACCCCTCCTCTGCTCAGAATCCTTTCATGGATTCCCATGGCACTCAGAGTAAAAGCCCCAAAAGTCTTTCCAGTGCTCTGGGCCCTGCCACCTCTCCAACTTCAGCCCACTCCGCCCTTCCTCCTGCTCATTCGCAGTTGTGTCCTTGGTCGCATCAAGCATGCTCTCACCTCCATGCCTTTGCGCCTGCCGTTCCCTCCCCAGAGTTTTCAGTGGGCTCTTCCCTCACTCATCTCAGGTCTCTGCTCAGATGTCACAGCAACAGTGAGGCCTTCCCTGAGTACCCGACATGAAACAGTAACCCACATTCTCCCCTACCCCAGCCCCACCAACACTCCCTATCCCCCTGGGCTGATTTATTTTACTCCACAGCAACTTACTACCGTCTGACCTGCTACACAGTTACATGTTTCTATTATCTACAGCGGCTGAAAAGAGTGTACACTGCACGAGGGCAGGGGCTTTTTGTTCACTCTTGTCTCCCCCTGACATGCTATAAACATTCAATAAATAATTGCTTAAAAATGGACAAGTCCAACTGCTTATTTACTGATAAAGACACTGAGGATCAGAGAGGCCCTGTGACTTGTCTTTGGGTTATGCTGAGACAGGGTAGAACCCCATCTAGAACCTTCAATTCCCACTGACATTGTAGCATTGTCTTCACTGCAGCCCACTGCTTTTAAGCCCCCTGAACCATTCAGAACTTTCTATAATAATTAACTTTTAACTTCTTGTCTTTTCCACAGTTTTAACGGAAGTAATCCCATTTCTTCCTTACCTTTATCTGTTCTATTATTTTTCCATCTTCTGGCACAGCAGGGTCTATAGCAATGATAACACCTTCGTAGCCATTGTTATTCAGCTGAACGAGGGAAGTATCAGACCCCTGCAGAAGGTGCAGCACTAAGAGGAAGAGAAAACTTCTGAATACCCTCATCGTTCCTCTGAGTTGTCCTGAGCCCAATGTCGGTTTGTTCCAGAGGCTTTTCTTTCACCACCTCTCTCTCTATATATATATGTACACTCCAAACCATTATCTTTGTTTACTACTGTGGGATGTTGAGTGTATAAAGGTCAATGTTACATGTATGGGAAAATATTTGACTTTAGTTTACAGAACGGTTTTATTGTATGTTACTGTGAAAGTGGATAAAATATAGAAGATATGAGATCCTTTTATAAAATACATTGCACGTTTTTATTTGGGAATTCTTTTCTATTCTTGCTAATTTCCTAAAGGTAGACATCTTCTTTTATTTTCTATAGAGTGTAAAGTGAAAATTAATAAAATTTCATAGTGAAACTAACAGAAACAGTAATGTTAATGTTGTTCTTCAGTATTACAAAGAAATTTAACTATTATTTAGATTATTTACCAAGGATTTAAATAATGGAAGAGGATGTAAGATTATTAAATATAAGTAACACCGAATTAGGTAAGATGGCTTTGAAACCTAAATTAAAATTTTAAATACTTTGAGAAAAGAAGATTTCATAAAGTTATTAGAGTAAATTAAAAAAAGTCCTGCCCAATAAAGAATGTTTTTATACATATATGCTGCTTGTTTTTATACAAACATATCAAAAATGTCTGGGAGTATGTTGGTTACTATTGAGGCAGAGTGAATAATATTAATAGTGAACATTTACTCAGTGCTTACCAGGGCAAAGATTCTCTCACTTAATCCTCACTGCAACTGTTAAGGTAAGATTGAATAGTATCTTCATTTTATGCATGGGGAAACTGAGGCACACAGTTTCAGTATCTTGTCAAGATCACATAGTTAGTAAAAGTCAGAGTGAGGATATGAACCCTACTTCTTACCCTGAGCCCACGTATTTACGTGGGAGTGGGAGTATTGTTTTAAAAGGCAAATAATGTAATAATATTTAAAAGAAAAGAGAACAGGGGCTGGGTTAGGAGTTTTGATGATAAATCAAGAGTGTCTAGTCCTAAAGCAAAAGGAGCCAGTACCCAAAATCCCAAAAAAGAACTGAAAATAGAATAGAACAACTTGTCCCATTCTAAGATAGAGGCTTTATGATACCTGCCCAGACTCTGCCTTCTTAGGCTGCATCCCACACCTTCCTTCCAGCCCTCAAATACATTATGGGATAATTGTACATTCATGGAATTAATATGTTTTTAAAGATACAGCATGGAGCTGTTACACTGGCAAACCCAGCAGGACCGTGATTACCTGGAGTGGGTGGGCATGGGTATTATCAAATACATCCTGGGCAGTCTTGTCCTGGTTGCCTCACTGACCTTGCTTCCTATGCCCTCTGCCTCTCCCTAAATTCCAGCTTGGGGGCTTCAAGCAAACCAAGAGTGCTCCCATCCCATAGACTTGGTGCTCAAGAAAGTGGTTTTGACTGAGGGACTGACTGAGTTAGCGAATGATTATCATTTTAACGACCTATCACAACCCCTAAACAGAAACTTGTCCAAGGCCTTTGAAATGTTGGAGAAACCTGGGGACTCAGATCCTCTCCATTGCCTGGGGGGTATCTAGGTTATTTTGAGGAGATGCCATTGCTCCCTCAGTAAAATCAGGAAGCTCATGGTTGTGAGGTTAGAAGAGAGATCTTTCCTCTTTGCCAGAGGAGTTAGAAAAAGCTCCCTTCAAGCACTGGGCACATGCAGCCCCATGAAAATAGACGAATATTTATAACAGTCCCCATCTACTTGTTCCTGGGGGCACAGAAAGGAGTGATGCTTCGTGGAACCTGAAAAAGGACCTTTGGAATTGGTGACAAATGTATGCCCTTGGCTGGTTTTCCATCTATCTCCCTTGCTGAGCGTGTAATACTCTTCCTAAAGAGAGAAGTGGGAGCTGCCGTGGTGTCTCAGAGCCATCCCTGTCCATAACTAGTCTGCCTCTTACAAGGACCACTGTCTCCATCACCTCAACCTCAGGTAGACAGTCTGGACAGACACTGGCTGGTCACAAATCAGAAAGGACTGTGCTAAGTGGGTCCAAATCGAATCCTGCTCATGGAAACAGGCTCATGCAGCGCACTCAAAACCCAACTGTAGGTTGTTTTTTGGGACAAGGGACAAGGAGGGGCTTTGAAAAAATTTAGTTGTTATCCAACATATCAAACTTATGATTTCACTAATGTTACTGTTATAACAATACCACGGTTGTTTTTTCTTTTTTCAATGAGTTGAGTTAAGATATATAAAGAAAATAGTAGACTGAGTCGATGAACATGGCAACAATCCTGAAGTTGGTATGTGCATGCATGAGGTTAGGAAATCATGTGTATGGTAGCTCATATAATTATCCAATTCACCTTAAATAGTAAATATAATTTTATAATATAGATTAACAATAATTTAAGAGTTCCCTAATTGATGAACATTTATAAGTATTTAGATTTCCAGTTTGGGGATTTCACAATGTAAGACAAAGTGTACTCCCTATACCTTCACTAGCCCTGGAAATTAGACATTTAAAACTTATTTCTGCTGCTTTGGGTTATTCTTGTTGGTGGTGCTCATTATTTCATTACTTCTTCTCTTATCATTAGTCATTGCTTTCATTACTTTTAGATTTATAATGTAACTCTTTTTCTAGCTTCTCAAGTTGATTTATAGCTAATTTATTTTATTTTATTGTTGTTTAAGAATAAATGCTCAAACAAGTGCACTGAGTACTGTTTTGGCCATGTCCTGTAAGTTTCACTAAATCATGTTCCAGTCCTGACAGTCTGTGTTGTTCCACTGATGTGTTTGACATTTATTACCTCATACTTGTAATTTTAATTTTGATATATATATATTTTTTTTGGCGAGGAAGATTTGCCCTGAGCTAACATCTGTTGCCAATCTTCCTCTTCTCTTGCTTGAGAAAGGTCAACCCTGAGCTAATATCTGTGCCGGTCTTCCTCCATTTTGCGTGAGGGTCGCTGGCTCAGCATGGCTGATGACTGATGTAGGTCTGCGCCCAGGATCTGAACCTGTGAACCTGGGTCGCTGAGGCAGAGTGCGCCAAACTCAATCAATATGCCACTGGGTCAGCCCCTGAGTTTTGATTTTGATTTCCTCTTTATTTGTACACCAGATTGGGGATATCTGGAACATTTAATGCTGAACCTGTTTTCTTAAATTCTCCCAATGTCCTTAAATATCTTACAGTAATTTCAGATTTGATTGTTAATTTTTATTTCACTTCTTATAAGATCTCTATGTTGATGTATGCAATATTACAAGATTGGAAAATGTATTTTTTTGCAAATAAAATTACTATGCACTGTTTCTGTATGAAACATTTATTATGTACACAAACCTTTATTCAACTTAAAGTACAGTTTTTGTTAAGTTTAGTTTTCAGATCATAACCCCAAAAGGAAAATAGTTGGTAAATTTGATTAGTAATTGATTCCAGCGGGTCACAGGCTCTGTTATGTAGTATTCGCAGTTTAGGTGGGCATTTAGGATTTTAGGAGAACCTACCTGTACTTTGTTAATAATTCCCTACCCTCCTCTCTTTCTATCTCACACAGATATTTTATTGGCTGTCATATGCCATGGTGGATTCACATTTGAATGAGTAACACTGTTTTCCAAGAGCCATAAAAGAAACATAAAAGCCGTAAAAGAAATTTATCAAATTACTGGGAGAATGAATATGGCAAGTTAAGAAAATAGGATATTAATTATATGTTCTTTTTCTCTTTTTAACATCACCTCCCAGATTCTCCTCTTCTCTGGGAATTTAGCTGAACAACACTGAACTCTCCAGGGAGAGTCAGACTTCTGATTACCATGGTGACAGAGAGGTGTCCTGTTATAGGACTTTTCAATCATGAGTCAGTTACATACCAAGAGAATAATTGCTGGGTTTTTTTTTTTTATGAGAAGTGGCTTTGGATTATTTTTACAGAGGCAGGCATACAGTCTATGATCTCACTTTTGATTTCCTGGAAGGAATGGTATCTGTCAATTTTTCATTTAAAAAAATCAAAAGAACATCTTTTTGAACTGCAAGGCTGAGTTAACCTTATGTAATTTTCTGAAGGCAACGCTGAATTTCTGTTATTATGAGTTATTCACTATGAACACAGAATCTGGGGTATAGTAGGTTGGAATTCATCATGTGAGACTTAGTTTCTTCCTCCTTCTTGTTTGGATCTCCCTGTCCACAGTGTGTGTGTCCTGTTCTAGATTCCTCGCACTAAGCAGACATAGGTCAGGGTCCCGTCCTGCTTTCTAGAGGGAGGTCTGGAAAGCAGTCTCTCTTTCCCTGCTGCTAGTGTCCAATCTGTGTGAGGTTCTGATTCCCTCTGTACCGAGGCGGAAAAGTATCTGCTTTGCAGACTATCTTTTGGGGATGGTGGAGGGAGTATCTTTCTGAGTTCCAGACTTGGAGAGAAGCATTAGAAATCTCAGTTGTGATATTTATTAATCCACCTTCACCATTGATATAGCCAATATTTTGATGATCTGACTCCTATGTCTATTTCCAAGTCAGTTCCAAACTCTGCAAGGAAAATACCTTTTTTTGTTATTTTTATTTTGTCATTGTAAATCCCAGTATATTACATAGGGAACAATGTGAAATCACATGTTCTTGTATATTTTTGGGACATCCGACCATTAAGGGGTTCTTTTTGGCCCTTTTGCTTTAAACAGAAAGTTTGTCTGAAGAATTTTGGCCCAGGAGTGAGTACGTACAGATTCATCTATTCACGTGATCTTTATAATCCATTCTTCATGAATACAGGGAATCCTACAAGGATTAGGGAGAACTAATGTTTACTGAGTCCCCGCATGAGATACTCTGATTGTTACTTTGCTTTAACTCATTTAGTTTTCGTAATCACTCTTCAAGACAGGTACTATCATCCCCTGACTATAAATGGTGAAAAAGAGACCAGAGATGTTAGGTAAATTGTCCAAGTTCACGTTGTCTGGAGAAGGGAGGACATAGGATTTGAACCTGTGTCTGTCTCTACATCCTGCTATGGGCAGCTGTATTTTGCCTGGTTGGTTACACCTTGGTAGTGGACATTCTTGGTGCTCTGCCCCAATCCCCTCCTATCCCTTCTACTCTTCCTGTATGCTCCTTCTCCCTGGGTCAGGGTGCTTTTGCTTCCAATGGCCCACACCAGCAACTCTTCTCTGAAGGATGGCTCACAGGCTACTGGAACTGCTTTGCCCATTTGTGCAGAGAGCTAGAGGGTGCTTCCGTCCTCCCAGGTGGTCCTTAGCCAATGACTGACAGGTACAGGGTTATGAAATCTCTGTGCCTTTGCTTTGTGTTGAGACAAGTCCCGAGGTGTAAGTTACACACTAGAGATCCCTGTGGGATCAGCCTGATGCCCCCTCCGTGGGACTTTGCCTGTAATCAACACCACACTTGACTTCATTTTCCCTGTCCTGCTTCACCTCCTCCCGTACCTTTTTCCCTTGAGAACTTCCTTAGTAAATTTCTTGGAGGACACAAATCCTTGTCTCAGGGTCTGCTTCTGGACCCCAGCCTAAGATATGGTGTCATATCTTAACTTCTCAAATAATAATATTTATTAGGCACTTACTATATGCCAAGCATGTGACATTTTTTAAATCTATCAACTCATTTAATCCACACAATACCCCTATGAATAGATACCATTTCTGATTTTACTATTGAAAAATCTGAGCCTTAATAATTTGCTCAAAGTCACACAGCCAGAAGATGTCAGAACCAAACTAAAACCCTAGTCTGAATCTCAAGCTGTATTTATAACCCCTATGCTGTAATCCTTGAGGACACATCATTTCTGCTGAGAAGGAGGCCGAGTGGGTCAAGCCCTCCATCTGTGGAAGAATAGTAAAAACAACTGAAGAAAATTCCAGTGCAAAAATCAAATTCTCACATATTTTACAATTTTCTTTACCTAATCCAGAAGACCTAGATTTCTGTAAGTGGGAAGAACAAGAAATCCCGTCTGGGCATAGCATATTATGAACATATCGTATAGTCTTTACAGAAGTCCCTTGAATATTTATGGAGTATTTGCTTTGTGATAAACTTAGGAGATAAAAAAGGGCTTGCCCTTAAATAATCCCCAGTTTAGGAGAAGAGTATGACATATGAAGATCTATTATACAATTTGAGGAATGCTGTAATAAAAATATATGACAGCAAGGAGGAAGGAGCATAGAATTCTGAATCAGATGGTGGAGTTAGGAATGATATTTAAACTGGGTCTTAAAGAATGGATAGGATTATAACATTTTTCTTTTATTTCATTTTAATCTAGTTGTATTTTACTTCTATTTTAATTAATTAACTTAATTTGTTATTTATGAAGGAAGAGCACATACCAGAATTATGTTTGAAATAGAGGCCAAAATCACAGAGGTAGAAAATGATCACGACTTGTAGTTAAAATTCTGACACAAAGACCTAGATCCTGCTGCGCTTGCTCAGGTGGGCAGGATAGCAGCGCTCCTTTCTCTGATTGATCTGTAGAGTGGGCTGAGTCACTGTTGTCTTTAAATAACCCAGAATTGTTTTCCAATTAGAATTTCGCTTCCAAACAGTGATCATTTATATTCATAGCTATATTCAACATGTGACTCTAAAATCGAGGTTTCAATTTTTCAAATGTTTCTAATCTGGACATGAGAACTTTGAGATGTTAATGGCAGCCCTGGATAAAGGAGAGTGATTTCCAACCTGTGGATTAAGTTTTTCTGGGGGACTCAAGTTTATTGAGATGGACATTCAAATCCACATGCATACACGCATTCCTTTCCAAGTCACAGATATTAGAGCTCTTATCTTGTGGGGCAGCAATGAGACAAAGTGGTTGAGCATATGAGTTTGGAGTTGTGCTGTCTGAGTTCAGACCCCAGCTTTGTCATTAAGTGGGTGAACATGGTTAAGCTACTGAAACTCTCTGTGCTTCAATTTTATCATTAGTAGAGTGAGGACAATAATAAATGTGCCTCAAAGAATAGTTATAAGTTGGGGCCAGCCCGGTGGCACAGCGGTTAAGTGCACACATTCTGCTTCAGTGGCCCAGAGTTCGCCGGTTCGGATCCCAGGTGGGGACATGGCACCGCTTGGCAAGCCATGCTGTGGTAGGCTTCCCACATATAAAGTAGAGGAAGATGGGCACAGGTGTTAGCTCAGGGCCAGTCTTCTTCAGCAAAAAGAGGAGGATTGGCAGCAGATGTCAGCTCAGGGCTAAGCTTCCTCAAAAAAAAAAAGAATACTTATAAGTCTTAAATGAATTAAATATATATACATATGGGACACTAGAACACTGCCTGACACATGATAAATGCTCAATAAATATCAGTTATTGTTATGTATGTGAATTGGGAAAGCAGATCACTCACATTCTTTTGACATTAATAATAATAATAATCCTTTCTGGATTATTTCTGAAAAAGCTAGGGATCACTAGTCGACAGTAGATCATTGCTTATTGAAAGAAGCTTATCTCAGTAGATTACCCAGATCCTTAGCTCCTCCTCCCACTCCCTTTTCTGATAGTTTTTTTGTCCATACTTCATATATTGGTACCTCCAGCCTATATGTATTCATTACAAGTGTTTTCAGTTGTAAAACCGAATTATTTGTGGCCTAACCAAATATGGATTTATTTCCTTACAAGGCAGTCCAGGCATTAAGCAGCAGATTAATGATGGCAGCAAGGACACAGGATCTTTCTATATTTCTTCTCCACCAACCTTAGATTGGTGGCTTTTTACTCCTGATCATAAGCAGCTGCTGCAGCTACAGGCCCCATATCCATGCTGTAAACAGAGGAATGTGGTGGCCCCAACAATCTTTGCTCTTTTATCAGGAGAGCAAAAGTTTTGCCAAGAGCCCCAGAGATTTCAATTTCCGCCTAATTTGCCAGACCTTCTGATTGTTTAAATCATGCACTAAAAGTGTGGGCTATGGACCACTTGCGTTGGCACCACCTGGGGGTTTGTTCTCCTACCACCTGGGCGAATCTACGGTCACTATCCCAGAGCTTCTGAATCAGAATCTCCATTTTAACAAGATTCCCAGGTAACACATACGCACATTAAATTTTGAGAAGCACTGGGGTTCATCGTATTGACCATAGTTGACACATTTTTACTTTGTGTGTCTGATGTGGATGCAAATGCATTTTTATTAATCACCTCTCTGAAAAGGTAAAATAGGCTTATGGTGGCAGCCCTGGCACCCACATAATCCTTCATGCTTAACCTAGTTTCTTTGCTAAACATTTACACCTTTGCATTTCCTGTAGCCGTGGACTTGATCTTGGTACAGAGTCAGTTTGCACCATTAATGTCTTATCATGACTCTAAAAATTCCTGTAAAACCTGCTCTGATGCTTGTCTTGCCCTGGTTGCTCCTTGCCACCTGGGGTAGGGATGGTTGGGAGCGGAGGTTCCTCTTTCAGTGAACTACTTGCCCAACTAATTGTTGGTTGGGCTGCTTGTTTTTCTTCTTTCTACCTATATGTGCTTCAAATTAATCAAGTTCAAAGTTATTATTGGGGTCCTTATTTAGTGAAATATATTACTTTGTGCATTGGATTCTCCGTCTAGATAGAGCACAAAAATTTAACTTGTTTCCTGCACACATGAGATACTTTTATTTAGGAGGTTGTCAAAAAACAGATCAATTTTAATTTTCTTTTAGGCAAAGAGCCTCTCACACATGAGTCAATAAAAATTTGTTCCATTCCTTTTTAAGAGTAAAGTTGGGAAGGGACAGCGATTAAAGGAAATATATCTGTGACTTCATAAAGTTATAATGACAATAGCGTAATATAAAGTGTTTTAAAATTTGCCCCGAGATTTTTAAAAATGAAGTTGGCAAGTAATATGTTTCTTTATTAACATGCTGGTGACTCTTGGATAGCGTTGCTTGGAGAACTGGATGAACAGAATGAAAGTATAAACAGAATAGGGTCAAAATGAACTATACAATTAAATAGAGAACAGAGACTAATTTTAGGCAAACACAGTAGGAAAAGCTGTGAATTTTGCATAGTAACCACAAATCTCCAGTATGTCAGCACCTCCATATCACCATGCATAAATGAAGAGAATATTATCCTGTGGGAAGTATCCCTCATTCATATGATTTCAAGAACATTTTCTTTCAGTTTAGGACTCAGGAATAGTATGAGATTTAGAGAGGATCTAGAGTGACCAGAAAGATACACACTGGACAAAAAGCCCAGGAACTTCACAATGAGCTACGACTTCACACGCATTGGGATGGCCATTATCAAAAACACAGAAAATCACTATTGGTGAGGATGTGGAGAAATTGGAACCCTGTGCATTGCTGGTGGGAATGTAAAAGGGTGTAGCTGCTGTTGAAAACAGTACAGTAGCTTCTGAAAAAATTAAGCCATAGAATTATCACGTGATCCAGCAATTCCACTCCTGGGTGTATACCTCAAGGAACTGAAAGCAGGGACTTGAACAGTATATGTACACCCATGTTCATAACAGCATGATTCACAACAGCCAAAAATGGAAGCAACCCAAGTGTCCACTAACGGAAGAATGGAGAAAGAAAATGTAGTGAATACATACAATGGATTAATATTATTAGGCTTTAAAAAGGAAAGAAATTCTGACATGTCCTACAACATGGATGAACCTTGAAACAATTATGCTCAGTGAAATAAGCCAGTCACAAAAGGACAAATACTGTATGAGTCCACTTACATGAGTTACCTAGAGTAGTCAAATTCATAGATACAGGAAGGAGAATGGTGGTTCCAGGGGCTGGGAGGAGGGGGGAATGGGGAATTGTTTAATGGCTATGGAGTTTCAGTGTGGGAAGATGAAAAAGTGCTGGATATTGATGGCGGTGATAGTTGAACAACAATGTGAATGTGCTTAATAATGGGACTGAAGTGGATATCTATAAGTGGTTAAAATAGTAAATTCTGTTTCTCTATATTTTTCCACAATAAAAAAATCAGAAAGGATGAATGAAAATCAGAAACTTAAAAGGATGAAGGTTTAACATTTTTCTCTTTTCTCACATGTTTAAGTTAATAAGTTTAGCACTAACCACAGTGTTCTTTCCTTTATTATGTAGCTTGACTGAAGCTGGGGTTGCCAATAGGTCAACGAGTATTTGTTGAGTCCCTACTGACTATGAACCAGGCACTGTGGTAGGGCTGAGGGATACAAAAACAAATCAAATATAGTCCTTTGGTTTAATGAAGTCACAGATTAGCATGGGAGACAGACAACGAGATCGATGATTGCGATTTACTGCAGTGCAATATACGACAGAAATATATATGACACTGTGGTTGAGGGTGCAGGCTCTGGAACCAGAATGCCTGAATTTGAATGCCGGAATGATCACTTTTGTCAGTCGTCTGATCTTAAGTTGCTAAATCTATTTGTGCGTCAGTTTCATATCTGTAAAATGGTTCCTACCAAACAGGGTTATTATGAGAATTAAGGGAGGTTCATATTCTAAAGTACTTAAAATAGGGCCTGGAACACAGCAAACTCTTTCAATCTAGCCAGGACCGGCATCATGCATACGGCAGTCATAGTAGTGGAATATAAGGTAGAGATTTTGTCTTTTTTATTCACTGCTGACCTCCAGTGCCCAGCAGACACCTGACACAGAGTAAGTGCTTAAGAAAAGCTTTCATTTTACTGATGAGGAAAGTGAGGCTCAGAACAAGTACAGAGAAGAGAGTTTGAGGCCAGTGGGATAAGTTGTTAGAGAAAACTTCAAGAGGAGGTGATGCTTCAACAGGATTTTGACAGATGACTGTGTTTTCCTTCTGACACTGAGGGGCAGGCATTGCTGGCAGAGGGAACAGTACTGCAGTCATGCAGGTGAGATAGCATCAACCGTCTGGGGAACAATGATCAGTTTGACCTTGTTAGATTGTAAAGGATAAGATGAGGAATGGCCTGAGAGGAAGCTGGAAAGATAGAGAAGTTTATTTTTTAAAAATTCTTTAGTAATTGCTATATGCCTGATACTATGCCAGGTGTCAGGATAGCAGTAGTGACCCTGACACCGTTGTAGTCCTCAGGAGCTTATAGGAAAGACCTGAACAATGATTTGATTTTAAAAGATATGTCTCCTTCCTCATTGTATTTAATCCTGATTTATGGATGTCCAGACTGTGAGACCTGGGCCAAGATGCCACACATCTCCAGTGACACTAATTTCACCTACGCAGCTTTGAACACAGAGCCTGGTTTATCAAAGGACGTTAATAAACGTATTTGTTGGTAAGTAAATGTGTGCCACATTCTAGTTTGTACAACAAGATTAGAATTTATAGAGTCAACCATGGAGTTGAGGAAGAACCTTGAAAAGCTTTTAGGAAAAGCTGTGACCTGGTTAGAGTGTGCAGAGGGATAGAACTCTGGCAGCAGAAGGAGAATGGACCCGGCAGGGGCTGGGGGTCCTGTTGCTGGTGCTGCCTGGAGGGCAACTAGTGATGAGATTTTGCTCTAATCCAGATAAGAGAGTGTAATGCCAGACTAAGGTGGTGTCAGTGGGGACAGAGAGGAGGGATGTGAATTTGAGAGGTAATTACAGAATACGTTCTCTAGAACTTGGTGACTGAGGGTGAAGAGAGAGAAAATCATGACTCCCACTTTTCTTGCTTGGCTATCTGGGTGGAGAGTTGGGACTCCCTACTCCCACTCACTCAAGGAAGAAAATAAGAAAGGGAGAGGGTTAGGGAGTGGGATGCAGAAACCAATTCAGTAATGCAGTTTTGGACAAATTGAGTGTGAGGTGTCAAAGGCACATCTAGATAGAAAAGACCTGTAAGGAGAACACTCACACACACACACACACACAGGTAAATAAATACGTGTGTGTGTGTGAGAGAGTATATCTAGGTACTTGGGGGGATTCCTAGAGACAGAGTCCTGGGATTAATCAGACTAGAATACAGCACACATTTACTTACTAACAAACATTTATTAACGTCCTTTGATAAACCTGGCTCTGTGTTCAAAGCTGGGTAGGTGAAATCCTTGCCCTGGATAAGTGTGGCATCTGTGCCCAGGTCTCAAAGTCTGGACATTCACAAATCAGGATGAAATATGGCGAGATGGAAGGCATATCTTAAAAGCAAATCACTCCTGTCCCGCTGTATTAGCCTGTTATAACAAATTACCACAAGCTTACTGACTTAAAACCATGTTGTCTTATGCTTCTGGAGGTCAGAAGTCCAAAATGCATCTCACTGGACTAGGGAGTCGGTGGGGCTGGTTTCTTCTGGAGCCTCTAGTGGAGGATCTGTTTCCTTACTTTTTCAATTTCTAGAGGCCACCTGCACTCCTTGGCTCCTGGCCTCTCCGTCTTCAAAGCCGAAAGTATAGCATCTTCAAGTCTTTCTCTGTCTCTGTTTCTGACTTCTGTTTCCATCATCACACCTCCTTCTCTGTTTTCCTGCCTCCCTATTTCCCTTATAAGGACCCCTGTGATTACATTGGGCCCACCTGCAAATTCAGGATAACCTCCCCATCTTAAGATCCTCAGTTTAATCACGACTGCAAAGTCCCTTGTACCATGTAGGGTGAAACATTCACAGTTGTGGGGATGAGGACATGGACATCTTTGGGAGGCCATTTTTCTGCCTTTCAATTTCACTTTTATTTGCAGAGCTCAAATTCACTTTGAATGGATTCACTTTTAGAATTTAGATGCCTCTCTAACTTGTCATGATGGTTGCTTACCTAGTTCTCCAAACTTGATCCGGTCTTTGTCCCACCTCAAGTAAGGCCATAACATCTTCCTTGACCTCCGGTCCAAAATATCTCTCTGCTTTGAACTCCCACAATGCTTCTACCTGTCCCATTTATTTGCATTAATCATTCACTCGTGTCAACTTTCAGTTCCAACAAATAGAAATTTACCTCAAATTGGCTTGGGGAATTAAGTAGAAGTTATTGACTCAGGGAATCCAAAAAAGGACTGAACTAGGAATGTGGGAAAGTCAAGATGTAGCTAGTTTTCAGAAGTAACCAAAACCAGGGACTTAAACATTCTCTCTCCTTCCTTTGTTTCGACTTCTCAGAGTCGCTTCCATTCTCTCCTCTGAAGGCTGACCTTGTCCATATGACAAGAAACAGAGCCAAGAAAAAAGCTAAGTTTTACACTTTAAAGCTTCTCTCACCAGAAACACAACCCAGAAGAGACTAAAGGGAAGAAATGGTGCTTCAATTCCCCTCAAGAGTTACAGAAAAGAAATATAATGCTTCAACTGCACGTGTAAGAACCTCTTGTTTGCTGTAGGAAGGTGGTTTTGTTCTTTGGCCTAATCTAAAGGGGTTTCCAATAATACTGGTCTTCTGTTAACTCACCTAATGCCTTGTGTGTGAGCCAAAGTCCTTGATTCCTACTTCACCAGGAAAATAGAAGCTACTGGAAGTGAAATCCCTCCAAGGCCAGACTTCGCATCTGCAAATATTTCTTTATCTGGACTGTCCCTTCCCCCCAGCCTCAGAGAACACTGATAATGACCTTTTAAAGGCTAATCTCCACACACTAGTGCTCTTTATCCTCCAGGCTATCCTCTGCACCTTAAAGATGCATCATTTGTGCCCTCTCTTTCCTGTTTCTCCCTCCCTATTGGCTTTCTCCTCCTCTCTACTCCCTCTCAGCAGCATTGGAAAGTGATAGAAAACTTTCTCATCTTAAAAAAGAAAACTCGGTGATTTGGATGTATTCTTTCATGCAGTGGACATTTTGGAGTACTTAAACTTACTTGACCTCTCTGTAGTATTTGATGTTGTTGATCATTCCTTCTTTTTTGAAACTGCCTCCTTTCTTGGTCTTCATTACACATTCCTGATGACATTTAGAAATCTCTGGCTGTTCCTTCTCAATCTACTTCACAATGCCTTTTTCTTTTTGTTTTTTTGCTCCGGAAGATTTCCTCTGAGCTAACATCAGCACCAGTTTTCATCTATTTTTTATGTGGGTCACTGCCACAGCATGGCCACTGACAAGTATTTTAATTTCATTCCTGGGAACCAAACCTGGGCCACCAAAACAGAGTGTGCCAAACCAGTAGGCCATAGGGCCAGCCACCACAATGCCTCTTTCTTTATCCCCTCATAAATGTTGGATTTTCTCAGGAGTTTGTTCTTGGCTCCCTTCCCTTCTCCCTCTCAATGTTCCAGTTGGTGATATCACCCCTACAATCAGCTTCCATTGTCCTCTGACCAACTACACATCTAGTCCAACTTCTCCACAGCAACCCTAGCTACAAGAAGCAATAGAAAACTATTTTCGAAAGATTTATACAAAAACTATTAAACCTAATATGTTAAATTATCACTTACATATTAGAGTGAAATAAAAGTAGTGTTGGAAATACTAGGCCTCAGATCACCTGATACATACTCTAAAAAATCTCTTTGAGGAAATTCGCCAGCAAGAAGCAAAATAAATAAAGAGGAATCAATTAGATATGGGAACTAAATATTAATAAATAATTTAGTAAAATTTCTTATCTAAACAAACAACAACAAAAATCTGTCAATTCATAATTTAAACTCCAGAAAATACCAACATCAGGAAAGTTGGTGTTGCCGTCCAGAGAGAGACAAGAGCCGGATAAGACATTTCTGTTGGGAGTGAAGGGGATAAGAGGACCAGAGATATTGATAAGCTTTTGACTTCTGTTACTATAGGAAATAAATACATGAATAATAAATATAAGAATGGATCTTCTTTGTTATTTTAAGATTGGCACCTGAGCTAATATTTGTTGCCAATCTTCCTTTCTTTTTCTTCTTCTCCCCAAAGCCCTTCAGTACATAGTTGTATATTCTAGTTGTGGGTCCTCCTGGTTGTGCAATATGGGACACTGCCTCATCGTGGCCTGATGAGTGGTGCCATGTTCACACCCAGGATCCGAACCTGTGAAACCTGGGCCACTGGAGTGGAGCGCACAAAGTTAACCACTCAGCCATGGGCCAGCCGCTAAGAATGGGTCTTAATAAGTTGAGATAACCACCAGAAGACCAAAATTGTAATGTGGGATTTTCAAATCAGCAGAGTAAAATTAATTTATCTAATGGAAGTTAGGAAAGGTGGGCAACAGAAGAAACAAAAAGGAGATATGTGAAATAGAACATATGAAAGAAGATGGCTGAAATAGTCTCTAACAAATAAACCTATGTGAATGTGTTAGACTCACTTTTAGTAAGGTGGGAACAGCCTAGATTTTGGTAAAATGCAACAATATGCTGTCTATAGAGAAACATTTAAAATGATAATGTTATAACAATTCCAATATTATCTATGTGTAAAAGAAGATGTAAGAAAGATGGGATATTTGCAATAGCAAATGAAAAAGACGAAATCAGTTGACCCTGAAAGGTTTTATTTTGCCTCGTTAAAATCTTGAACAGTAACTCACTAGCTCAAAGATCACAATCTCTGTCCTAACAGAGCTCCTTGTCTCTGTCCTGATTCCTCCCACTATAATCCGCAGCATGATCTTTCTACTAACAGCTGATCTTGCCCCGCTGCAGCTTTTTACTGCCATTCCCCCATTGCCTACAGGATAAAGTCCAGGGTCTCTGGCATTTTATTCAAGGCCTTCCTTGGTTTGTAGCTTAGTGCTTCCTCATCACCTCCCTGCTCCTCAGCCTCCTGCCCTTTCCTCTTCCTCCTTTGAGCATATAGAAACATTTACATTTTTCCAAATGGAACATTCATCTCTCATTTCTATGCCTTTGTGTATTCAGCTCTTTCTGACTGGAATTTCCTTCTTCCCTTTCTATTTGTGCTTCAAGACTCATATGAGGTGCCACCTCCTCCATGATGCTTTCTCCTTTGTGCTCCTGTGAGTATGTGATGTCTTATCACATCACATTGAATTACTTTGTCTGTCCCTCCATAAGTTACTGGAAGAGCAGCAACCATGTATCCCAGCCTCCAGCACAGTGCCTGCAACATAGTACAAACTGTGCTCGATGAATAAATGGATCCAAGGCAGCAAAGATTATGTTCCAGGTCCTGGATGGGGCTAGATTCAGACCAGTAGACAGAAACAAAAACTTAGGAAATAGGTTCTGTTTAGAAAGGTTACAATGGATGGTTCCTTCAGCTCAAAAAAAGATGCGAGATAAAGAAGTCATTTTCAGAAATATTAATTGTATTGGATGACTGTTTGAGGAAGCACTCTGGTTGCATGTGAGAGAAAAACCAACTCAAATAAGTTAGTTCAACATATTTATATTTATATTTGTATATTGGATGGGTATTGGGCATTTCTCACATAGCACTGCAAAGGTTCGGTGGGAACTGGGGAAGCTAGGGATGTGAATGTAGCCAGGCTTTTGCCCACCTCTTGGCCTATTGGCTTCATCATCCCATACCAGGTTCCCCCTTTCATTAGGGAAAACAGACAGACTAGTTCTGATCTTCCTCACACATAGCTTTGCTGCCAGAGAGACATTGATCATCTTCCTTGGTTCTAGTTCAGAAGTCCTGGAGAAGATCACTGATAGCTTGTTCTGAGTCAGGTGCCCACCCTGAATGAGTCAGCTGTAGTCCGGAGAAGACTCTGATCTGCCTGAGTCAGGTGTCCACCCTGGGTGAATCAATGATAGCTAAGAGGGCAAGGTCAGATAGAAAAAATATGATAAATCTGGGCAGTCTTGATCCTTGCCACTCAAAGTGAGGTCTTCTGGCATCATCTGGAGGTTGTTAGAAATGACGAATCTTGGTTTCACTCATAAGTGGAGGATAAAAATAACAACAACAACAAACAAACACATAGATACAGAGATTAGACTGGTGGTTGCCAGAGGGGAAGGGGGCAATGGTGCTAAAAGGGGTGATAGGGCACTTATGTATGGCGATAGATAGTAATTAGTCTTTGAGTGGTGAACATGATGTAGTCTACACAGAAATCAAAATATAATGATATGCACCTGAAATTTATGTAATGTTGTAAACTAATGTTACATCAATAATACACAAAAAAATTCTGATCAGAAAAAAAAAAGAAATGAAGACTCTTGGGCCCCTGAACCTACTGCGACAAATCTGCATTTTAACCAGCTACTCCAGTGATTTGTATACACACTCAAATTTGAGAAGCTCAGGACACATTAACTGGAAAGGACTGTTCTCTATTTCTTCTGAGGCTGGGAAAATTAGCACTGGTTTTAATTTGTAGCAGAAAGAATTTCAAGGAAATGTTTGCAAGATCATCCTAAGTGTTTAAAACATAAAATACGATGTTTTGAAAAGTTTGGGAATTTTCTTTTGGAGGAAATTTTACAGAGAAATTTTATTCCCTATTTTCCTCTGGGAGTTTGTCACGTGTGTAAAGAAACAGACATTTCAAATTCCTTTACTGTGGTATCATTTTTATAATCTCACAGCCCAAAGACTAATAACTGGCTCCTAGAAATCCCCATTTCTATACCAGTGACCTGTTTCCTCAGCCCCCACTCTCACTATGTTTTTCACAGTTGGTCTTGATTAAACATTTGGACATTGACCACGGTAACTTCTAGAGTGGTCCTGTAGTGGTATCGATATATTTTCTGGGCTTATTGTTATCTGACTCTGCAATCTCACTGACCTGGACTATTTTAGCTGTACAGTAATTTTAAGGAATATGGTTTGTCATGTCTATGTTGAAGCATTTCTCTTTCATTTTCTGAACACATGGTCGTACTGTTTCAAAGCAGCACTTATCCATTTGAATTGTGATGAAACTAGAGTAGCCAAAGGCCCTCTCCATCCGGTCCAAAGATTTACTGGAGGCAGCTGACTTGTTTTTCCTTTGGGAAGTCCCCGAGAGAACGCGGAACCAGCTCTACAGCAGATTATTCAGGAACTGATACAGAATCAGTTTGCGGACAACTTGTTCTATCTATATCAGAATCTGAAACTATCTGGGGGATGATTTCCTAAAGTCTGAGATGGTCTCAGGTGAAAACATCCTGGTTGGCAGATGCATTAGGCTACTATGTAGGCTGTTCTGGGAGAAGCAGTCTTAGCTAATTTGATATTTCTCACTATTCTTTGTATGGGTTTATGGTAGCCTTGATTGTTTGGCATCAGTCAGGAATAAATAATATCATTGAACTTTCCAGATAACTGAAGCCTAACTCATTTAGTTTGAAAACTTAATTTTAAGTATTTTCATGCCTGTCTTTCTAAAAGAGGATATATTGACTAGCATATATTGACAATAACTTGGGTGATGTAATGGGACCTGAGAGTGAGCGTAAGTGGCAGGAGTGTTTATGAATGCCCTCCAGGAGGCACCAGAATTGTATAATCCAAATCGTTATCCAAAGGGATGAATTTTCATTGAAGCACACAAATGTTTTCACAAAGGGAAGTGTCAGATTTTCTAATTTTTTAGTAATCAATTCCAAATATATCCATATAGTAATCAGTTATGGGGAAAGAAAGTGGAGAAAACCCATTTACTTGGCATCTTCTCTGAGTGTTTCTTGGGCTTGCCCTTCTGTGGCATCTTCTATTTAATGTTAGAATTAGTTTAGCTGCAAACTCTGGATCACCGTTCTGTACATCAACTTTTGGGGTCTCCTCTGGAGATCAATACAATGTTCTTGGAAATTTGCTCATGTCTGTAGAGGTGTGTGATGTCCCATGTGCCTTTAGCATGGGACAGTGGTCCCTGAAGACACTGGATACATGTTGTCCTTATGTTGTAGAGCTGTATATTCTCCATTTCCCTCATTTCTGGTTCTTTTCTACCTTCCCAGTGTCTATTCTTTGTTAACATTTTGAATTTCTGGCATCACCCTTCTGTTTTCTGTTTCTCAATGTGTTTTGCCTTTTGTACTATGTAGATTTTCTTTTTGTATGTAAGACTCTTTGTTCTGATTATAAGTAATACATGTGTATAATAAAAAATTTTAAATTTCAGATTTACAACATAATGATTCTGTATTTGTATACATTGCGAAATGATCATCGCAATAAGTCTAGTAACTTCCGTTACCACACATAGTTACAAATTTTTTTCTTATGATGAGAATTTTTAAGATTTACTATTTTAGCAACTTTCAAATATGCAATAAAATATTATTAACTATAGTTACTATGCTGTACATTACATCTCCAAAAGAAGGAAATTTTAGTTTCCTATTGTTTTATAAATATATATATACATATGTGTATATATGTGTATTTTTTTCTTAAACCATTAAGACAAAATATGTATTCAATTTGTAAACATCTGAAGACTGGCCATATTATAAGCATTCTACCAGAGGCCAGTTTTGAATGAGGATATAGATGATGATGGAGGTGATGAGATAATAAATATTGACTTAGTGATTCCTCTGTGCCAGACACTGTTCTAACCTCTCTGCTTATATTCGTTCAATTAATCTTCGCTTCAATCCTATGGTGATGCAGGACTGTTATTCCCACATTACAGATAAAGAAGCTGTAGAACAGAGAGATAGGGAACTTGCCCAATGTTCCATAACTAGTGAGTAGATGTATATTTTTAAAACATTTTATGTCAATAAGATATTTCATAAATCCCATTTTAAACGATTGAGTAGAATTTTATCATATAAATATATGATAATTTAGTAGTATTGTTAAATACTGATATTGTTCCCAATTAGAATATCTTTCAAATAATGCTGCCATGAACCTCTTTCTTGACAACTTTAGTTATTTCCTCATAATTGAAATCTGGACACAAGCTAATGTATCAAGGGGGGAAGATATTTATGGACTCTACATTGCCAATTGCTTTCTAGAAAGACAGTGCCTATTTATAGTTCATGAGATAGTATATGAGAGTATGCACTTCATTTCACTTTATCAGTATTAACATTTAAAGATATCTTTGTTGGTTTGCAAAGTAAAGTGTTCTAAAAATATTTTTAATTTAATAACATGGATTTTATTGTTGTTGTTGCTTATCAATGGGATGCTTATAGCATACAGAAAATTAGGGCTAGAAGATACTTTCATTCTCAGATGAGGAAATTGAATGAACTGATCAATCCTAGTACTTAGGATCTTCCCTTTGTCATTCTTGGTGACCTCTGTCACTACTTGTTTTTCAGGCCTGCTGACTCATTAACAGGTGTGAGTATTTGTTTGTGTTTTTATTATTTTACTTTTTTCATTTCTTATTTCAGTAATATTAGTTTATAACATTATATAAATTTCAGGTGTAGATCATTATATTTCTATTCCTGTGTAGAATACATCATGTTCACCACCCAAAAACTAATTACAATCCATCACCACACACATGTGCCTAGTCACCCCTTTTGCTCTCCTCCCTCCCTGCCTCCCCTCTGATAACCACCAATCCAGTCTCTGTTTCTGTGTGATTGTTGTTTTTTATCTTCTACTTATGAGTGAGATCATATGGTATTTGACTTTCTCCCTCTGACTTATTTTGCTTAACATAATACCCTCAAGGTCCATCCATGTTATCACAAAAGCCAGATTTCATTGTTTCTTATGTCTGATTAGTATTCCATTGTGTATATGTAGCACATCATCTTTACCCATTTGTCCCTTGATGGGCACTTAGGTTGCTTCCAAGTCTTGGCTATTGTATATAATGCTGCAGTGAACATAGGAGTGCATGTATCTTCACGCATTCGTGTTTTCACGCTCTTTGGGTAAATATCCAGCAGTGGAATAGCTGGATCTTATGGTATTTCTATTCTTAATTTTTTGAGGAATTTCCATACTGTTTTCCATAGTGGCTGCTCCAGTTTGCACTCCCACCAACAGTGTATGAGAGTCCCCTTCTCTCCACATCCTCTCCAACACTTGTTGTTTCCTGTCTTGTTAATTATAGCCATTCTGATGGGAGTGAGGTGATATCTCATTGTAGTTTTGATTTGCATTTCTCTAATAGTTAAGGTGGTGAACATCCTCTCATGGGCCTCTTGGCCATCTGTATATCTTCATTGGAGAAATGTCTGTTCAGATCTTTTGCCCATTTTTCAATTGGGCTGTTAGTTTTTTTGTTCTTGAGATGTTTGAGTTCTTTGTATATTTTGAATATTAACCTCTTATCAGATATATGGTTTGCAAATATCTTCTCCTTGTTAGGTTGTATTTTCATTTTGTTGATAGTTTCCTTTGCTGTGCAGAAGATTTTTAGTTTGATGTAGTTCCATTTGTTTATTCTTTCTATTATTTCCCTTGCCCAGTCAGACATGGGACTTGAAAATATGCTGCTAAGACCCATGTCGAAGAGTGTACTGCCTATGTTTTCTTCTGGAAGTTTCATGGTTTCAGGTCTTAGATTCAAGTCTTTAAAACATTTTGAGTTACTTTCATGTATGGTGTAAGATAATGATCTACTTTCATTCTTTTGCATGTTGCTGTCCAGTTTTCCCAACACCATTTATTGAAGAGACTTTCCTTTCTCCATTGTGTGTTCTTGGCTCCCTTGTCGAAAATTAGCTGTTCATAGATGTCTGGGTTTATTTCTGGGCTCTTGATTCTGTTCCATTGATCTGTGTGTCTATTTTTGTGCCAGTACCATGCTGTTTTGGTTACTATAGCTTTGTAGTATATTTTGAAATAAGGGAGGGTGATGCCTACAGCTTTGTTCTTTTTTCTCAGGGTTCCTTTAGCTATTTGGTGTCTTTTGTTGTTGCATCTGAATTTTAGGACTCTTTGTTCTATTTCTGTGAAAAGTATTGTTGGAACTTTGATAGGGATTTCAGTGAATCTGTAGTTTGCTATAGGAAGTATGCACATTTTAATTATGTTGATTCTTCCAATCCAAGAGCATGGAATATCTTTCCAGTTCTTTGCATCTTCTTCAGTTTCTTTCAACAATGTTTTATAGTTTTCAGTGTACAGATCTTTCAGCTCTTTGATTAAGTTTATTCCTAGGTATTTTATTCTTTTTGTTGCAATGTAAATGGGATTGTATTCTTATTTTCTCTTTCAGCTACTTTGTTCTCAGTGTATAGAAACACACTGATTTTTCTATGTTGATTTTGTATCCTGCAAATTTATTATATTCATGTATTATTTCTAAAAGCTTTTTGGTAGATTCTTGACTATTTCTAAAAGTCTTTGGTGGACATATATAAAATCATGTCATCTGCAAATAGTAACAGTTTCGCTTCTTTCTTTCCAATTTGGATCCCTTTTATTTCTTTTTCTTGCCTGGTTGCTCTGGCTAGGACTTCCAATACTATGTTAAATAAGAGCAGTGAAAGTGGGCATCCTTGTCTGGTTCCTGTTCTTGGAGGGATAGCTTTCAGTTTTTCTCCCTTGAGAATGATATTAGTTGTGGGTTTGTCATATATGGGCTTTATGATGTTGAGGTACTTTTCTTCTGTGCCCATTTTATTAAGTTTTTATCATAAATGGATGCTGTATCTTGTCAAATGCTTTCTCTTCATCTATTGATATGATCATGTGACTTTTATTCTTCATATTGTTAACAATAGTGTATCACATTGATTGATTTGATGATGTTGAACCATCCCTGCATCTCTGGAATAAATCCCACGTGATCATGGTGTATGATCTTTTTAATATATTGTATTCAGTTTGCTAGTATTTTGTTGAGGACTTTTGTATCAATGTTCATCAGTGATATTGGCCTGTAATTTTCTTTTTTTGTGTTGTTCTTGTCTTGTTTTGGTATCAGAGTAATGTTGGCTTTATAGAATGAGTTATGAAGCCTCCCCTCCTCTTCAATTTTTTGAAACAATTTGAGAAGGATAGGTATTAAGTCTTTGAATGTTTGGTAGAATTCACCAGGGAAGCTGGCTGCTCCTGGACTTTTATGTTTTGGAAGATTTTTGATTACTGTTTCAATCTACTTACTGGTGATTGGTCTATTAAAATTCTCTACTTCTTCTTGATTCAGGTTTGGAAGGTTGTATGATTCTAAGAATTTATCCATTTCTTCTAGATTATCCAATTTTTTGGTGTGTAGCTTTTCATAGTATTCTCTTATAATCTTTTGTATTACTGAAGTGTCTATTGTAATTTCTCCTCTTTCACCTCTGATTTTATTTATTTGAGTGCTCTCTCTTTTTTTCTTGGTGAGTCTAGCTAAAGGTTTGTCAATTTTGTTTATCTTTTCAGAGAACCAGCTCTTGGTTTTATTGATTTTTTTCTATTGTGTTTTTAGTCTCTATTTCATTTATTTCTGCTCTGATTTTCACTATTTCCTTCCTTCTTCTGATTTGGGACTTTGTTTGTTCTTCTTTATCCAGTTCCTTTAGGTGCATTGTTAGATTGTTTATTTGAGATTTTTCTTGTTTGTTGAGGTAGGCCTGTATTGCTATAAACTTCCCTCTTAGAACTGACTTTGCCGTATCCCATAAATTTTGGTATGTTGTATTTTCATTTTCATTTGTCTACAGGCATTTTTTAATTTCTCCTTTGATTTCTTCATTGACCCAATCATTGTTCAGTAGCATTTTGCTTAATCTCTACATTTTTGCAGCTTTTCTGATTTTCTTCCTGTGGTTGATTTCTAATTTAATATCTTTGTGATCAGAAAAGATGCTTGGTATTATTTCAATCCTCTTAAATTTATTGAGACTTGTTTTGTGGCCTAATATGTTATGAATCCTGGAGAATGTTCCATGTGCATTTGAAAAGAACATGTGTTCTGTGGTTTTTGGATGGAATGTTAGGTATGCGTATTTGATACATGAGTTTCCACATAGAACCAATCCTATCTAGTAGCAAAACAAAACAAATTAACTAGACAACTAGGTTATGTTATAGAGTAGTCCCCCCTTATCTGCAGGGGATGTGTTCCAAGATCCCCAGTGGATGACTGAAACCGTGGATAGTACGGAACCCTATATGTACTATCTGTTGTACACACATACCTGTGGTAAAGTTTAACTTATAAAGTAGGAACAGTAATAGATTAACAACACAAATTAATAATGAAATAGAACAATTATAACAATAAACTGTGATAAAAGTTACCATAGATCTTAGCAACCTCAGCATATGATTTTTTTCATTCTTTATTAATTCAAGAACTTTCTCCTTTTCACTTAGAGGAAGCCCTTTTCAGCATCTCTTTGGCATATCTGAATTGTCAGCATCATTACTCTTGCACTTTGGGGACCTTAATAAGTAAAATAAGGGTTACTTGAACACAAGCACTGTGATACTGTGACAGTGAAACTGGTAACCTAGCTACAAAGTGACTCACAGGCAGGTGACAGTGTGGATATGCTGGACGAAGGGATGATTCACAGCCTGGGCAGGGCGGAGTGAGAAGGCACGAGATTTCATCACGCTACTCAGAATGGTGTGCAATTTAAATCTTACGAATTGTTTATTTCTGGAATTTTCCATTTAATATTTCCTGATGTGGTTGTACAAGCATGAATAAAGGGAAACTATTAGCTTGGTTCATAGGTTATCCAGCATTAAAACAGAAAAACAAAACAAACAAGCAAGCTAGGCAGTTAACTCCGTAGGTTAAGTTAACAAATTTGATTGACACTCAATTCTAAAGTTAATAGCTATGTCGAGAACAGTCCCTTGTTACGGTTCTTCTGTGAGTCAGCAGGGTTTTCTTCTTTCCTGGTTCCTGGATGTACCATAAGTGTAGATAAGGAAGGTACATAGGACATTGAATTAAATATAAAATGTTTCCTGCCTATGGAACCTTGGCTAGGTGATAAAAAAACATTGGGTCTATAACAGGAGCATTTAACTATTCTTTTCTGAAATGTAAAATGCAGGAAAAACTGGTTAATGTGAGGTTTTAGTTAGTTATGGCAGGTAAACTAAAATGCTATTAAACTTCCCTGTACTATTATTCTAGAAATATTTACTGGTCATCTTGTGGGTCAGTTGGCTTAGTTCCACTTGGCTGCAAGTAGACCTCACTAATATAGGGATGGGTCTATGTATAGAGAGAGATGGTTCAAAGGAGCAGAACTGCCTGAGTTCCAGAGCTGATTTTGTCATTAATCAGCTGTGTGATCTCACTCAATTTGTTGGCCTACTCTTTGCCTCAGCTTTCTCATTCGAAAACTGTGAATGATAATACTACCACTTTATGGAGTTTCTCTGAAAAGAAAGAGATAATATAGCAGAAGGTTTTAGAGTGGTACCTGTCACATAGTAAGTGCTAAATAAATATTAGCTATTCTTATTATTACTATGAAATAATAAGTATTCTTCTTATTATTATTCTAAGTATTCCAGTTATGACTACTAAGAGCAGTAGCTTGCCTCTTCTCTCTTCGTCAAGCTAATGTTTTATGAATAGCATTAGGATAATAGTTTCTGGAGCCAGCCTGCCAAAGAATCAACCTGGAAGTGCTTGTTGGCTATGGGGAAAAGAACACCTGAGAATTTGAGGCTTGCATGGTGTTAGCCCAGTTCATAAAACTGGGCTTCTCTTTCCAAGTGGGAGTATAGTAAACTGATTCAAGAGATTGGTCTCTGGATTTTGACCGACTTCAGTTTAAATAATGCTTAAGTAACTTGCCAATTGAGATTGTAGGTGGATTATATAAGTCTGAGCTTTAGTTACCCATCCATACAGTCTTTTGATATGACATCCCTCCCCTTTAGAGGGCCCTGCACTGGCCCTTTGCTAGCTGGTACATGCAGGAACCAGGAAAGAAGAAAACCCTGCTGACTCACAGAACAACTGTAACAAGGGACTGTTCTCAACATAGCTATTAACTTTAGAATTGAGTAACAATCAAATTTGCTAACTTAACCCACAGAGTTAACTGCCTAGCTTGCTTGTTTGTTTTGCTTTTCTGTTTTAATGCTGTTTCTCTCAGGGCTAGCTTCACCGGTGTGAGACCTGTGTGGTCACATATAGCCCTGAATTCAGAAAGGCCCTGTGCTTAATTTAATGCTCTGCTATAGATGTCTTGAAATTCTCAATAATTTTGTCTTTGAAGTTAGGTCTTATAAGTGAAGTCTGATGGGACAATGGATCATGTATTTAAGTAAAGGAGATGCATGCAACATATGTGTTCATTGTTCCTTGCTACACTGTTTGCATATAGCATTCATGATGTCCTGTGAACACAGAATTCAGGTGGACCCACAATGCATTGGAGTTCAGAGAGATTCAAAGTAAGCACAAGGTAAAATTTTTACATCTGTGACTGAGTAAGCTGTACCCTGACAGTCCTGAGAGGCTGTGCTTTCAGTTTGACCCAGAGCTTTCTTTGAATGCAGAGAGAAGACAATGACATTCTGAGAAACACAAAAGACCAAGAAACTGTATTGGATCCTTTGTTATAATGTTATTTCTCTTTGTTAGCCAACTACTTACATTGAAAAGGATGACGTAGAAGAGGGAAATAGGGCTACCCATAGTTCCTTTTCCTTTTAGTCCTTCCTTACTCAGTGGTGAGCCAAAAGTAGAGGGCATATATACCAAGACTGAAGTAAAAACACTTGACTCAGTTTTGTGCAATATTCTCATTGTTCTGGCAAAAACCAAATACGTATGCATGTATGAGCTACAAAATACATATTGTGTATTCCACATACAAGTTAAATGTTTTTTTTTCTTCTTCTCCCCACAACCCCCCAGTACATAGTTGTAGGTCCTTCTAGTTCTGCTATGTGAGACAGCGGCTCAGTATGGCTTGATGAGCAGTGCTAGGTCCACGTCCATGATCCAAACCAGTGAAACTCTGGGCCACTGAAGCAGAGCACGCGAACTTGACCACTTGGCCATGGGCCAGCCCCATTAAATGTTATTATATTTGCATTTAGAACTGGTATTGTACGATATAAAGATGAATGATAAAGTTCATATGAGTGCTTTAAAATTGTAATTTTTCTGTATTTAGAGCAGCTTTAAATAACAAATAAGGAACACCATGACAAGCTGAGAAAGACTATGGAAGAGAGGAAAAAGGGCCCGGCCCAGTGATGTAGTGGTTAAGTTTCCCTCCACTTGGGCGGCCAGGGACTCACAGGTTTGGATTCTGTGCATGGACCTACACAGTGCTCATCATGCCATGCTGTGGTGGCATCCCACATACAAAATGGAGGAGGATGGGCACCAATGTTAGCTCAGGACCAATCTTCCTCACCAACAAAAAAAAAAAAAGGAAAAAGCTTTATGTGTTAGTAGCTTTAACAACATTGTTTTTACTGCTACTTGAACAGGGGTCTTGCTTTTCATTTTGCACTGGATCCCCTGAATTACGTAGCTGGCCCTATCCTCTTTCTATGGGGTGAGCAGTCCACAGGGCCAAGGGATTGTGCCCATGCACTGAGTGCCTGCTCCCTCTCCCCACCTTTTAGAACACACTTCACATGGCTGAAGGCTGAAATTCCCTGATAAATAACTGATCCTACTTCCATGGCCTGCATGGGCCAGAACTGACTTGGGTGTTGGGGTTAGTAGTTCCTAGTGTGGATTGCATCGAATGTGTGCACACTTTCAGGCTGGAGAGATAGATAAAAGGGCACTGTTGATGTGGTGTGTGGGCTGAAGGGGCCACACCTGTGAACATGAGGCCCCTCAGAATGAGGACTGGAGTCAGGGAGGGTAGGAAGAAAAAAGAGCGCACCATGGACATCTGTTCCTGAGCTGTCATGTCCCAGCATGATATTGAGAGGGGTCCAACAATTTTAAATTTGGACCTGGATTTCCAAGTCATTAAGAAGGTGTATTTTTTCAAGATAGAGGAGCAACACATTTCAACAGCTTGTTAGCCTGATTCATTATGTTTGCATATTTAGACACGTAGTATGTGGATCTCCACTTGTACTTTTGCTCCAGACCTCAAGAAGAGGACCTAGTTGTGAGCATGTAAAGAACTTAGTGCTTGGCACTTAATGAAAACTCAGTGTATAGTGGCTATCATCATATTTTATATAACAAATAATGATGGTAATAATATAACCTGAATAATGTGACTCTCTTCTTTGCCAAGGCCCTGAAACCCTGCTCACTTCTCCCTCCCCTTACAGCTCTCCATCACCCCTTAGTAGATGGAGCGATGGTGGTAACGGTAGTATTCTGCTTTCCAACTCCCAGATACTAAGGCCTTGCTCTAAATAGACTGGTTGCCTAGACCCTTGAAATGCTGCCCTGGGTCCCACAGCCACGCCCTACGAGTGGGATTAACTACGGTCCTGTGCCTGCCTGAATCTTGCATGAGCTTGTTCTGCTCTCTGCAGTCTGAACTGTGCTGTCCATTCTGCAGTTCATCACATATTTTTTTGTTTTTGTTTTTTTCCTAATGGATTTGGAATTACTTTTGAAATTTAGAAAAAAATATTCATCTCCAGTTACAGTTAAAATAGGCTAAGAAGAACCATTTAACATGTTTCCATTTTTGCATTTGGGTGCCAGGAACTGGGTGAAATAGATTTTTCTCAATTACAGTAACTATCATTGCTTAGGCTTTCTAATTCAATAACTTTTCCTGTCTCATTATTTAATTCTTACCTGGATTGTCATGTTTGACTGTTTCTGTGGAATTTTACTGTAAGCCTGCTTGAACACTGTTTTGTTGATTTGTCTTTTCTTTGTTTTAATGAATCTCTCACAAACATGCGTAGAAAGCATGTTCTTTGGAAAGAGTTTGGCACTTCTTCAAAAGTCTGAGACCACGTGAAATTATTGGGGGGTGGGTAGAATGCACTGAGGCCAGATGTCAGGTCATTTTTTAAAGGATAATTTTAAAAACATAGTTCTTATGTTTTCTCTCTTTCTCTTATTCTTTTGCTGGTATTGATATCACTGGATTATCATCAAGTGAGTGAAAAGAATTGGATCCCTAGAGTCACTGCAGAGCGCATCTGGCAGTAGATTTTGCCCAACATGCCAGATGTAGTAATATTTGGAATGGAGATTTGATTAGAGTAATTTTGCTTCTTTTTGTTCTCTTAGTTTTCCCTCTTTATTTTATACTTATAGCCAGACATCAAGAAAATGCAAGCATCACTTCTTCTGACAGTCACCGCATGTGGATTAGATATCATACATGGGTTCTGAAAATAGATGCTTCCCCTAAAATAGTGCCTACAACTGTGCATTGTTAATTGTCTGCTTGCTTATTTATATGTTGGCTGGGTATAAACTCCTTTAGAGTAGAGACCCTACCTGCCTTGTTTACCCATTGTTTCCCTGGCATCTAACACAGCACTTGGGATACCCTGTGGGTACCTAAAAATATTTAGTGCATGAATAAATGAATGCCTGAAGCACACAGACAATATACTTAATGCAAAGCTAGGGATTCTCAGGGCAGTTGTGATAAGAAGCTAAAGAGATACAGGAGTTGAAGGAGTTGTCAAAAGAGGACATCAAGTGACACACCAAGACACGTATGGGATGTTTAGAGAAGGAAATAATGGACTGGGTAAAAAAAAAAAAAATGGCAATCAAATGATGAGAGGTCATTGTGAAATTACAAAGCCAGTTCAGTGGGAGTAGTAAGTGAAGAACTCAGAGGAGGTTGTGGCCAGAATCAGATATTAGATTTTAAGATTTCATAGGTGGAACTATTCTAGTCATTACTATGTCTAGACCGTGGCCTTGGAAGTATTAGGTCAAACCCATATTCCTCCTTTTTTTTTAATTTATAAAAAGACACTTTCATGATCCAATCCAATAGTTTGCTAATGTTTAGTGGTGATGGGATGAAGATCAAGGAATTTTGAGTATAAGATATGTATTGCTTCATTCATGTAGATTCCCATACCAGGCAGAGTGATTTTAGAAGGTAAGAGAGGAGGAGTCTTATGACTCAGGTGCCTGTCTTGAGTGGGATTGGTAGATGGCAGTGAAGAGAAGGAATGAAGGATGGCTTAGATCAATGGCACAGGATGGAGGCTTAAAAAAAACCAGACATGAGACTAGGAGTAATGGTCTAGTTGGAAGTTGCAAATGGGAGCTTGGAGAATATTTCTCCCCACCAACCCTTGGCACTTGGGTACTGGCAGAAGGAGCAGCCTCTTCTAGGGAAAGGGAGCCTTCCAATAAGAATTCAGGCTCAGTTAAGTAAAAAGGCACAGAAGACATTCACAGAGGAAGCAGAATAAAGCTGTGGTTCCAGATGAGAAAACCTGGGTAGGATGTAGACCTTTATTTGAAAGTCCTAAATTACCAATGTCTAGGATATATTCACCAGATTTACCCAATCACTTAATTGGCCTATCAGAAACTAAAAGAACTAAGGTTATTGTGGAGTAGTGGTGGCATAAAGCAAAATTTTGGCTTATTTTATCACATATGACAATCCCAGTCCATTTTGCAGCAAGCTGCCTTATAACCCAGAGTACGTAAGAATGTTTTCCTGTGCTGTTCTCTACTTTGTGTCTTGTTTCCATGATGACATTTACCTCTTTTCTCTGAAGTAACATCACACATTCCTATGCAGTTGCCAACAATATTCCCTAGTACATTCCATTGAGTTCACCCAAATGGGATATTAAAATCTCAGTGAGTGACTACTTAGAAATTTTCTGGGCTAAACCCATGGCAGTTATGTTCTATGTGAATGAGATAGAGGCCTCAGACTCATTTGTCCACATGGGGCATGTTAGCAGCCTTCTCATCAAGCATGTGCCCTAGTTTGGTTTTGTAATTTCAGAAGAAGACTTCAATCTGACCTTCTGTCTATTTGATTGGCAAAACACCTGGATGTGCCCTGAAAAACTGGTCATAGAAAATAGCCTAGAGGACAGGCAATCCCTTCACTCCAAATTTTATCTTTGGAGCAAACTCAAGAGGTACTTGCTAGACTTGCATTGTTTGGACCCCTGTGTAATTGCTTTTCCTGAACAATGCTGGGGTGTTACTCCATTGTAACACCACTGTGAAGTGTGATTACAGTGAAGGATGTTGTGATCAGCACTACATTAAACTAGGTGTGATTGTTATATGTATGTTGATGAGGCCGCAGCCCTTGACATCACAGTATCCTAACTTATTGAGGATTCATAGGTGAAACTTCACTTGGGTCTCAACTGGGAAAAGCCATGCTCCTCTTGAGCGTTTGGTTTGTTTTGCATTTTAGACTCTATTAATTTTGTTGATCTATATGTCTGCTTTGTTCTGCCTGCTTGGAAGCTCAAAATGAAATGTGTGACCTGACTGTAGCAATTGTACAGAACATTATATCAGGCATTGCATGTGCTAAACTTTCCTCTAGTTTTTATTCTATGTCCACTACAACCCATTTCTTTATTTTCTATATTTTTAAAATTATGTTTGTTGTATGTATCTCTAAGATGCCTCAAATTCTGCTTTGAAATAAGTCTATAAATAAAGAAACAAGTTTGGAGTCTATGTGGAAACAATCTCCTAGATATTTTGTTTTCAGTAAGAAAGCCACCCATATCTTGAACTCATTATGCTAATGAACTGAGAACTTGAAACACCTTTCACAAGAATACTTTCCCTTGGAGGCACTGGAGTCTGTGATTAGTCCTTGATGGGGACCACCACACTGTCAAGTCTATTTGGCTCCTTTCATCTTCTTCCCCTTTCATCTGTCGTGCTCCTAGCCTCTTCCACCTTTATTCAGTGCTTCACATGGTCCTCAAAGGCCCACTTCTCAAGCACAGCTCTGATTATATCTGCCTCCAGATTTATTAAAAAAAAAAAATCCTCAGATCTTCTTCATTGCCTTCAGGAAAAGGCCAAATCTTACACTTGTTCTTGGATAATCTAGTATAGGCCTGGAATATAGTAGGCAGCTGATGAACATTTGTTAAATGAACTGAATTGCATTACAGGAGATAATGCATACAAGGCAGAGCACTTGGCACAAAGTACACAATAAATGTTTATTTCTTAATCACTCTCCCTTCACACCTGGCCTGAACCTACCTTTCCTACCTCATCTACCACCACTGTGGCTTTAATCATGACTGACCCTTGTAATTTCATCCAGATGACAGACATTCCTATGCCTATGGAGCCTTCACCACACTGTTATTTCTTTCTACAGCAATCTCTTCCCTAAATGCATAATCTTTGCCCAAACCTAGAGAAAAGAATACATCTTCCTGGTGATGTTGGTCAAAATCTCCTCTAACAAGCCATGCCTTCTATATTTATACAGTTTGACCTGATTGGGCATTTCTGGCATCTTTCACATACAATTACATGTTCTTTTTTAATGAGCAAAGATCCTTAACATAAATTAAAACATAATTCCATTTGTTGATACGCGCACCCCTTCTTTTTGGTATTCAAAATCATTAAGAAATGACTGAGCGACGATTAAATTTTAGATTTGAATGGATAGTTTTAATACATACGTATCCAGTTGTTTAGCACTTTATTTCATTCTATTACCCCCTACAAGAAATCAAAAATACATTTTAGAAAATTTTATAATCAAAAGAAGGATGGGTGATTTATTTATCTCATGAAAACTCAGCCCAAGGCTACTGACAGCTGCAATTCCCCTAGCCACTTCCACATAACTTTTAAAATGTGAATGCCAGGAATGGTGCTGGTGATATTACTATCAGGACAAGGAAGAGAAGGACTAGGTGTCTCTGGAGGAGTCTGTGGGGGAAGAAACAATGATACTTGTGCAATGTTGGAGATTTCTGACTCCAGGTCGACCTCATCAACAGCCTGAATAGCAATGAAAAGATCCGTGCCATTTTCAAAAGCAATGTTTTCTGGTTTGAAGACAAAGACTTCCTCAGAGGTGGCCTCCTTTGGGATGAGATCAGTAGTGTTCACTTGAAGCGAATCATTGAACTTGTCTCTGAGATCAAGAATATTTGTACTTATTCTAATGATGTACCTGTCAGCTAAAAAAAAAAAAAAAAAAAGAGAGAGAAGGACATGGCTTGTAATTCTTAAGTCTTAAAGAAGTTTTAAAAGTCTGTTAGAAACTCTATCACCATCCCATAAATTTCCAATGAATAAATGTAGTCGATGGTCCGTATTTATAAGCGTTCGCATCCTTTTTACACTCTTGTGTGCATCTCAACACAGGGATAGATGTAGAACTGCATCGGGCTTGACTGGAAGCCTGGGCGGACTTTCCGGGCATGATGCCTGGCTGAGAGAGGATGCTGTTTAATTACTGCTTATCATTTTATTATTTATAGAGCAGTGTTCAGTACCAGTGCTTCTCAAACTTTAATGTGTATACGAATCACCCAGGGATCGTAAAATACAGAGTCTGGTTCAGTAGGTCTGGGGTGGGGCCTGAGGCCCTACGTTTCTAAGAAGCATTCATGTGATTCCCATGCTGCAGTCTACAGACCATACTTTGAGAGCTTTCTTCCAAAGGACAGCTCTGCTCCACAGATATCTATGCTCTATTCCCAATCCTCTCCAGGAGTCATTACTAAAAATGGAGTTTATTAAAGGACAGTTTGGCAAGATTTCAGAAAAAGGCTGAGGATTGCCTTTTCCTGGTTGGAACCTCTTACACCTAAAGTATACTAGTTTTTCAGATTCTAAACCTCTCATATTAAAAACTTTCATTTCAGAGGAAGCTCGAGATCCCTCTTGCCTTCTGCTCTCCACATGCATCACAATGTGCCTGCCGGCCTCACTCCCTTCTGCACTTCTGCTTGGCTGCTAAACTCCTTTAGAGAGAGTTCACACCACGTTCAGCTTACCCCTTCCATGATCGTAATCGTCCCCAGGAGCTGTCCAAGTCAGATTAATGAGACTGTCTCCTTGGATTTTTGCCTTCAGGTCGGTGATTTGACAAGGTGGGAAGAGATCAGGAATGGGAGCGTTTGGGACGTTGGAGGCCACAAATGAACCTCCCGAGGATGTTCTGCTGAAATGCACTTGCTTGCTCAGAAGGTCATCCATATTGATTTTAGGTCTCGGTGGATTCCATATTATTTCACCTGCGTTAAAAAATTCCTCAATATGTGGTAAGCAACACCACCAAATGTCTGTACTTCCCTCCGTTTTGTTACCGGGTTACCCTCTTCCTACTCTTCCTTTCCCCTTCATTCCTCCCACACACAAAATGCATTTCAACTGTTTGGTGTAAAGATCCCAAATCAAGTTGAATCAGAGTGAAAAAAATCAAAGAGAGAATCACAGTTAGCTCACAGGCATTTCCTGGATATTTAGTGGAATAACGTTCATAATTTCTTTTCATGATGTTTTTCCTGGAATTGTTTCTTTCTCCATCTTTTTGCCTATTCTTACCCTTTTTTTACCCTTTCTCTTTTTGCCTGATCTTACCCTTCTAAAACGTCAGTTTCAATACCATCTCAGTTCCAAACCTTGTCAGAATGCCTCAAGAAATCTCTTCCACTCAGATAATACTACAGGTTTCATTATCTTTCTTATTTATTCAGAATTAATCATCTGGCCCTTCAAGAATTTCATTCATTATTTATTCTGTGCATTTTTCCTTCTCTTTCCCCACGTTTGTGTTTTATCTTTCTTATTCGATTGCTATTTCTCATGAAATGCTTTATGTCATGGGTTCTAAAATTTTACGCTTTTGAAAAACTTCTGATTTTGTCAATGAAATAACGGGAACCTAGTTCTTGTAGCAATACCAATTTCCTTCACCTTCTTGCTGAAATATTGTGTAAAAGTAATCTTGGAATTCAAAAATACCCTGAACTCCTCAATCAGTGGAGTTCTCAGACTCTCTTTTCAATAAAAATATTCCATAATACCCTAACATAGCATTACTTAGAATTTGTTTTCTCATAAACTCTACGTCTTTAGCCCTTGAAATTTTTGCTGTAAAGACAAATTGATCTCCATACCATTAATCTGGTCTTGGGCAAATATGAAGTGAGTTCTTTAGCAAGATCAGGGTTAGTATTCAATTCAACAATAGAGACCATCTCTGTTGGTATTAAGGCTCATCAAGGGATAGAGGGAGGAACATGGCTTCCTAATGCCAAGCCAGGTACTATTGTATTAGTTATGAGGACCAATAATCCCTCTAGCCTCTGTTTCCCCATCTGTAAAATGGGACGACTAGGAGAATGAGATGTACTAATGTAAATAAACCACTGAGCATAAGGCTGGATATAGCCCCCAAACCAGTCCCCTCCTGCCTTCTTCCCCTAACCCAAAAAAAAGGAAAAATGAGTGAAATATTTGAAAGAGCTTTGGAAGCAACACTGTCTTTTAAAGCATTTTTTCCCTATAATCACTTTGGCATGAGGAGACACCTCTTGCCTCCCAGTCCTCTCTTTATCGAGCACACACCTAAGTAAAGAGAACAATGGGAAGCTTCTTGAAGGAGCTGTTTTTATTACACATCAGTGCTGGGAGAAGACCCGCCCGGACGGAGTGGAGACTGATGGGAGACAAGTCCTGGAAGCCATCAGGACCCAGTCTCTGTCCCAGTTCCGGCTCTAGTCCAGGGCAAGTGTTTATCACCAAGAGTGGTGTGGGACTGTCTGTTTCCTGAAGCATAATTTTCCCGCCTGCTTACACGTGGGCTCAGTGTGCTGGCAGGTGTTAGTTTTGTCTACTATTCTCCCTGGTCTAAGCAGGAGGAGAGAGGAGAAAAAGGAGACAGTGGGTTTATGGTGATATTGAGGTAGTTGACAAGCCCTAAATTGTTATTTTTTATTCTATGGAAAAACCTATATCAGTGAAAAGAGCTTCATTACAAAATGTTTTAAAGTTAATTAAATAACAAACATTTATTGAACACTATTTACTATTTACCAGCAATAGCTTACTAGATGTATTTCCTTGTTTATTCCTCATAACTATCCTATGAGGTAGTTACTATTATTATCCTTATTTTATAAGTGAGGAAAGTGAAGCACAAAGAGATCACCTAAAATACTTTAATTAGTAGAGGCCAGGGCTTTGAACCAAGGCAATCAAAACTATGTTCAATCTAGTTGTTTTCAACTGAGGGTTATTTTGCCCCCTAGAGGACAGTGGACAATATCCGAAGACATTTTTGATTGTCATGACTGGGGGCCTACTTCTGATATCTAGTGGGTAGAGGCCAAGGATGCTGCTAAACACCCTACAGTGCACAGGATAGCCCTCCACAACAAAGAATTACATTGCCCAAAACGTCAATAGTGCCAAGGCTGCGAAACCCTGATTTAAGCCTGCACCATTCTCCCCATAGGCTTAATGGTTTTCTCTTGATCCTAAGCCTCTTACTCAAGCCAGGGGTGTTATTACAGATTACTTACCATTCTTCATCCTCCCAGCTCTGTACATGGCTCCATTCTGCTGGGATATCCCCATTTGTCTGGCTGCGTTCACTCCTCCAAGAGCCCACACTTTTATACTGTATCTACCATTCGTATTGTAAGCCGTAAAATACCTTGAATAGATACCGTCATCCTTAGTAGCATCAGCACCTTGACACGGAAATGAAGGAATTAATGAATATCCTAAAGGTAACTTGGGATTTGTATATTTCCAAGTCATACGTGGGTAAAAAAAGCAAATTTTCGAAGCAAAGATAATCCAGCATTATCTCCAAGACAGTTTAGGATTTGATTATGTTAAGGATGAGATCTACTTCTTCTTTTACCAGTGTGTGGGGTGTGTGTGTATGTATAGTTTCGTATATGTACATTTTGTCTTCCTGACTTGTCTTTCTTTGTGAAATCAGAGATCACGTCATATGTCTCTGTTACATCCAATATAGCACAATGTAACTACTCAATAAGTATCTATTGAACTGAATTGAATTGCTGTACATTACTGGAGAGAAAAAAAAATGTTATATGATTATTTTTAAAAATCCATGACTTCCCAAGGTAGATTTAGGTAGGAAATTCATTTACAGAATTTGTTCTAATGAGATTACTTGCATCACAGTAAGCAGTCAAGTTCCTTCTAAAGAAAAATGTAGAATTCTCTTTCTCTCCCTCCCTCTTAGATTTCCTAAGTCCAAAGATAATGGGCAGGATTTTCATTTTGGGGGCAAGATAATAAAGAATCCATATGGATATAAGAGTCCCATGGGACTGTACTTGACTCCCCCTGTCCTGCTTTCTACATGTGAAAGCCTCAGTTTCTTCATCTGTAGTGCAGGGATAATAATATCTCAGACGTGTGTGGTGAAGATAAAAATGAAGATATGTATCTACATATATCTTCATACAAAACACTTAACACAAAATAGCTATTAATTTTCCTCTTTCCCTTCTGGGGGAGTGTAGAATACCCTCTGACAGCTCTCAGAGTCTCTGAGCCTATGGAGCTTGAGCCACTAACGTGTGTGGGCTTTGCAGAAGCTAAAGGTAGGCTCGTCTTCACGTTTTCCAACATTTTGAAATATAGGAATTGTGGGGAAGTAGAGAGCTCTCCCAACCAAATGCCCCAGTGCTGGACTCCTTGCTTCTAATTGTCCTCACCAGACCATGCCCTCTTGCTGTCCCATGGTTGCTTCTTGAAAAAGAAAGATGTATTTTCCAATTTCTTGGGTGGTTACCTGCTCCATTGTCCAATAATTCCAAGGTAACTGTTTTTCCATCCACTGATTCTATCAGGGCTGTGACAGTGGCCCTGAGAATTGGTAAGCCTCCTTGGTGAATCTTTGCATAAACCACCACAGGGCTAGGGAATTTGCCTGTGTCTTTGTTCACTTTCGAGGTCACTGTAACTGGAGGCAAGGTAGCACTTGATGCACGGGAGGTGACAGTCAGAGTCAGGGTTTGGGAGCTTGCTTGCAGACTGTAAGTCCAGGTGCCAACCTAACCAAAACAAATGGAGACATTTCCAGTTAGTAACTATAGGTGACACAGATCTGACTTCAATGCCATCTATAGGAACAGCCCATCTGATACAAGCACTTTACAAGCATATCTAAGAAGACCTTTGATACGCTGTCAGCCAAGGGAAACTTTGGTATGTTTGGACTAACTACATTGTTCTTATCATCACGAAAGTCCTAGTTGGGGAAAATGAAGTCTGAAAGCCATGTCTTTCTCTCCATCTCGGTTTCTCAAGAGCAGGATCAAATTGATGGGTTCCTGAGGTAGAGAAAACAGTTTTCATGATCCCAAAGCTTCAAGGATCATTTTGCATCTTGACTACTACATAATTTGAAGGTTCTCCTTTTAATACCTGGAGAAAATAATACCAATTTCCTTTCTTTTGACTCGCTGTTATACTGAGTGATTTCTGTTGGATGGAGATTTTTCCTTGTTCTCTCTTTCATTCAACATAGACTCTCCTTTTGGCAACCACCCACATTTAAAAAGCTATAATTATTCAATAAAAACTTTATTTTATCTTGTCAAATAGTGGCAAGGAAGAAACCTGACCCCATACCTTGGCAGTGCCTGGGACCTGGAGGTAGGCCATTTTGGTATTTGTGTCTACTACAAAGCCATCTTGTTTCTTTCCACTGGGATCCCAGAGAAGGATTTGAGGAGGTTGTGATGTCCAGGTGATGAGAAACAGAGTGTCATTTCCCACAGTGCTATCCACAATCACTGTTCCGTTCATCCACTGACTGTTCTGGAGGGTTGATCCCCTACTCACAAGCTGGTAAAAAAAAAACAACTCTTTACTTTCTGGAGAATACAGCTTTCATCACATAGTCTCTTCCATTCTGCCCCCAACTCTGAGTTGCGCCATTAGAAATCCTCCAGTGATGCCTGAGTCCTTGGTTTGGTATTTAGGACCTATTATGATCTAATTCCAAATTACCTTTCCAGCCTTAGTTTCTACAATGTTGATTTCTACACCCAAACCAGACTCTCTCCCCAAATGATCCTTTGACTCTATGACTTTAACATACTCTCTGCTTTTCCTGTAAGTCCGTAGATTCATCTTCATTTGTCTAAGCCTCACCCGTCCTTCAAAATTCAGTAGGAAAATCGCTTTCTCCATGAATCTTTCTCTGATGTCCATCTCACTTACCAGCTGAAAATGATCTCTCCCTCCTGTGAGCTACCATAGAATCTTACTTCTATCAGTCCTTTGACATCCTCACATTGTGTTTTGCTTTATACCTACTAGTGTACACAGTTCATCTCATTTACTGGACTATACACCCTTAAGGGGGCTGACTAGGACTTATTTTCACCCACATATGGTTTTTCTGAATTGCAAATAACTAATTGCTAAGTCAAGTATCACTGCAGTCTCTGTGATGACAAATGAAAGAAGTCAATGGCCAAGGCTGATTTGTTTGGAGTAGAATGAAGGAGCTGTGGAGCAGGGATTGAGGTGGCAAAGGGGTAACAAGACTTGTAGAAAGTGTGATTTTTGAGGATTATCTCCTAGATAATTATTTATTATCCTTAAATTGATATTTATTAGAAGACAAGGTGGCCTGTCATGGGGCCAGACTTTCTAGTTTCATAGGTAGATTATGATCTTGGATGTGGAGAAAGTGAAGCCTCTTAGATCTCATTCTTATGGCAGGTGAGTAAATGAGTCCTGCTTATTTTTCTCTCTTTCTCTCCCTGTTAGGTTTCTTAAATACAAAAATAATGGTCAGAAACTGCCTGACTGTGAACTTGTCCTTTCATCAAAAGTTTATTACTTTTCTAAGATGCATTTCTCTCATTTCCAAATCAGGCTGAAGAGTTTAGTTTTCCAAATCTGAAGTAGGATAACCTAAATGAGTGTAATTGCTGTCTCCTTTGATTGAATAAATACTACATTGATAGGCCAGAAAGCTTATTGTTTTGAAATCTATTATTTGGCTTTGATATTATGTTATTCCTTTACTTTTATCCAAACTTTCGCAATAAAAGTTACAATTCACACATGTGAGTACTGATTGTTCACTCTCTCTGGTTTAAAAGCTCATGTGAGTAATTTTTGCAAATGTTAGAGATGAGCATTTTAAAATACACCTGTCCTTTTTTTTAAATAATCTCAAGACATTTAAAAGAAAATTTGGATTTCTTGAAATTTTGGAACCAGAAGGCCCCATAATAGTTTTATGGTTCATATCTGGCTGAGAAACTGTGGCCTAGAGAGGTGAAGCTCTTTTCCCAGGGTCACAGAGTTAATGGCAGACCCAGGACCAGGATCCAGCTGTCTGGACTGACACCATGGGCTTTTCATACTACAAAGAACTTCCTATCCATTATATGAAAATCTTGGCAAATATTTCAGGGAGTTGAGGTAATGGGAAAATAGAGCAAGTAATCCCTGAACATATGTCCCAGAAAATTTGTGTCAAGATGATCTACTTTGGAGAAAATTTCAAGTCAATTATATTGCTATGAGTGCTTGTTAACAGATGTTAAAAAATAATTCTTGGACTCATTATTTTTTATGTTGCCGATTTTTATGAGGCAGTTATTTAGTATTGTTTCCAAACAAGTAAACACTAGTTGCCTTGTTTAAATGAGCATTATTGCATTTTAGGAATGTCATCTAATATCAGGCTAAAACTTCTATTCTAATTTCAATTCACTACTAGAAGAATGTAGAACCTAAAACTTTTAGCCATCCAACTCTCCATCTTTGCTATGATATTTATGAACACAAAAAAACAAGGAGGAGCTCTGACCTGGATGGAGCGCTGAGAGACAGCTCCGTTTCCTGACGAAAGGGCTCCGAAAGCATCAATGAGGCCATTGTTCTGAGCCTGATCCGAAGCATATGTCTGTAACCCTCCTAAGATGCAATTACATTACCAGAAGTTATTTTCTAGAAAGCAAGTATTTAAAACATTTTAGCTGTTGTTAAGGTAGCATAATACATGAAATAAATACTGTTGTGTTAGTAAAGTCTTAATAGACCGACATCAAATATGTGTCCAGATTAACTCAGAAGTTGACACTAATTTTTTAATTCTACTGAATAATAGCTTCAGCAACATCTCAGTCATCTGGCTACTTCAACTATCTGCAAAGCAGCCATGAATCTCTGATAGGCCAAAATTAATGTCAGAAAATTCATGTTTTAAAGATCATGCAACTTCATATGAGAGACTCCATTAAGCCTTACTCCAAGCCTATTGATTTATCCTTATTTTAAACATAATCCTAACAAGCTTGACTTTTGAGTTTCTCCTAAATTAGAAAAAATGTGTATGTGACAACAGCAAGAAATAACAGCTGACGTGGCACAGTTATAGAAAAGTAAAATATATAGTAAAAATGAGATTATACAACAGGACCAGCAGTCCTGGGCTATTTAGAACAGATGCAACTAAGATAGTTGATGTGAAAGAACATTTAACTATTAATGCCATCTGAAGTCTAAGGAAGGTATTTCAATAATGCTGCTGGTGCCCTACCCAGATCCCCTTATCTATGCAAGTGCTTCTCTCCCCAGCTGCTTTAAGTGTTAGCTGCTGATGGCACATAGCTACCTCTTTTCCAGAGAAGTGCCTTACCCAAAGGGGCCACCCTAGTGACAGAAATAGCATGGTCTCTCACCTCTGCCCTGCCCTGACAATCCACAGCTACTGACTGATGGACACGGTGATACAAAAGGCCAGCTCTCTTGCTTCAAGATTGGACCAACTCTGTGATGCAATTCCTAATCCAGAGCCCTCATGGGGTCAAGCTTCAGCTAGACTGTGCACTCGTTTTCCTGTCCCAGCCTGCTTCCCTCCCTCCCTTTCTCCTGAGAGCTCTCCGTTACAAATCACAGATACGCAAATCCCTGTCCCAGCTTCTGCTTCTAGGAAGCCCCGCCTGAAACAGGCAGTATTAGGAGCAAACAGTTCTGCCGTTTAGCTGCCTCAGGAGGCAACTCGGCATAATAACTGATATCCATCATGCTGGCCCTGAGGAAAAAAAAGAGAAAAATATGTCCACTATTCTGCTACAGAAGCCAGGGACACATGGGATCTATTTAACCATCTGACTGTGTATGAGAGTTAGAAGCACAATATATTAATGTTTGAGAGAGAAACTGCACTGTATTCTACATTCTCGGAGTGACCCGTGAGGCTCCGCAGGCCCTTCTCCCTTCTCCTGCTACTCCTTGTTAAACTCCCAACTCAGATGCATCTTCCGGGACCCTTCTCCTTCCCCACACACAGTTAAGGGCTCTTGACTTTGTGCCTCGTTGTACTTTCTGTTGCTAATAGAGAGCACTTGTCTTGTGGTAGTATGTAGTTAGTCGCTTGTCATCTGTGGTCCCTGGGTCTCTTGGCCAGCTGCCCACTGGAAGTGAGTGGTTAACCTATTAGATTCTTTCCAGTCCTTATAAAGTGTCTGGGAAGAGAGCCCCAAGTTCTCACTGGAGTGCTATGCTGGTCCCATCTTCACCAGACTGCCCTAATCCTAGAACCAAGGCCTTAAAATAAATGGGTGGAGTCACTTCTAATGGTCATTTGGGGTGAGGGCAGGTAGATGGCCCATAAGATTACCCTTGTCTCTCCCCATCACACCCTTCCTCTGCTCCACAGTTCGCTGGAGCTCACAGTTCTGTGGAAAAGACAATACAGTGGAACCCAGCAGACCATCCCTCACCTGTCATTTTAGACAGCTCCTCTAGTTCTGCTGCTGCAGAGGGCCCCAGGGCCACTGTGTGGATGATGGCTCCACTTTGCTTCACCTCGTTAAAGCATGAGCTTATAGTGTTGTCCTCTCCATCAGTCAAGAGCACGATTTCAGATCCATCTGTTTTGTATTTCTTCCTAATTACCTGAGGACATAATTCAGGCCATGAGTTATCAGACTCAGGGTGGCCAAGGTGTTTGGGAAAACCACACTTAAAGGGAATGAGAAGAAAAATTCCAGAGGGAATAAACAAAAGTGTCTGGGAATGGTCAAACATCTCTTTGTCTTGAAATGATACAGTTTTAAATCAGCAGTGTTCATGGAACCTGAGGCTGGTCTTTTTTCTTGGTTAGCCTGCTGCAGAGAGGGCTCTATAAAGAGGATGCAGGGCAGTTCCAGGGAGGGACAGGCCTGGAAGAGCAGCATAGAAGGTCTTTCTAGTTTCCTTCACATGATCCCTCCTTGGCAGACTTTTAGAGGTTCCCAGATGCCTTCAGAAACCACTGTCATTTAAGGGTGATAATATTCGTGGGATATTAGACTCAGGGCAGATGTTAGCTTGTATGATGTTCCCCAGTCTGACCATGCCAGCTGTTTGTGGTTGGCATTGTTTCTGATTGGTCAGTACCCAGGTCACATGAGTTATTAAAATTTTTAATATCCTCTTTGATTAAACGGAAATATTTGTTCTTATTAACCCCCAGTTCCTAACTATCTTATGATAGCTATGTCTCAACTATTCCTAATAGATACAGATTACAGTTTTTTACATGGTGTAGAGAAGATGGTCCTTCTGCCAATGTTGGATAAGATTATGATAGAAGGAAAATTAGGTAAAAGAATAATGTTATCCATTTAAGAAGAGGAAGGCAGGAGCCAGCCTGGTGGTGAAGCTGTTAAGTTCCCGCGCTCCGCTTTGGGGTCCTGGGTTTTGCCAGTTTGGATCCTAGACGCAGAGCTCACACCACTTATCAAGCTATGCTGTGGCAGGTATCCCACATATAAAGTAGAGGAAGATGGGCACGGATGTTAGCTTAGGGCTAAGCTTCCTCAAAAAAAAAAAAAGAAGAGGAAGACAGACATCCACTCTTCACCTAAAAAGAGTGGAAGGAGACACTCGGAAGTAGGAGAAATAAGCAGTCAAGCCTAAGTAACCTCCCCTCTCTGGACCAGACCTTCAGAAAGGGAAGACATCTTAAGTAGGTTGAAGTGAAAGCTGAGAGCAGAGGAGACTCCCACTCCACTCTGTTTGAACTCTGAGAAAGGGCTGCCACACAAGGGAAGAGAGAAGAACTGTGACTGCTACTGTGTGAAGGGGACCAGAGCCCAAAGCCTGTCAGGTGTGGCCATGGCCTCAGACTGACCAAGCTGAAGGGCCTGGGAGGCCTGAGAAATGGCTCAATTTGGATTCACTTGCCCCTCTCCCCATCACTGCTACGTGTCCTGGAAAACATGCAGAAGTTCCCACATATCCCAGAGGGAAGACAGAAGGCAGCTGACTTGAGAGTTGGCAGGCAAGAGAACAGATTGTCTTGCCATGGGGATTGAGGGATGTACAGCCTGTCCGGGGGCTGCATGGAGGACATGGGGTTGCTCATGGCACTGCTCCAGCAGTGAGAGCTGAAGTGGGACTGAGTCAGCCCAGGAGGACCACTGGGTCCTGCTCAAGCCAAGAAAACAAGCAAAGTCTAGTGGTCACACCTCCTCAGACATCACTGCCAGGAGCCCAGGACAGACCTGACCAGGGAGGGTCCTGCAGCACGGATCAGTGGGGGTCTTGAGGACAGTGTAGGATCCAAGACCATTTACCTCATCACCCTGAAGTCACACACCGGCTCCTCCCACCCCACACCTGGACTCCATTGGGCAGGAGGAGCTTCTAAATTTCACAAGTATCCCTCACACCCTCTCTCACTCATCTGAGTAAAAAATGCAAGACCAGAAGCTCCCTCTTCACCACCAGGTCATCTGGCATTAGGCATCTCCCCTCGGGTTTTGCATAGCAGGAGTTTAGTATGACACATTCAGTGATTTCATTGTCAGTTTCCCTCCCTCATTTGCTTCTTTAGTCAAAGCTTGGATGAGTGGCAGAAGCAAAAGAATCCAGATGCACACAGGCATCCAGAGAGGGGTTTTGCAGCTGAGTGTGTACATGCTGGAAACCACTTTTAGGGAACTGACCTTCAACGTGGAACAGAAGGGTCAGAGGAACAGATTGCATTTGAGGAAATGGTTGAGTCTGTTGTCCACGTGAAACAGTGTGAGCTGGAAACAAAATGTTCCTGCCGCTGCTTGGGAGTCTGCAACAACCCCATTCATGTGTTGTGATCCACAGCAGGCAGAGAGCAGACCTGCCCAAGACGCAGTGGAGATTCTGAGACCCTAGGCCAGCCAGCCTCTTTCAGCCTCCTGTTCTTTGTTTCACGGAGCTAACTAGCCTCTAAATACATATAGAATATTGTATTCTACATTTGGAGCAATTAAGCATCAGCTGCATCAAATAACTCAATTCACTTTTATTTATTGAGAACCTGTGTAAAAGTTATTGTGCCAGCAGCCTGGAAGGTAAAAAGATAAGTCCTATCTCTAACGAAATTTTGCTTGAGTGAAGCACGTGATTAGAAAACAAGACAGAAGAGCCTAGAAGTCACAAGAGATACCAAAAAAAAAACCACCAAAAAAAGATCATAGGATTCAGAGAGAGAGATATTCTATACACTTGAAAGGATCAGGAAAAATGTTGAGAAGTAGGTGGTGTCTGTGATGGATCTTTGAAGAATGTGTGCGATCTGACGCACAATGGAAGGAGGAGAAAGTACTCTAAGTGGGGAGCTAGCTTGGCAAAGTTGTGGAAACTCTCAATGTCGGTATCCAATTTGCTTAAATATAGGCTACCTGGAAGAGAGTCCCTGGTACTTAAGCCTGGAAAGGAGCTATATTATGAAAGAACTTAAATGCTAGATACAGAAATTTTTACTTAATTTTGTTGAAAATGGGCAGCCATTGATATCTAAGTAGAGGAATGATGGAATTGGATGGTCAGGTGGGATCTTTGGATACACCACCAATACAATTACATTTACAATTCCTAAGGGCTCCTGCTTCAATAAATAAACCATTTTCTTGCCCAAAAGGAAGTCGTATGTACCCTAAGTTTGGAGTGTTATGCTGTCTCAAAGTTTAACCATACTCCTGAGCTCATTCTTTTTCCTCTTGGAAGATACTCTCTTATATCCCTGTGGACCTTTCCTTCATAGCACTCATTACACTTTGTGAGTATACACTTATTTGTGTGACTACGTGGTTAACGTATCTCCCCCAATAAGATTATAAGCTCTGCGACAGGAGGTGTGGTGTCTGTTTGGCCCTCCTGATGTACTTAATGCCTAGCACAGAAGGCACACCATGAATATTTTTACTGTAGGCATGCATGCAGAAGAGCATGAATGCACAGATGCAGCAAAAGCACAAAAGCACAAGTGAATGAATTAACAATAGCTTTGGGGCCCTGTGTCTTTGCATCATTTGAACCATTGCTCTGCCCTTGGTTGTCTAATTCAATTAGATACCAGCCACGTATGGAAACACTGGAAAGGGGAATTTCTTAGGAAGCATAAATTGTAAACATTGGCAAACTACGATAGGGGAACTTATCTCACAGTAAAGGCTGATCGAAGCCCGGAGCAGATGGACGTTCCTCCTGAGGCCACTGTGGGTAAGCTTTTGGTGAGCGCGTCCCTATCAGTGCCACCTTTTATCTGTCTGAGTGCACTTTGTACATAGGCAGCACTGTCAAACGTCACCATTCCAACCCAGGACCCTTGCTCAACCGTCTGCAGCAGGAAAAGCTTGCCTGCTTGATTCAGTCGTTTAAGGCGGTCACCAATCTGAATGGAGAATCAGAAAATAATTAGTCGGCTTGGGTTAAAATAGGCAGAAGTAATAATGAAACAGGCTAGAGGGAATTTGGAAGTGGCTGCCTCAATGTAAAGTACAACAAGCTTTCTCAAGGCATATCCTTCTATGGGGGAAATTTTCTTCTTTATATTTAATAGCATCTCTGGGTAGAATTTTAGGGTCTTTGTGTAAATAGCCTTAAAAAATAAAGCCAGATTAGGCTTTACTTTAATTATTGGTTCCATGCTTTAGTAATAGTTCCATAGACATACATATTGTCAGTGAAACTTAAAAAATGTTAAGGCTAAGTGATTCATCAGATCTTTGCTCATAAATTGAAAGCTAATTTGTCAAATGAGACACTTGATGCTGAATTTTTGTTGAAGAAAGTTGAGATATGCAATTCTGATGGCAACGTTATCATAACTGTTGTGACCTTTGGGACTTTCTTCCTAGCCAGTTCCCCGTTGTGGTGCAGATCATATGGTGCACAAATGTGAGACCAGCATCCAGAAGACCAAGACTCATTGAACGTACCGCCATGCTTCCGGATTTATCAAGGACTAAACACACAATTCTTTGTCCAATCTGCAGCAGTGAGAAAGTGGGCTGGGGTGGCTGTGCTGTCATAGGAGTGGTTTTCTTAAAGTCCTCAGAATCACGAATCACTTCCCATGTACTTCGGAGATTGCATCTCTGGTTTTGCATGTTTGGGGCTTCTCTATTGTGGTTTTCTTCTGTACAGAATTCAACCACCTGAAATTGTCAATTGATAGAAAATGATAGAGATAGCAGTAAACTACTTACGAAAATCTTTAATAATTTGAATCTACATCTAGCATTTGGGGGATGAAAAAATGAGGCACAGTATACAAAGAAGTTCCTCCTCTCAGTGACCTTACAGTATTGTCATTCAATGAAAAATCCCAGATATTTGGGATGTTGGTAATTTAGAAAGTGATGATTAGCTGTAAAATGCTTATTTTTGTCTTTATTTGCATTTTTCAGGTTGTTTTGGTAGTGTTCCATATTATCAGTATGGCTCCTTTTGAGCAAGGAAACCTGAAAAACTTTTGTGTAAACCCCAGGCAGAGGTTCCCAAACCCAACTGTGCATCAGATTTAACTCTGTGGTTAATTTAAAACACATAATCTGGGCCACCTCTTGGAAGCTTGGAAGCTTGGAAGCTTGGAAGCTTCTGAGTAAGTCTGGGAACAGATTGCAAAGCCAGACTGAAGGTTGGGCCTCATGAACCACAGTACATCACACTTTAAAAACTTACACCCTTTAAAAACTTACACCATATTGTTATTGACAGACTCTTGCAAGATACTTCATCCTTTATTCCAAAAGAAACACATAATTCTATGTAAGAGACTGGGTGATGGGAGGGGCTCGCCGCTAAAGTCACTTGCCTGATGCGTTTGATCTTAGTTTGTGCAAATCTGCACTAATATAGATAATTAGTCAACTTCATTTTATGACCAGTTAGTCATTTTAAAAAATTAAGTATTTTAAAACTATTTAAAGCTATTAAAACTATGTACAAACTCCCTAAAGTCACCAGCACTCTTAAAAAGATAGAAAATTTCAGTTAACAACCAAAAGCCAATTTGCAGGCTGGAAAGAGATCCCTAAAAGCTAAATTAAAGGCTACTGATCATGCCCTTATTAACTAACAAAGAGAAGTGCCTGATGCCCATGGGTAAATTTCTTATTTAACTAAGAATTTTTGTGCTTGTCTGCCTTTAAGGACACTTGAAGTAATTCTAAGCACTTCAACTAAGAGCTAGTGGGAGGGAGGTGACAGAGAAGCAAGAATGGATCTATGGAAGGGGTGAAGGGAAGATGAGACTTCATCCCTGATTCCATACTCCCAGCTTGTCCCCCAGAGAATCAGCTGCTCATTGATGATTTTCTGAAATTTATCCTCTCTTGCAGCTTCTGGGATAAAAACTTCACTAAATTCCTAAGTGCCAAAAAATAAAAAAAAAAAAAAAAGAACAAGGTACTTACAGAATCAATACTTTGTGAAAACATGATGGAAGCCTTCTCAGTCTGCTGTTCATCAGGTATGAACTCACATTCTTGCGCGTACAGCCCTGTTACTCTGTCGCGTCTGCATGGTTTGGTGGCACAGCTGCCTCCCTGACAGTGGTTTACCACATTTTTACCAGCAATATCTGCTGAACATCTGAAAATACATGAAGGTTAGATGTTTAGGTGATGTAATCATTTCAAAAGGTTAGACTCTGTGATCAATTTCTGACAGATGGCCTTGTCTCTGATCTCCTCTCATAATCCAAGAAACAAATACATCCCCTTACAGAGCAAAATTAATCAATTCTCATCAGAGTCATTTCTGTTTGCCAGACAGTTATCTGAGGGGTTCCCAAAATGGTATCAGAATTTGTTTCTACGCAGCAGGAAAGCTAAGTCTGGTTTATGGTTGCTGTTAGAATGAATACGGATCGACGTCCTGAGGCACCCCCTAATCGAGTCCCCTCATTCCTGGAACGTCAGGAGCCCTCTTTTATTTCCCTCAAAAGGCTTGCTCACATTCTCTGTTTTGTTTTTTTCTAATTAGTTCATGTCATACATTTTTTGCACAGTTCTTGTATGTTCATAGGTATTTTGGATTTTTCTTTATGTTACATGCTTACGATTTTTGTTGCTATTATAAATGGAATGCTTTTTCCTTACATCTTACTTTTTTGAATATATAAACAATATATGAACACCATAGAAAATTTGAAAAATAGCAAAGAAGTGTAAAGAAGAAAAGAAAGACAATCATGTCCCATGATCAGAAATAAACAACTGACAGGTTGAAGCATTTCCTTCTCTCTCTATGCACCAGCGTACCTTTGCACATGCAGCTGTGCTTCCTGCTTTTAAAAACTTAGTATGCTAGTATATTTAAAAATTTAATACATTATTATAGTTCATAATATTCTTTAAAAACACAATTTTATTTTAGCCTAATTTGTTTAATTTGGTTTCCTCCCAATTTGTCAGATCTAAGAATAAAACTCCAATGAATAAATAAAATTTCGTATAAAGTTTTGGCTCTATTTCCACATTTGCTGCATGATTGAGTCCCAAAGTAAATTATCAGAACCAAAAGTGTGAATGGTTTAAAGTCTGTTGCTACAGTTGGTTCCATCATTTCCCTTAAAATGGATTTTCAAACACGAAATTACTAGATCAAGAAATAGGAAAAATTTTAGAGATTAGATATGTGTCACAAAATTGCTTCCCAGGGAAGTTGTGCTAATTTATGCTTCTCACAACCATCTGTGAAAGCGCTCATCCCACTGAGAGTAACTGAAAGGCAACCAATGATTCTTATCTTTGTCCAATTTGCACCTCTTTCATTACTAGCAAGTATGAACACTTTTTATATGTTTACTGGCTGTTTTTACTTATTCTTTGGTGAATTATTTATTATTCTCCTGTGTCCATTTTTCTATTAGGGTGTTATTATTTTCCTACTGGTTTTTAAAGGTTCCTTATATGTTACAATACTAAGCTTTTAAAAGCCTGGTTTTCTAATTTTTGAAAATATCTTTTTCTGCTTTTTATCTTTTTACTTAGTTTATGTTTGATTTGTGTGCAACAAAATTTTTGGTTTATATTTAGTCAAATGTATTATTCTTTTAGTTATGTCTTTTTCCAATTCTTGAATGCATAGAAAGATGTTCACCATATAGGATTTTAATATTTATTAATATTCTAATTTTTGTTATGATTTTGTTTTTTATATTTAATGAGTCAATCTCATTGGAAGAGGGTCTGTTAATTTTTTCCCCAAACACAGTTAAAAATTGTCCTGATATCTTAAGAAATTCTGCCTTTCCTCATAGATTTGTAATTCTAGTTATATTAAAAAGTAACTTTTTATATATATCTGTCAGACCACATTGTTTTAATTAATGTAGCTTTATAGTATATTTAAAATTCAATAAGTAAATGTCCCCTCTATTACTACTCTTTTTCAAAAATGTTCTTAGCTATTATCTACTGAATGAAATCACGGATTTTAAAAATGTGGTAAAAATGGATGTACTTTTGACTAGAGTTTCATAAAACCTGTATTAATTTGGGTTGAATTTACAGCTTCCGTGAATTGAAAGCCTTTCAATATATCTTGATTTTCTTTTAAATCTTTTAGAAGAATTTTGTAGTTTTCTTCAAAAATGACTTCCACATTTCTTAGTTTTCTCTACTTTTATTACACCTTTAATTGCTATCTTGAATGAAGTATTTTTTCCATTATATTTTTGAACCTGTTACTGTTCATATATGGGAAGGAAATTTGAATATTCATTTTGCATCTCCTCACCCTATTGACTTTCCTTATCAATTCTAACTTCTATTTGTTCCCTTGGGTTTTCTAAGTGAACCACATATCATCTGCCTAAAAGCAATTTTCTCTCTTCTTTTCTAGTGGCTCCTTTTTTTTACCTCTTCAGTTTCATGTGTTATTGCATTGGCTACAACTTTCTAAATAAGGTTAGATAACTGTGCTAATAGTGGCCATCCTTTTCTTATTCCTGAGTATGTCTCTAATGTTTCCTTGTTAAATATGATGTAGGCTATTGGCTTTTAATTAATGTTCTATATCATATGAAGGAAGTAACCTTCTATTGTGGGCGGTGCTGTCATTTTTGTGATTGCTTCTAGGCCTTAAAAATAATCAAAAAAATTTGGACAAGGAGCAATATTATTAATATGTTATAATAAAATTTCTTTTTAAGAGGGCATGGTCATCATGTCAACTTTCCTAATGTTATCCATGAAATAAGCAACATGCTGTATATGTAGATATTTCTAAAATATCTCTAGAAAGGAATATGTACTGATCAGCTTTTCTCTTGAGGGAGTATACAGTGTCTAACTGTCTGGAAGCATAGAAAAGAGTAGTGGGAAAGGTAGACATCAGGTTTGAAATGGCATCTTGGCTGAGATTTGGAAGGTCCATCCAACATATGATCACATTGGGGAAGTGACCCTAAGGTGTGGTCTATGTAGTGCAGAGGGAGCAAGCTAAAGGAATCTGGTATTCATGGCTCCAGGAGGCATTTAGTGTCTACTTATGCCTGAAATGATGTAACAATCAGGGAAAATATAATGGAAGTGAACCAGGCTGACAGACTTTGAATGTACTAAAGAAAGGGAAAAGTGGAGAGTAATAATGTTCCTGTGGGAGAAATGGGAAGCCAAAGCTGAGCTCTGAGCCCAGCACAGCTCCCCTTGGAAACAATTGTACCAAGTAAAGACAAGAACAGAACCAAAGCTGAGTGCATCTCCTTAAAGAGTCATCAGGCAAGCAGAACTGAAAGCAGAAGTGGAGGGGCATTGTACCAACTTCTAGTCTTTACAAAGAGATTGCTATTTTTTAACTAGGCATAAATGTGCAAGGTTATCCAATTCCTTTTGAGAATCTATTAGAATAATCATTTATTTTTCTTCTTTACTCAATGCCCTATATTAATTACTTACCTAATACCATAGTGTTTTCGGATTTCTGGGAGACTTCTTACTTGACCTTAGCATGTTTGTTATTCTCTTAATTCTACGAGATATAATTTACTATGCTATTATTTAAAATCTTCTTAGAAAGCTGTATCTACAGAATTCTTTTTCATGCCATCTGTCAGATTTTAGTATCTGAGTGATGTTAGCTCTCTAAAATAAATTAGGATGTTCCCTATCTTTTATGTTTGTACTAAAGCAATTTGTATTCACTGAAACTGTTGGTTGCAAGAACTCGCTCATAAAATCATTGCAGACAAGAGCATTTTCCAAGGATTCGATCTGCTTTCTACTGACACTGTACAGGGTTTAATTCAAATTGGGAGATGTTTTCTGTTTTGTTTTAATATTTAGATTGTCTTTCAGGTAAGTTCCACAATCTCTCCCAGGTCCATTCATACTGACAAAGTCCACATAGACATCATTCTGCCCCCAAGGCATGGAAGAGCCCACTAGCTTTGTTTATGTCACAGATTCTGATAGAGGAAGATAGAGACACCGAACATACCCCTGTGGATTTCTTATGGTTGTACACACACAAAAAGAGGCAAAAGATTTGTAGCTACAGAGTAAAGAATTCAACTGAAGCACTTGTAAAGTGAGCAAAAGTGGTAGTTTTGTGGGAATCTGAAAAAGAAGGCGCTAAGAGAGAATGAGAGAGAGAAAATAAGACAAAAGACTGATTTTTTTTTATTGTGGTAACATTGGCTTATAACATTGTATAAATTTCAAGTGTACATCATTACATTTTGACTTCTGTATATCGTATGGTAATGGATGGAAACTAGACTTTTGGTGGTGAACATGATTCAATGTATACAGAAGTTGAAATACAAGGATGTACACCTGAAAGACTGATACTTTTGAAGTAATCAATTCAGGAAAAAATTGGTTGCAATTTAAAATAGTTTGGCAAAAGTTAAAACAAAATATAATACATACTTTACTGCTTTGATTTCTTTATTGGATAAGTAGAATTTCTGGTCATCATTGTACTCATTAAATAGTCCCCATCGTAGATGAGCCCATTCGTGGACAAATACCCTTCCTGTGAGAAAATATTTTAAACACCTGATTACAATAAGAATGGCAAAATTAGCTTCTCACACTGGGAGAAAGCAGTTCTTCTGAACATTATTATGCTTTGCTATGTTAATTTTTTTAGTTAAAGGTTTGAAAAGTTAAAGGTTCCTTAGAAAGAAAAATCTAATATGACAACGGCACACTTCTGTAAAATGTAACTACTTGTGTTGGCTCATCAAATGTTAAGTAGGCACCAAGTAAGCACCAGACAGCTGTTCATACAAAGATGAAACAGCTGCCCTGTTCTGACATAGCTCATGATCTAGCAGATGACACACGTGATCAGATAACTAAAATCCCTAATGATGCAGGTGTAATCGTGGAGGTCACTATGGACCTCTTATAGGAGCCAGAGCACTCACAGGGCAGCCAGGGCAGCATCCCCAATAGGTCTTCTCTCGTATGGCTCATATCTGGTCAAACCTCGAGGCCTGCCTACTCTACCTCTGCGCTTGCTTTGACCTATTCTCATCTTTCCAGTCTCATTGCCACTTACTCCTGAATTACTGCAATAGCCACCCACCTGGCCTCCATGTCTTCAGTTATCAATGGCTCCCCTATGGTGCTCAGGGTTAAGTCCAACTTCTCAACATGGTACACAAGGTCCCTGATGATACAGGCCCTGCTCCTCTTTGCAGCCAGATTTCTTGCAGTTTTCCACCCAATTCCAAAACTCTATAATGAATTCCTGAATTTCTTTTACTTTCTAAAGCCACACCATGCTTTTGCTTATCTCTGGTCTTTTTATATATTTTTTCTTTGCTTGGAATACTCTCTCCCCATCTCTGCCTGGACAACTCTTACTCTTCTTTCAAAATCAAGCTTATATCTACCCAGAAGCCTTCTCTGACATCCCCAAACCAGTCCAGGTCACCCTCCTTTGCACTTTCATTATATTCCATTATGGCACTTGTCACATTATACTGTCATTACTGCTTACTTGCCAGTCTCTCACACTAGACACTTGTCTCCATGAGGACAGGCACCATGACTTCATTGTCATGTCTGGGCACATAGTGTCTAGAATGTAATAGGCACTCAATGAGTATTTGTTAAATTTGGATGAATCTTAGTGACTTATGCTCAGTTTTTCTGGAAGGTAAATTCCTGGGTAGGCTGAATTTGGAGGGTTATGTGAGGGGGTACATAGTAAGGAGGCCCTAGTATCTCACACTAAGGCTTTGGACTTTATTCTGTAGGTGCTGGGGAACACCCAGTGGCCTCTTAAAGCAAAGGCAAGATTGTGAGAGAGCAGATGTGGATTACAGTACAGAAAGGAGAGATTAGAAAGGAATGACATTATATATGATGACCACGATGCCCAGGAGTGGGATGGGGCAGTTAGGTAAATCAATTCAACACATATTTATTGAGCCATACATTGGGAGTTTTCTGTTCCCGTCATGGAGGTGAAATGGAGTGTTGTGGAAGAACGATAAAGAAGTATGTTTGGCAAGGCTTTATCTTTCTGATAAGGTCTGTAAGGATTTGGGGGTGAGGTCAGAAGGCGCAGGGCTCTTTCGTTTGCTTGTTTCTTTCCTCTGCTTTGACTATTTAAATGAAGTAAATCAAACTAGTTCCAACCTGTCTAAGATAGTAAAGAAACCTACTACTAGTTATCACTTAACCTTATTAGTTAATATTAATCACATTTGATTCAACTTGGAAAGTATATATTATATATACTCCATTGCTTGTTTGTTTTCCAAAGATTGCTCTGTATAGCTCATATGGGAATGAAAAAGAGTTCATTTTGTGAAGGAAAATTGGACTTTTTTCCTTAGTTATAGGTTTTGAGAGCTGAACTCCAAGGATGTTCTTTCTGCTACTCAAAATGTGGTCCATGGTTGAGTATTATCATCATCACTTGGGAGCTTGTTAAAAATGCAGATTCTTGAGTCCCACCCCTCACCTGCTGAATCAGAATCTGCATTTTTAACAATCCGTTTATAAATATGAATGCACATAAAAGTCTGAGAGCACTGTGCATCTGTGTCTGTCATCTAGTGGCTACAACCTGAATTTCAGGCAGGAAGTTTAATTTGTTCAGATGAGTTTCCCCACAGATTCATAGAAACCTGATACTACAAATTAACTTATTTTACAATTAATTTCTGATACTAATACTATCTGATAATAATTTCTAAAGATTAAAAATGCCATATTTACACAAGTATGCAGAATATGAAGAAATTACATTTTTAACAGAAATGCACCCTTCTGAATCCCTGTTTTAAGTGAAAACACATGCCAAAATAGTTTATTTGGCTTATATGTGCTTACTCAGAAAGATAATGCTAATTTTGATCTACTTGGAACATAAAATTATTCAATTATGAGAAACACAACAGAATATTTCACCCCTACCCATACCTTGTGGTCCATATTCATCCAACCTTTTTCCTGCTAAGAAGTCAGGAGTGAAATAAATTCTTTCGCCCTTTTCTCCGCATTTTCCCATCTGTTCAGTGTAGGGTTGATCATTGCCTGGAGGATTAGGTTCAGCAACTAGAACATCAGCCTAAAATTTAAGAAAAAGCTTTTATCATTACAAAATTTCAGTAAATGAATTGACCTTATTCACACTGGAATATTTTGAATCAATTTCATTTGCTTCTAGAACATTTTGATTGAAAAAATCTGAATCACAAAAGCAAATTGAATTTGAAAAAGGAACTTGATGTTCTCACATTTTTGTAGGTCTCGAGTTTTGGTCTCTCATACTCAGGTTTTGTCTTCCAATTTTCAGGAATCAAAATGGCAACATTTTTGAAATAGAATCTTTTTTCTGTAGCTTCAAAGAGATATGGAGATGCCTGGGTCACCATGTCCTGGGACAAAAGAAAACATACATAAAAAGCACAGTTGTGACTGAAAACAGACAAACTTACCAATCATTCAAATTTACATCTCTATTTTGCATTGTGTTTTGCATCAGAATGGGAGGGGAAAATGTGGAAATACCTTTCATTGATAATAATAACTAACCTTTTTTTAGCATTTGCCACACACTCTGTGTCACAGTATAATGGTTGACAATGCAGATTCCTGAGGCTGACACTAATTCTGGCTCCACCACTTACTGTGGGACATCAGGCGATTTCCTTGAGCCCTCTTGAGCATCAGTTTCCCCATTTATAAAATGGAAAATATTACAGTGACTAGCTCATAAGTTTGTTGTGGGATCAAATGAAGTCAAAAAAGCATTTGGAACCGTGTTTACTTAGCACAAGTGTTTCTGAAATGTAAGCTATTAGTTTCATCTCGTTTGATCCTTTGAGGATCAATAAACCTTTAGACAGAAACTGAGAATTAGAAAGTATAAGTCTCAAGGTCTCACACCAAGTAGTACCGGGAGAGAAATTCAAATGAAAATGAATATGACTTCAATACCCTCTGACTCCTGGAATAATTTAGGGGCTAACCAAATGTTAGGATAGTATTTATTTTTAGTTTAGTACTAAGTGTCAGATATGAGGAAGTGCCAAAATTATGTAATTTCTTTTTAAATTACACCTAACTTCATTTCTCTACAATGAAAGAGCTGAGATGCATCATGACAAGATAGTAGAGAGAGAATTAAAAGATATTTATTATTGAAAGGGGCATTGGGTCCATTAGAAGTGAAACCACTGGCCTCAAAAGCAAGTGTAGACAGAGGAAGAAGAGGACTGAAGACTGAGTGCCAGGAGCCACCAGCTTTTAGAGGTGGGCAGACATGGAGCCAGCAAAGGAGACTCGGAAGGAGCAGCTGATGCATGGGAAGGAAATCAGAAGGCATGGGGTGAGAGTATTTCCAGGAGGAGAGAGTGATCATCGGTGTCAAATGCTGCTAAGCAATCAAGTAAGATGAGGACTAAGAACTGACCGATAGATTTGACGCCCTGCATGAGCCACTTAGTGGAATGGAGATGACAGCTCCACATGAGTGAATTCAAGAGAGGGGAAGGTGAGTAAGTGGAGGCAGTGAATACAGACAAGAGGTCAGGAAGTTTTTCTTTAAAGTAAAGGAGAATGGAGGAATGAAGCAGTCGCTGAAGGAGGACTTCAGGACGAGGGAGTTTTGTTTGGTTTGGTTCTTTAAAAAACGAGAACTATTATAGCATATGTATATGCTAATGGAAAAATCCCCAATAATCCAAGAGGAAAAAGGGATGTTGCAGGAGGAAAGTCCTTCCTGGAGCAGACCAGAGTGATTAGACTCCAGTGCCTAGTGGGGTCGGCCTTAGGGGCAGAGACAGTTCATCATTATGTGGGGAAGCAGGACTCAGGTGTTGATGCAGAGGTGAACCCTGCTGTGCCACTTCCTAACGGGATAAACTTGGGGGATTTATTTTGTCTCTCTGAGCCTCAGTTTCCCTCTTTTCCAGTAGTGATAATAATGGTTGCCTTGCTAGTTTTATAAAAGTTCTCATATTGATTTGCATGTTCTTCTTCCAAAAAGCCAGATTTTTAACAATCACTAGGCGAATTTAACATTGTATCATTTTGAAAAATAAAAACACTGAATCAGGATCACCAAAAAGTTGAAAAGTAGATATAAAACTTCCTATGTTGGAGTATCATATTACAATTTGGCTTGTGAAATGTGAATTTTCAGTGCCTCCCAGGAGGGAGACTAAGCAGCAAGGAATGCTCTTGTCTTCCGTGTTTCAATGGAAACATTAACTAGGGATCTTTGCTTTGGCATCTGTTCCAGATTTTGAGAGTGACCTCATATTCAAATAGACATTTATACTCGAGGCTGAGAGAAGGTTGAATATGACAGTTTATGGGATAGGCTGGAGATTCCTTAAGAATAGGGTTAGTATATTGTTCACCACTAGATTCCTGCTACCTGACATAATGTAGATGTTCTGTAAATACCTGCTGGATGAACGAACAAATCAATGAATGAAGCAATTATGACGCTTGGCGAGCTGTCCGGGAGTGCCAAGACAGGAGGTACCTGGGCTCACACGAATTGAGGAGACCCCAGACTACTCCCACTGTGTGTCTTGTGTGTGTGTGTGTTTGTGTGCACGACAGAGAGAGAGCCTGTTTCTCCCTGACCCTCACTCCCTCATCTTATGAAGCGTGTTTTCACTGCTTCAACTAAACCTGACAGGAGCGCAGGTGCAGCGGACGGAACTGCTGCAGCGCCATCTGCTGGACTTGTAGGTGGAGAAACGTTGAGGATTGTGCTGCCGAAGGAAGTATTTAAGAGCTGACTTAGAGACTTCTGTCCCCATAAGGGCACCAGGGGGAGAATCTCCCCTCAGAAAGAAGGTTGTTGGAGCAGACAGTGAGGAATGGCCAGGCAAGGTAGCAAAGCCCAAGATGAGATCCCTTAATTCTGCAGATCTGGAACATCAAAGAGGGAGGAACTCACTTTGATGAACTACTCTCTTAGGGACTCTGACCACACTACTGCCCGTGAACGTGTTCCAGTTACAGAGAAGCAAGTGTGGAAACCAACTTATCTCATACCATGCTCATTTAGGACTCAAACCAGAAAGCCAACTTAATAGTGAACGTGTTCCAGTTACAGAGAAGCAAGTGTGGAAACCAACTTATCTCATACCATGCTCATTTAGGACTCAAACCAGAAAGCCAACTTAATAGTTGTAGTGAGAAGTAGATTTCTCAGAAGGAAATCCCCAGAAATAATAGGGTGAAAGCACTTTGAAAGCTCTAAAGCACCATATAAATACAAATTGGCATTGTCATTAGAGATAAGGCATCTCTCTTCTCCTTCTGATATGTTCCTGAGCCCCACTGACTGTCTAGCCAGAGACAGAAACTTGCTAGCCACATTTTTCTCCCACATTTTCCGTGTCTGTTGCTCCAAGTGGCTCCTTCATTTTTGCTGATGCCATTTCTAAGTTTAGAAGCCATCAAAAACTCACCCAACGTTTCTGATTGTTAAGAAATTTCAAAAAGTATGAATTTTCCTTTTACCGATGGCAGTAATATCTGACAGTCTTCGAGTTAAACGATTAAACTTTCCCTCACCCCGCGACTACTGCAATTCTCCACCGCTAACCTCCTCTTGGTGGCTTCTCTCCAAACTGCATTTTTCTGGGTTTGCTCCTGCTCAGAGCAAGGAACCTTTGGGGCAACCCTTGGGGGTCCTTGCAGTCTTAACTTCCAAGTTCACACTTGGAAATTTTGCCCAGAAACAAGGCTCAGTCCCTTCGGCTTGGTTAGGACGGATGAGCCCTTTCCATCTAGAAGGATTAAAAGGGGGACTGATGACTGATTTCTGTGCCCACCATTTACTGAGCTCTTACTGTGTACCAGGCTCTGTGCGCGCATTTTTATAGTCTTTTTTTAAATTTTTGAGATAATTTTAGACTTACAGAAGATCTACAGAAATTGTACTGAATTCCCATATATCCTTCACCCAGCTTCCCGTATATGCGTGCACTATTAAATTTAATCCTCACAAAATCCTACGAGGAAGGTACTTGTGTTTACCCCCATTTTACAGACAGTACTTTTGCTTATTACACGGTACTGCCTCTGACATGCTACTGATCAGTGATAGTCTACTGATACGCTACAGTCAGACCCCAGGGTGTCTTTTATAAGGCATCTCCCTCTTATTCTTAACTGTTCAGTGTTGTACACGACCTCTCTAATCCCTCCACCTTATAACAGTTAGACACCCCTGCCAGGACAGGAAGAGCCTTCTTCCCTGGATTTCCTTCCCCCACAGAAGAAGTAACAAGCGAGATGAGGCCGCTCAGCAGCCCTGAGAGGATCCTTGCATTAGGGCTGGTCAAATGCAGGGTTTCTTCCCACTGGAAGGGTCAGGGTTATTATTAAGTCGCAGATATTATCCTTGGCTTCTTTATTAGGATCACAGAGAAGGGGGTTACAATTAGGAGAATAAAAGGAGAATTTGATATGAGCCAACGGTAAAACCAGGCAAAGGAGTGTATCCTCTGCCCAACTCACAATATCTGGCAAATGTTGTAGGCTCTGCCTTAGTGCTGAACAAAATAATTTTCAGTGAAATCATCCACAGCCAATAAATGTAGACATCATTTTAAGTGCCAACCATGTATCAAACTCTAAGTTACAAACGTTGCCTTTATTTTCTCTTCTCTCAAAGAATCCTAATGGTCAAGTATTATTAACATTTTATAGCTGAAGAAACAGACTCAGACATGAAAATAACTCACCAGTGTCACACAGCTGGAGTTAGAGAACTCATGTTCACTCTATCATAACGTTATGCTTAATTTTTTTTTTTTTTAAATCATGGGTAACTGCCATTTTGAACTTACCTTTATTTGTTGAATGAGTGTTTCATCTTCTGGCACATTAGGGTCAATTGCAATGACAATGCCTTCATAACCATTATTGTTCAGCTGAATGAGTGAATTGCTCAGGGCCCCTTCCAGAAGGTGAAGGACCAAGATGAAAACAGAACTCTTAAATGACCCCATTGCTTGGATTTCTCTCCTTGGAAAACGTTGGTTTTGGAGGCATCCTTCTATACCCCTATTTATATGAATTTATTGACATACATTCTTCCAAGTTATCAGAGGTAGTTTATCAAAGGACTTTAACCTCTTAGCCAAAATTGTTTCACTATTGTGTTTATCTCCGATATGAGGAATGATAGCTTAGTCTCAAATTCTGTGTACTTTTAAATATTCCATTTTAAACGGATCATTTACTTTGACTTCACCTGTGCCAGAATGAGGGTGGGGAGCCCACATCCGGTTCCTTGGAAGGACTCACAGGTGATAAGCAGCTTGGCTATGGAAAGATGTTTGCTTCTTACAAATGTTTGCCCATCCTGGGACACTGACTTGCCCAATGCCACCTCCAGCCCCCACCTGCCCAGTGGAGGCCTGATTGTTCTGCATATTCAGTAAGCATTCGTCAAGTGTAAATCATATCCAGTTATCCCTCATGGTGGTCTTTGTTTTTATCCTCGTTGATGTTGACATTACCTCAGCACCTCTGGTGCGCCCCTTAGACAATCCACTTGCACCAAAAGCATTAGCAAGCAACATAGAGTGGAAGTACTCAATTATAAAGCAGTTGTCCAGATGATCCAAATATGCTTTTATATGAAGATAATTTATTCAATGTTTACTGACTAAATGTATGCATTTATTGTACATGTGACATAAAAAATTTAGATTCTAAAATATCTCAGAACCCCAACTATATGTATCTTTCCTGGGTTCCCTAGAAAACAGAGCCGTGAGAGTGAGGAAAGGGGGGAATGAGTCAGGGATGGCTGGGAAGTAGTGAAAGGTGAAGTGTTACTAAGCTGGCCACTGTGGAGCAATGAAGAGAACCAGCAAGCCACCCTGCAAGTGCACCTGCCCTGCCACCCAGGATGTCTCCTAATGGGTTGCAAAGAAACCATGCCTTGGAACAGTCCATTGGAGGGAGGAAGGTAAAATGTTTGGCTCCTTCTCATCTCCTATAGGTGATCAACTCCACTGAACTTCCTGGCTGTGTCAACGAGCTCCTTCAGCAGTTGCTTGGAAAGAGGGATACCATGCCCTATGTATGTATGAGGTGTATGAGGAGCTAAGGCTGCCAAGCGGTCTGCTTGACCTCTGGCAGTGGAACCACTTGGCCCTGCAAGGAGTGGGTAGTGACTGAGGAGGAGCAATTGACCGAGGGTCCAGTAGATTGGTGGGACTAAGAAAATCTAAGGAAGTCAATAAGATGAATCCAATACAATTAACCCCTTGAACTGCTCACATCCACTCATGTTCTTTCACACTATCTAGCTCCAATATTATAATGTAGAGTTTGCATTTTTTTGTGAGCACACACTCTCTCCCTTTTTCCCTGAGAGAAAGTACAAGTCCAATCATTCATAGAATCTCCTTCGAAGTGGTGGTCAATTGCAATCTCCTAAAATACTTAAAGCAAGAGAGTTGTTGAAATAAATTACAGTGTCTGCTGCTAGAGCTCAAGGCAAATAGATATTTCTTATCTCCTTCCTTCATCACCAATCTCCCTTACTTTTAGCCAGTATTTTGGCTCATCTGTGGTGTTTGTTTGCCTGTCGGTGTAACCCAACCCTTTGTTCCTGAGGGGTCTGAGCCCTTAGCTGCCCTGCCCTTGTTGGTTTGTGGCTGCTGCATTTGCCTATGACGGGAGTCATCTGGCGTGAGGGACCCAGTTTAGGCGCCTCCCCAGTATTGCTTGGCATTCCCAGCTGGCTGGGCCTTGGCTGCTTGCTCAATGGAGTCCATACTGCTGCCACAGTTGCCTCATCTCCTAACACCACCGGCTTTTCTCTGCTTTCCCAGGGAGAGGGCCCAGTTTAGCATGGCCTCCACTGGGCTGGAGTGGCAGTTCCACTCTGTCTGGTGCCCAAGTCCAGCCTAAACAGATTCACAGAGGCTTTGGCTCACATAAAGCATTGCCCTGTGGCAGCTGGGGTCTGGCTTTGTCAGAGACAGCCTAGATGGGCCAGACGACACAACCCAGAGCTTCAGGTAGTTAATACCCTGAGAGACAAGCTTTCACCAAAGGTGTAAGGTATTTCCAGCAGGGTACGTAGGATAAGTCTCTTTTGTGCTTCCTTCTAGTCAAAAACCCCCAAATGGTAATTGCTATTCTGACCTCCGTTGCACGTAGATTAATTTTACCTATTTTTGAACTTCATATAAACAAAAATATACAGTACAGTGTCTGTCTGGCTACTTTCACGTAACATTTTCTGCATGAAATTCAGCCATGCATATGCATATATGAAATTCAGCCATGCATATATATGCATATAAAGTAATATGTTCTTTTTCTATTGCATTCCATTGTAAGAATATGCCACGATTTACTTACCAACTGCTGTTGATGAACACTTGGATTATTTCCTGTTTGGGACTGTTGTAAATAAAACTTCCATAGACATAAGCACTCGTTTCGGTTGCATCTATACCAAGAATGGAACTGCTACATCACAGGATATACATAGGCATAGCTTTAGTTGATCTTCCAAACACTTCTCAAAGTGGTTGTACCTGTAGCTCCACATTTCTGCCAGTACTGGGTACTGTCAGTCTTTATAATTTTAGCTACTCTGGTGGGAACGTAATCAGACTGTACTGTGGTTTTCATTTGCGTGTTCCCTGATGACTAATGTTGTTAAGCACCTTTTCATATCCTTTTGGTCATTTGGATATCCTCTGTTGTGAAGGGCCTGTTCAAGTCTTTTTGCCCAATTTTTGATTACATTGTCTTTTTCTTATTAGTTTATAGGAGTTCTTTAAATGTTCTGGGTGTTGAGTGCTTTGTTGGATATACATATTGCAAATATCTTTTTCCAATTTGTGGCTTACCTTAATGGTTCCCTTAGATGAACAGAGGTTCCTAATTTTATTGGGGTCCAATTTAATCTTTTCTTTTATGGGTAATATTTTTGGGTCATATTTAAGATGGCTTTTCCAAGTTCATGAAAATATTATACAATATTCTTTTCTAAAAGCCTTATTGCTTTACATTTCACATTTAGCTCTGTGATCTATCTCAAATTATTTTTTTGTGTAGAGTGTGTGGTGAGATTCAAGATTTTTGTTTTGTTTTCTTTTATGGATAGCCAATAGCCCAGACCATTTATTAAAAGGACCATACTGTCCCCCACTGAACTGCAGTTGTGCTTTTGTTGTGAGTGAGGTGACTGCAAATGTGCAGGTCTGTTTCTGGATTCTCTTTTCTGTTCCACTGGTCTGCATGACTACCCTAACCTCAGGAGCATATTGTCTTAACTACTGCTGTGTTGTAAGTCTTGATATCTGATAGTATAAACGTTCCAGATTTGTTTTTCTTCAAGATCATTTCGGTTAAGTCCTTTGCATTTCAATATAAAATTTAGGATGAGTTTGTCAATTCCACCAAAAAAAATCTGCTGAGTTTTATAAAATTGCATTGAATTTATATATCAGTTTTGGGAAAATTGGCATTTTTATAATATCAAGTATTTCAATTCATGGACATGGCATATCTCTTCATTTTAAGTTTTATTTAATTGATTTCAACCATGTTTTATAGTTTTCAGGGCAGAGGGCTTGTGCGTTTTTCACTAGATTTACTTCTAGGTTTTTTGGGGGGTGCTATTGTAAATGGTATTTTTATAAATTTTCATTTTCTAATTGTTTAGTGCTGGTATATGGAAATATAATAGATTTTTGTGTTTTGACCTTATATTTAATAAGTTTCCTAAAAATTCCAGCAAGGTTTTATAGAAACTGACAAGTTTATTCTAAACTATGTATGGAAATACATCTCTATCTAGAATAGCCAAATACTCTTGAAAAAGCAAAGTTAGGGAGCTTATTACTTGATTTAGTGATTTACTGTAAAGCTACAATAATTAAGATGTGTGGTATTGATGTAAGGACAGATAAATAGATCAATGGAATAGAATATAGGTCCAAAACAGACCTGCACATATATAGTCAATAGATTTTCTCCAAAGGTATGTGTAAAATAATGGCAGAGGGCAGCTCAATGCATAGAAGAGAGCTCTTTTCAATAAATGATATTGGAACAACCAGACATATGTTTTGGAAAATAATTTTACTCCTACCTTATAAAAATGTGATCTCGTGATGGGTCATAAATATAAATATTAGTTAAGGTACACACTTCTGGAAAAAATGCAAGATAATATCTTCACAACTATAGTGTATAAAAATTTCTTAGAACAGAGAAAACACTAAGGATAGAAAAAGATGTAATTTATATAATTTATAATTTCTTTATCATATTTACAGTAGTTATTGTAAACTCATTGTCTGCTAATTCCAAGTCTGGATCATTTTGGATTTTCTTTTATGGACAGATTTTTATTCTTATTAATTAAAGGACACAATTCCTACCTGTTGACATTTCTAGTAATTTTTTTTATTATATACTGGATGAAATGTTGCAGAGACTCTGTATTATGTTATCCTCCTTTGAGTTATGTTCCAGCAGGAGTTGAATTATTGGTGCATCATCTTGATTCTATGGACACTTGGTTTTAGGCTTTGTCAGAGCAGATCCATTTCAGTTTAGCCCTTGTTTCTAGAGAATAACTCTTAGTCCAGGGACATGGTCCTTACCCCGACTGTGACCCTTCTAGAGTTTCACTGGAAACACAAGGTGCTTACCAAGCCCCTGTAACTTGGGTGGGGTTGAACCTTAAACTTTTTCTCTCCAGAACTGGCAGTTGCTGAAATCTCTGTTCTGCTCTTTTAGCCTCCAAGCTTTTGTTTTCTATTAGATTCCTTTGCAGCTTAAGACTCACCCCAAAATTGAAAGGATGAAGATACTTTGTGGTTCTTTCTAGGGTTTTCTTTCTCAATTTCCAACTGCTTTGGCACCTCCAAACTCTTACTTCCGGCTTGTCAATCCAGTAAGACTGCTGCTTTCTGCCTGGGTTCTCTCGGGATGTCCTGAGCAAACTGGGAATGCCTTCCAGGGGAAAAGCTGGCTCAATGTGGATCTCACCTAGATTGCTTCCTTTCTTTTAAGGGTCACATCTCCTCCAGTTTCTACCTGCTTTGTCAGTGTCCAATGCCTTCAAAGAGTTTTGTTTTAATTTTTTTCCAGAGTTACAATTGTTGTCAGCGAGAGAATTAGTTTGATATTAACAACTCTGCCATTAGTGCAATTGGATCTGTCACATTAAGTTTTAAAGAAAGAATATATCTAGGGGTCAACCCTTCTAAGAATAATTACGTTATAGCAGAAGGCAAAGCCTAAGCAAATAAAATGAATTTTGGGTAGACTTTCTAGTACTAACATGCAAGTGCAAAGGCACTTTTGCGGCAGTCAACAGTGCACGCATAAATAGCAACTTGCTCAGTGCATAGGCTGTATCAACTCGTGCCCTCAAAATCTCCTATCTCTTGCTTCTCTCTCTCATTCAGACTTAACCTTCTTTTACTATCCATAAGAGAATAAGGCAAAAAACGGAGGGGATATTCTCCTTAATTTCCAGAACAAATTTCTGTTTACTGCATAACAACCACCATTCTGGCATTTGAAGATAATAATAATACCTGCATATATCACCTTCATTCCCTAGCCTTCTCTCCCCTCTCCCAGGTAACTGAGCATCTGACTAACATTTGTCCTCCTCTTGCAGTCTTGGATCAAATCTTCAATGATGTCATTATTTGTGTGATATTCCACCAGTGACCAATGCCTCACAGTTCCTTGTTCTCTTTGGCCCAACTCTTGTCTGTTTCTATTCTTTACCATTTGTTTGGGATCAATGTCAGCTCCTTTACAGTGGCCCTGTTGTATTGGTGCTTGCTGGGATCTCTAAATCAATATCTTCCCACATTTATATCTTTCTTGTTGTCTGCTGCTTCACTCTCTCACAACCACTGAACATTGTTTCCTCTATCCATTTGATGAGATTGCCCTTTCTACCCTGCTAGAATATATTTCATTTTGTCACTTTAACATCCTTAATCTGTCTTAGTTTTGCCTCTTCTAATTCACTGATTTCTGGACTTAACTCCATTTGTTTGTTCTTGCGCCCACAAGATGGAAAAATACACCACCACAGTGACCTAAAGCTAGACTTGCTCTCCTGCTGACGGATCTTGAAAGAGTGAAATATCCAGGCATAATCCCCAGCATCTTCCACATCTCAAATAGACAGGAGTGAAGGGACAGTAACGAACCTGGCTCTCCTCCTATATGGCTCTGCCATTCACCAGCACAGTGCTTTGAATTACTCCTTTAACTTCCATTTTTCTGTCTGTAAAATGAGGAAAATATTTGAGGAATTAAAATTCACTACACTCCATCTCAGTATTTTACCATCCCATTGAAGCTACAGAGAGACAAATCCCAGGCTAGCGTGTGTAATGTCAATAGACGGAGAAAGGACTGACTGCCAAGTAGGGACCTGAAGCTCCTATCTGTGAAAATTTAGGCGCCACGAGACAGAGTAAAACAGACCAGGTCTGGGATGTGGTGTGAACTGCAAGGAGGCAGCCTAGGCAGAGAGATTTGCTGACTGGTTTCCTCCCCAGCACTGTTCTAAGTCTCTTACTCAAGAATTCACGTTTTCTGCCTCCTTTTTTCTTGTCCCAGTTCTCTACAATTCCCTCCCACCCCCCAAAACTTAATCTAATTTTCATTTTTAATTGGTCCTGGTTATAAAACAGATCTGTTCCATATTATTGTTTGTATTTATCCAATAATGTTTTAAGTTCTTTAATACACAAAGCAAATGGTGTTATGGCTCAATAATCTTTTTAAAAAATAGGAAAAGTAAGGTTAGATGAAAGATTTTTATTTCCTTGTGACCTCCGGTTCCCTCTCTCTATTCATCCCCACCCTGGGTAGGTAAATAGCCCTTGATGGGGAAAGGATTCTTAGAGTCTTATTTAAACAAAAAAGGCATAATCAGTTAGTCATTTCCAAAGGTCAGTCTCTCCCATGTGACCTGTTCTGTGGTTGAAAATGAATAAAACTATTCCTCAAGCTTTATAAGAGCTATAACCATTTCCATTGAATAACACCCAAGGCAATAATTTGGAAAGCTGATGCAATGAGAGCAGAAACTTATAAACAATAAATTCAATAGAGTGCTGCTACAAAACGGTTGCCAGGGGACAAGGATAACACCCACATTTTTTTTAATTGCAGTAACGTTGGTTTATAACATAGAAATTTCAGGTGTACATCATCATGTGTCGATTCCTGTGTAGGTTCACCACCCAAAGATTAATTACAATCCATCACCACACACATCTGTGTAGTCATCCCTCTGGCCCGCCTCCCTCCCCATGTCCCCTCTGGTAACCACCAATCTAATCTCTGTCTCTAGGTGATTGCTCATTATTGTTTTTATCTTCTACTTATGAGTGAGATCATACGGTATTTGACTTTCTCCCTCTGACTTATTTCGCTTAGCATAATACCCTCACGGTCCATCCACGTTGTCACAAATGGCCAGATTTCACTGTTTCTTATGGCTGAGTAGTGTCCTACTGTGTATATTTACCGCATCTTCTTTACCTAGTCGTTCCTTGATGGGCACCTAGGTTGCTTCCAAGACTTTGCTATTGTGAGTAATGCTGCAATGAACGTAGGGGTGCATGTATCTTCACGCATTCGTGTTTTCATGTTCTTTGGATAAATACCCAGCAGCGGGATAGCTGGATCATATGGTAGTTCTATTCTTAATTTTTTGAGGAATCTCTATACTGTTGTCCATAGTAGCTGCACCAGTTGGCACTCCCACCAGCAGTGTATGAGAGTTCCCTTCTCTCCACATTCTCTCCAACACTTGTTGTTTCCTGTCTTGTTAATTATAGCCATTCTGACTGGAATGAGGTGATATCTCGTAGTTTTGATTTGCATTTCTGTGATAGTAAATGATGGTGAACATCCTTTCATGTGCCTTTTGGCCATCTGTATATCTTCTTTGGAGAAGTATCTGTTCAGATCTTTTGCCCATTTTTCAATTGGGTTGTTAGTTTTTTTGTTCTTGAGATGTATGAGTTTTTTATATATTTTGGATATTAACCCCTCATCAGACGTATGGTTTGCAAATATCTTCTTCCAATTGTTAGGTTGTCTTTTCATTTTGTTGATGGTTTCCTTTGCTGTGCAGAAGCTTTTTAGTTTGATGTAGTTGCATTTGTTTATTCTTTCCATTATTTCCCTTCCCCAGTCAGACATGGGACTTGAAAATATGCTGCTAAAACTGATGTCAAAGAGTGTACTGCCTATGTTTTCTTCTGGAAGTTTCATGGTTTCAGGTACTACATTCAAGACTTTAATCCATTTTGAATTAATTTTTGTGTATTGTGTAAGATAATGGTCTACTTTCATTCTTTTGCATGTCACTTTCCAGTTTTCCCAACACTATTTATTGAAGAGACTTTCCTTTCTCCTTTGTGTGTTCCTGGCTCCCTTGTTGAAAATTATCTGTCTATATATGTGTGGGTTTATTTCTGGGCTCTCAGGTCTGTTCCATTAATCTGTGTGTCTGTTTTTGTGCCAGTACCATGCTGTTTTGTTTACTACAGCTTTGTAGTATATTTTAAAATCAGGAAGTGTGATACTTCCAGCTTTGTTCTTTTTTCTCAGGAATCTTTTGGCTATTCGGGGTCTTTTGTTGTTCCATATAAATTTTGGGAATCTTTGTTCTATTTCTGTGAAAAATGTTGTTGGAACTTTGAGAGGGATTGTGTTGGATCTATAGATTGTGTTAGGAGGTATAGACATTTTAACTATGTTTATTCTTCCAATCCAAGAGCACGGCATATCTTTCCATTTCTTTGTGTCTTCTTAGATTTCTTTCAACAGTTTTATAGTTTTCGTTGTGCAGATCTTTCACTTCTTTGGTTAAGTTTATTCCTAGGTATTTTATTCTTCTTATGCAATTGTAAAAGGGATTGTATTCTTAATTTCTCTTTCTGCTACTTCATTGTTAGTGTATGGAAACGCAACTGATTTTTGTGTGTTGATTTTGTATCCAGAGACTTGACTGTATTCATTTATTGTTTCTAGAAGTTTTTTAGTGGATTCTTTGGGGGTTTCTATATATAAAATCATGTTATCTGCAAAGAGTGACAGTTTCATTTCTTCTTTTCCAATATGGATCCCTTTTATTTCTTTTTCTTCCCTGATTGCTCTGGCTAGGACTTCCAACTATGTTAAATAAGAATGGTGAAAGTGGGCATCCTTGTCTGGTTCCTGTTCTAAGAGGGATAGCTTTCAGTTTTTCTCCATTGAGAATGATATTTGCTCTGGGTTTGTCATATATGGCCTTTATTGTGTTGAGGTATTTTCCTTCTATACCCATTTTATTTAGAGTTTTTATCATAAATGGATGCTGTATCTTGTCAAATGCTTTCTCTGCATCTATTGAGATGATCGTGTGATTTTTATTCTTCATTTTGTTAATGTAGTGTATCGCGTTGATAGATTTGCAGATGTTGAACCATCCTTGCACCCCTGGAATGAAACCCACTTGATCATGATGTATGATCTTTTGGATGTATTGGTGTATTCGATTTGCTAGTATTTTGTTGAGGATTTTTGCATCGATGTTCATCAGTGATATTGGCCTGTAATTTTCTTTTTTAGTGTTGTCCTTGTCTGGTTTTGGTATCAGGATAATGTTGGCTTCGTAGAATGAGTTAGGAAGCCTCCCCTCCTCTTCAATTTTTTGGAAGCGTTTGAGAAGGACAGGTATTAAGCCTTCTTTGAATGTTTGGTAGATTTCACCAGGGAAGCCACCTGGTCCTGGACTTTTATTTTTGGGGAGGTTTTTGATTGCTGTTTCAATCTCCTTACTGGTGATTGGTCTATTCAAATTCTCTACTTCTTCTTTGTTCAGTTTTGGAAAGTTGTATGTTTCTAAGAATTTATCCATTTCTTCTAGATTGTCCAATTTGTTGGCATATACCTTTTCATAGTATTCTCTTACTATTTTTTTGTATTTCTGAGGTGTCCGTTGTAATTTTTCCTCTTTCATTTCTGATTTTATTTATTTGAGCCTTCTCTCTTTTTTTCTTGTTGAGTCTAGCTAAGGGTTTGTCAATTTTGTTTATCTTTTCAAAGAATCAGCTCTTGGTTTCATTAATTTTCTCTATTGTTTTTTTAGTCTCTATTTCATTTATTTCTACTCTGATTTTTATTATTTCCTTCCTTCTGCTGATTTTGGGCTTTGTTTGTTCTTCTTTTTCCAGTACCTTTAGATGCACTTCTAGCTTGTTTATTTGGGATTTTTCTTCTTTGTTGAGGTAGGCCTGAATTGCTATAAAACTTCCCTCTTAGAACCGCTTTTGCTGTATCCCATAGATTTTAGCATGTTGTGTTTTCATTTTCATTTGTCTCCAGGAATTTTTTGATTTCTTCATTGACCCAATAGTTGTTCAGTAGCATTTTGTTTAATCTCCACATTTTTGTGTCTTTTCTGCTTTTCTTCTTGTAGTTGATTTCTAGTTTCATACCTTTGTCGTCAGAAAAGATGCATGGTATTATTTTGATCTTCTTAAATTTTTTGAGACTTGTTTTGTGGCCTAATATGTTATGAATCCTGGAGAATGTTCCATGTGCATTTGAAAAATGTGTATTCTGTGGTTTTTGAATGGAATGTTCTATATATATCTACTAAGTCCACCTGGTCTAATGTGTCCTTTAAGGCCAGTGTTTCCTTATTGATCTTCTGTTTACATGATCTATCCATTGGTGTAAGTGGAGTGTTAGAGTCCCCTACTATTCTTGTGTTATTGTCTATTTCTCCTTTTATGACTGTTAATAATTGCTTTATATATTTAGGTGTTCCTATGTTGGGTGCATAGATATTTACCAGTGTTATATTCTCTTGTTGGATTGTTCCCTTTATCATTATGTAGTGCCCATCTTTGTCTCTTGTTACAGTTTTGTTTTAAAGTCTATTGTGTCTAATATAAGTATCTCTACCCCCACTTTCTTTTCTTTGCCATTTTCACTGAATATCTTTTTCCATCCTTTCACTTTCAGTTTGTGAGTGTCTTTAGGTGTGAAGTGTGTCTCTTGTATGCAGCATATACATGGGTCTTGTTTTTTTATCCAATTAGCCACCCTATGCCTTTTGATTGGAGCATTTAGTCTGTTGACATTTAAAGTAGTTATTGATAAATAAGTATTTATTGCCATTTTGTCACTTTTTTTCCTGGGTGATTTAGTAGTTCTTCTCTGTTCCTTTCTTTTTCTCTTGCTCTCTTCCCTTGTGGTTTGATGGCTTTCTTTAGTAATATGTTTGGTTTCTTTTGTCTTACTTATTTGCTTACTTATTATAGGTTTCTGATTTGTGATTATCATGAGGATCCTATAAAATATTCTATGTATATAACAGTTTATATTGAGTTGATAGACTCTTTAGCTTGACCTCTTTCTAAAAGCTCTACTTTCTCACTCCCCTCCTCCAAATTTTATGTTTTTGAAATCATATATAATCTCTTGTTTAGTGTGTGTCAATCCATTACCCTCTTATCATCAGAATAGGTAATTTTAGTACATTTGTCTTTTAACCTTTGTATTATTTTCACAGGTAGTTGATCTTCTACCTTTACTATACTTTTACCTTAACCAGTGATTTTATTGCCTGGTGCGGTGTTTTTTTGATAATTTTTTTATCCCTATTTGTGGTCATCAATTTCCCACTTAAATAAGTCCCTTCAACATTTCTTGTAGAACTTGTTTCTTGGTGATAAACTCCTTTAATTTTTGCTTGTCTGTGAAGCTCTTTATCTCTCCTTCCATTCTGAATGATAAACTTGATGGATAGAGTATTCTTGGCTGTAGGTTTTTTCCTTTTAGCACTTTAAATACGTCATGCCATTCTCTTCTCCTCTGGAGGGTTTCAGCTGCAAAGTCTGCTGATAGCCTTATGGGCTTTCCTTTGTATGTCACTTGTTACCTTTCTCTTACTGCTTTTAGGATTCTCTCTTAATCTTTAATTTTGGGCATTTTAATTATAATATGTCTTGGTGTGGGTCTCTTTGGGCTTATCTTGTTTGGAGCTCTCTCTGCTTCCTGTACTTGGATGTCTCTTTCCTTTCTTAGGTTAGGAAAATTTTCATCTATTATTTCTTCAAATAAATTTTCTACCCCTTTGTCTCTCTCTTCTCCTTCTGGAACACCTGTAATATGAATGTTAGCGTGCTTGATATTGTCCCAGATTTCCCTCAGACTGTTCTCATTCTGTCTAATTCTTTTTTCTTTTATCTGTTCAGCTTGGGTGATTTCCTTTAGTCTTTCATCTAGCTCACTGATCCATTCTTCTGTATCCTCTACTCTGCTATTGAGTCCCTCTACTGAATTTTTCATTTCCAGTATTGTATTCTTCATTTCTGATTGGTTCTTTTTTATATTTTTCCAGTTCTTTGCTAATGAGTTCCCTGTGTACATCCATTCTTCTCCCAATATCTGTGACCATCTGTATGAGATTTTGTTTGAACTCTTTTTTGGGTAGGTTGCTTATTTCTGTTTCACTTAGTCCTTTTCCTGGGGTTTTGTCCTCTTCCCTTGCTTGGAATGTATTCCTTTGTCTCCTCATTGTGTCTCTTTCTCTGTGCTTATTTCTATGTATTAAGTGAGTCGGCTATGTCTCCTGATCTTGGAGAAGTGGGCTTATGTAAGAGATGCCTTATGAGGCCCAGAAGTGTGCTTCCCTCTTGTCACCAGTCCAAATGATCCAGGAGTGACCCCTGTGCTGTGGCAGGGTTGCTCTTACTTCAGGTACCCAGGGAGTCTAGTCTTTCCTTCCATGGCCAGCTGTTTGTAAATCCAGTTTGGAGAGGTTCAGCTTCACCGTTGGCTACAGAGTCTGACAACACACTCCTGTTGCAGTTTTCCTCTTAATTGGGTAGGTACCCAGTGTAGCTGTTTTCTAGGCTCAGGGGCTTACAGTTGCTATAGGCCTCAGGCCTACAAGGCTGTTGTCAGTTCTCTGAGGAGTGCAGCTGAGTGGGGCTGGCCTTAGGCAAGAGAACACTCAATTGTTTCAGGCTTTGGAAGGTAAGGCTGATCCTCTTTATGGCTATTTGTGAAGCATAGGTCTTCTGCTGCTGATAAGCCTCACCCTCCACACACACCATCAACACAGTCCTGGTCTATGCACACTTCCCAACCCCCTGGAGCGTACCCCGATGCCCCACTGCAGAGGCCCTCACCTCTCCACCAATGCCTCCCACAGTTCACCTGGTCCTCACATAGGCCCTGCCCTAAAGAGGTGGATACACTCGCCTGCCAGTAGAGGATCAAGACACCCAGTCAATGTAGGCCAACAAGTAGCCTGAGGGCTTGCTGTTGGGCAGGGATGGTCTCTAGGGCAGGCTGCCTGCCCTGGCTGAATTGGATTAAATCTGTGCTCTAGTGGGTGTGGCTGGCCCCTGGGCTAACAGGCCAAGGGAAGAACCTTAATGGCATCCACTGGGGCCAGTGTCAGCATGCCTGGACCAGGTCAGAACAATGGCCCCCACCAATGTCTCAGTCTCCAGAGTGGTCCCTCCTCTCACTGAGATGTCCCCAGAGCCCACCAGGTGAGTCTCTTTTCATCAAAGGACTGTTAGTTTTCTCTCTGGTGATTTCAGGTTGCTGAGACTGGTGAGTTTGTCTGTGGGCCCTTTAAGACACTGGTCTTTTCAGCTTTCTTCCGATAGCTTTTCTAGAGGTATCCCTGCTACAGTTAATAGCCAGCAATGCCAGATAATAAGACCCTCGTCTCAGTTGTGCTGAGTCTGAAGGATGCTTATAGCAGTATTGACCCTCACTCCAGAACTCATTCCTCCAGGGAGGGCTGGTCTACCTTAGGGTGGCTCCCGCCTGGCCAGCTGAAAAACTCCCCAGCTCCTGAAGGTGGCTTTTTTTCCCTCTCCAGCAGGAATTTCTGCCTCTTCTGCCTTAGTCAGGACTGTCCCTTGTTTTGGGGGTTCTTTTTATCCAGTTTTCAGTTTTCCATCCAGGGTAATTTTTCCATAAATAGTTGTAACTTGGTTGTGCTCATGGGAGGAGATGAGTTCAGAGTCTGCTTACGCCACCATCTTGATGAGATCTCTAGGATTTCTATATACAAAATCACATCATCTGCAAATAGTGACAGTTTCACTGCTTCCTTTCCAATTTGGATCCCTTTTATTTCTTTTTCTTGCCTGATTGCTCTGGCTAGGACTTCCAATACTATGCTAAATAAGAGTGGTGAAAGTCAGCATCTTTGTCTGGTTCCTTTTCTTAGGGGGATAGCTTTCACCTTTCTCCCTTGATAATGATTATTAGTTGTGGGTTTATCATATATGGCCTTTATGATGTTGAGGTACTTTCCTTCTATACCCATTTTATTTGGAGTTTTTATCATAAGTGGATGCTTATCTTGTCAAATGCTTTTTCTGCATCTATTGATATGATCATGTGATTTTTATTCTTCATTTCATTAATGTGGTGTATCACATTGATTGATTTTCAGATGTTGAACCATCCTTGCATCCCTGGAATAAATCCCACTTGATCATGGTATATGATCTTTCTAATGTATTGCATTCAATTTGCTAGTAATACCCACATTTTAAGGTTAACTTTTACAATGCATAAAGGCATCTTTGAGCATTAGTGGTAGAATTTGATCAGTGGTATAGTTAACCAAATGGCAGGAGGTAAAGAACTTTACAATAGGAGCTTCAGATATAAAATTCAGCTTGATCTTTAGTCATAACCAAGCAACCTGTTCTGAACAGATAAGGGGAAATTAAAAATTAAAGTAACTAAACAACTGCATCATACAGACAGTTGTACGAAATAATTCAGATGGAACTTCCTTTTCTCTACTTGGGGCTATTTTTCCTGTTCAGTAAAACAAGCTTTTCTTGACTCTTTGATTCAACTTTGCCCTTGCCTTTAAAGACATTACCTTGGGGAATAATTTTCATTATTTTGTCCGTAGCCAAACTTAAGTGTTTTCTAATTTCTCCCCAAAAATGAATGTTCTTAAAGACGTTTTTGTCTATTTACCATGTAAAAATATGATCTGTAGTATACAAAAACTGAAAGCATTTTCAATAGTTTTGAGGTTAATTTGACTTTATTGGTATGTTTTTATAAAGTACAAAGGCCATGGGTCTTATATCTAAGAAGGAAAGAACTCTGTTCATAATAATGTGTTCCATTTATTCAAATTACTTTTTGTTCATAGTAATTTCATTCCATTCTCTTTGTTGTCTGCTGTCTTTTTCTTGTTTAAAATACAATGTGTTACAACTATAGTGAGGCAAATAATTCCTATCAAACCCATTGCTGTCAAAATTCCTTTCAATATAAGACGATCTCTAGCAAGTACAGGAGCAGAATTTGGGGGAATAAACAGAGATGCCTGGGCAATGTTAGATACAGCAGATTTTAAGGAGTTCCTATCTATTGCTCGTATTGCCACATAAATTCTGTGGTTTTCTTGTGCCTCTCCCTCGGGCTGATATTTAGGTCCCTTTGTGAAAAGCTTTGGTGAGAATGTAAATATCTCCTTGGTGCCAGCTTGCTGAGGAGTTAGCTTTGATGTATTCACTAAAATGGCATTGTTAAAGTCATCTTGAATATTCTGTAGACTTTTACTCATTCTTATTTCATAGCTGTTAGCTGAAATTAAAAAATATAAATGGGTGGGTTAAGTCACTTTGAGTAAGTATTCTAGTTTATTAGAAATGACTAATGAGAATAGCAACAAAAAAGTCCAAATACCTAGGAATAAGCATAACAAGAAATACACTTATGAACAAAACTTTAGAACACTACATAGGAACTCATTAAAAACTGGAACAAGAAGAAGGACATTATATTTTTGGGATAGCAAGATTTAACATAATAAAGATGTTATTTTTCCTTAAGTTATTTTATGTGATTCTATTCAAAGTGTCTCTAGCTTCTATTTTAACAAGCTTATTGTAAAGTTTAAATGGAAAATAAATAATCAAGATTGGCCACAGAAAGTCTAAAAAATAGCAATGTGGAAGGCCTAACCCTATCAGATATAAAAACACTGTAACGCTTCAATAACAAGAAAAAAAGTTAAGTAATATTTCATGAATAAATTTATTCTAAAAATAGGCCAAAATACATTCCAGGACTTAGCATATGATAGAGGAAAAATTCAACTTAATGGCAGAAAATACAAATGTCTTAATAAATGGTATTGTGAAAGTTGGGTAAAAAGCTGGAAAAAAATAAAATTGGACCTGTACCACAAACCTTTTTTTCAGGATAAACTCAAAAGTGGTCAAAAAGTTTGATGTAAAAAAAATAAAAATATTAAGTATTTAGTAGGAAACGATAGATGAATTCCAGTATAATCTTGAAATGGGTAAAGCCCTTCTGTAAGACTCAAAATTCAGAAGCCATAAACAAAAAATTGACAAATAGAATACATAAAATGAAAAACTTCTACATGAGAAAAAACTTCCCAAACAAAATACAAACATAAATGTTAGGTGACAAAAATATTTGTAAACTTAAGTCAAAGGTAAGTTTATTGCTGGTAAATGGCTGAGTGGCTTCTATTGGACTAATTCTCCAGCAGATAATAGGTATAAACTCTAAAGAAAGAAAAAAAAAAAAAAACCCTACAAAAAAAAAAAAAAAAAAAAACCACTGAAGCCCTGGATTCAGATTAAAAAAACAGGCAGAAACCAGAGCAGATCCAATCCTTAGAAGAAGGGAACCAGACCAAGAATGATTCGTGTTTTTACACGTGCATTCCCCTGAAGACACTTCTCACTCCAATACAGATAGCTGGAACAGGAAACTACTATCTTCTTGGTCTGAGAAGCCAGCAGACCGAATGTAGGATTGCCAGAGTGGCTGAAAATTGAGGGAGCCAGAGAGAGATTGGCTCAAAATCCATGTATTAACTTATCTCAAATCTGAAAGACCTCTGAATTGAGCATGTGTGGGTGAAACATCAAGAAATCAAAGGAAAAAGACAAAAAAAGCTAGAAAGCTGAAGAACTGAGCAGAGTTGTATGCTAATGCTCACCACAGGGAAGATAGAGAATTTGGAGTGTGAGTCTTGCCACCTTAGAGGAGTTTGATATGTACCTTGAGATGTCCATTAAAACAGTAGAAAAGCAATGCTTTAGAAATAAAGATTGTGTTCCAGAATTAAGGGATATGCCCTGGGATTAGGAGCAAAACTGAAATAGACAATCCCTAGTCAAAAGTAAAACCAAGCCTCCTCAAATTCAAGGTGATTCAAGATATCCACTAGAAAAATTTGAAAACTCTCCAGGGGAAAATAACAGATTCTAGTCTTTAATTTACTACCACACATCCAGTATACAATAAAAAATCACTAGACATACAAAGAAACAGGAAATGTTATATATGGTCAAGAAAAATATCAGCAAATAAAAAAAGAGTCACAAACATCTGAGATTTGAAATTAATAGATTATTAAAATAATCATTGGGGAAATGCAAATCAAAACCACAATGATATATCATCTCACACCTAGTAGAATAGCAATTATCAAAAAGACAAGAAACAGCACGTGTTGGTGAGGATGTGGAGAAAAGGGAGCCCTTAGGCACTCTTAGTGGGAATATAAACTGGTACAGCCACTATGGAAAACAGTAGAGAGGTTCCTAAAAAAATTAAAATAGAACTACCATGTGATGCAGCAATTCCAATTCTGGATATTTATAAGAAGGAAACAAAAAACACTAACTCAAAAAGATATCTGCATCTTCATGTTCATTGCAACATTATTTACAATAGCCAAGATATGGGAGCAATCTAAGTACCTATCAATGGATGAATGAATAAAGAAGTTGTAGTATATATATATACAATGGAATATCATTCAGCCACAAAAAAGAATGAAATCTTGCCTTGTACGACAATATGGATAGACCTTGAGGGCGTTATACTAAGTGAAATAAGTGGGACAGAGAAAGACAAATACCATATGGTCTCACTTATATGTGGAATCTAAAAACAACCAAACAAACAAGCTCACAGATACAGAGAGCAGGTTGGTGATTGCCAGAGGCAGTAGGTGGAAGGTGGGGGTGAATGGAGTCAAAAGGTGCAAACTTTCAGTGATAAAATAAATAAGCCACGAGGACGTGATGCACACCATGGTGACCATAGTAAATAATTCTGTGTTGCATATTTGATAGTTGTTGAGAGAGTAGATCTTAAAAGTACTCATCACAAGAAATAAAAACTTTGTAATTATATATGGTGACAAATGCTAACTAGACTTACTGGGGTGATTATTTTGCAATATATACAAATACTGAATCATTATGTTGAATAGTGAAATTAATATAATGTTATATGTCAATTATATCTCAATAAAAAATTCACTTCATGAAATCCTTATAATACTTTAATAAAGTAAAAATAAAATAATCATGATGAATATGTTAAAGGTCTGCAGGAGAGGTTGGACATAGGGAATGAAGACATGGGAAATTTGAGGAGAGATACAAAAACTAAAAAGGAAGCAAATAGAAATCCTAGAATTGGAAAGAATACAATGAATGAAAAACTTTAATGGAGAAGATTAATAGCAGATTGGACCCAACAGAAGAATCAGTAAAATTAAACATAGATCCACGAAAATCATCCAAACTAAAGCACTCAGAAGAAGAAGATAGAAAAACTGAACCGAATCTCAATGATCTTTGAGATCCACTGACATATCCATTTAGTGTGAGTGTATATAATAAAATAAATATAATTAAGATAATATAATACAAATATTATCCAAGAAGGAAAGAAGAAAGAGAATACAGAAGAAATTTTCTGAAGATATATTATCTGAAAGTATTCCAAATTTGATCAAGAAGAACACTCCAGAGATCTAGGGAGCTCTCCAATTCTAAACAGAATATGTTATCGTGAAAATCACACCAGGACACCTCATGATCAACCAACTGAACACCAAAGATAAAGACAAATAATTTGGAGCAGCTGGAGGAAAAAAGGACACTCTATACTCAGGAAAACAATGGTAAGAATGATAACTGACTTCTCATCAGAAAAAAATTGGGGCCAGAAGACCATGAAATGACATATTTAAAGTGCTGAAATAAAAACCTGCTGTCCTAGAATTCTACATTTAGTAGAAAATGTCATTTAAAAATTAAAGTGAAATGAACACATTTTTAGATAAACAAACAGAGAATTTGTCACCCAAGACCTGAACTACAAGGCAAATGATGCTAGGGAAAAATCAGATCTGCAGGAAGGAAGAGGACCAGAAATGGTGACTATGAGGTAACTGAAAAGGATCATCTCTTCAAAATGTCTTAGAAAGACAACTGATTGTTTCAAATAGAAGCCATAGCAATGCACTGTGGGGTTTATAACAAATGTGGAAGTAAAATATATGACAGCAAGAGCACAAAGTGTGGAAGAGAGGTACATGGAATTATACTTTTGAAAGATTCTCACATTATATGTGAAGTGCTATAATATTAGTTCAAGGAAGACTGATAAGTTAAGAAAATTGCATGTGATAGGGCCAGTCCTAGTGGCCTAGTGGTTAAGTTCGGTGCACTCTGCTCTCGTGGTCCAGGTTCAGTTCCTGGGCGTGGACCTATGCCGGTCATCTATCAGTCACCATGTGTGACAGCAGCTCAAATACAAAATAGAGGACAACTGGCAACAGATATTAGCTCAGGGTGAATCTTCTTAAGCGAAAAAGAGGAAGAGTGGCAACAGATGTTAGCTCAGGGTGAAACTTCCTAAGCGAAAAAGAGGAAGAGTGGCAACAGATGTTAGCTCAGGGTGAAACTTCCTAAGCATCAAAGAGGAAGAGTGGCAACAGATGTTAGCTCAGGGTGAATCTTCCTCAGGAAAAAAAAAAAAAATGCCTGTCATAGAACAGCTAAATTTGGAGTGGATGAGGGTAGGAATTTTATTGTTTTGATTTTCCTTATATTGTTTTAAGTTTTCAAAGTTGTAGTAAACTACAGATAACATAAAACTTACCATCTTAAACATATTCTAAGTGTACATTTCAGTAGTGTTAAGTACATTTGTATTGTGATGCTGTTTTGATTTTCAAACCATGTGAATGTATTGTCAATTCAAAAATAAAATTATCAATAACAAATAATTACTAGATGCAAGAAAGAAAGCCACTTGTGTCACTAACCTACTCTAATAATATCATAATTATTATCTAAAATGGCTAAAAATATATTTAACAATGAACAGAGCAACTTCAAAAGGGGATTTTGTTCTGAGGAATAAAAGCCATAGGACACTCTAAGTTCTAATTAAAAAATAGAAATATTTTGGTGACTATGTTTTGAACAGTTTTCAAATTTATAATAACGTTTTTTAATGATTTTACTTTTTCCTTTTCTCCCCAAAGCCCCCCAGTACATAGTTGTATATTCTTCATTGTGGGTCCCTCTAGCTGTGGCATGTGGGACGCTGCCTCAGCATGGTTTGATGAGCAATGCCATGTCTGCACCCAGGATTCTAACCAACAAAACACTGGGCTGCCTGCAGCGGAGCGCGCGAACTTAACCACTCGGCCAAGGGGCCAGCCCTATAATAATTTTTAATAATGAGACTATTTCTATCCTGAGTAGTAATTAAACTAAAGCACTCTTAAAGAAGGCTGTCAAAACAAAATAACCTTCATATTCAAATTTATCAATCAGCCAGTTTCCTCTGAATGAACCCACTTGGAGCTGAGTTGCTTTTTTACTGTGGTTCAGATACAATGGGACAGATATGGCTGAGAAGCTAGGCTGATCGTCTTCTCTACACTGACAGTGGAACACGTCCTTTACTATGGAGAAAGCCCTCCTCAGGGGGCTCTCCCAGAGTCTTCTCCTAGATAATGAAACAAGCAGTATTTCATAAACCTTAGCATTTACAAAGATTTCCCACATACACAGCTCTCCCTCTGTGATGCTGATCATCCCATTTTAAAAGAAAAAAGACTGTGACTCAGAAGGTTAAATGCGATACCCATGGTTAACAATTAGGAAGTCATAGTGCTAGAAATGAACTCATTTCTCATAATTCTAAATTCCGTGTTTCTACTATGAGCAACTATTAAAAATGATGCAGGACAGCTGCACAACTGCAAAGACTCAAAACTAATTCAGCTCACACATTCGTGGAGGGTCTCCTTCCATTTGCTATAGTTGTTGTCTTCCTCCTTCATGTGAAAAGAGAACCGGGCTGGTTCTGCATGTTGGACCTCTTAGCTATGTATCTCTAGGTTTGGTCTCTAACTCTACTCTCACAGTATATTTCAGCCTTTGAAATTAGCTAAAGGGCCAAGGACAAGACACTTAACTTCTCAGGGCCATTCCCTTACATTTAAAACAAGGGGGTCGTACTAGTGCATTTTTAAGAACTTTTCTGGTTCCAAAATATCATAAATATTATTTTGATATTTAGTGAGTACTTAGTATGGACCAGGCACTGTTTCAAGCTCTCTCTGTGCCTTATCTCATTCAGTTCTCTCAACCACTCTCTGAGATGGGTACTCTTACTAACTGCTTCTGCAGATCAGAAACCAGAAGCTTAGAGAAATTAAGTAACTTGCCCAAAGTTACACAGGTAAATGTGGTCTGTCTGATTCCTACACCTCAACACTATGCAATGCAGCTTCTCTTTGTCTCTTTGAACATAGCACTTCTGAGGCAGTGAGGAAAGAGGGAAAATACCAGACAGCAGACACCACTCTTAGCTTTAAATAGAGACAGGAGTGAGTGACTCCTGATTTATGGCTCCTGACTCCAAATGAGAAGCTAGAGAAGTCTCTAGCAATGCAAACCAGGAGCCCAGGAAACTTACTGGGCATACTTACTCTTCCCTCTCTGATTTTATTTGCGTCATATCACTTCTTCTTTATAATATCTTATGAAGTTGGTAGTCTTAGTCCTGTTTTCCATATTAGGAAACTGAGGCCAATACAGTTTAAGCAAACTGCCAAAGATCAAACAGCTAAACTTAAAGCCAGAGGGAACAGTTTTCTTTCTAATGTCTAAGTAAAGCTGTTTCCACTATACAAGCAACATGTCCATCCCACAGTCTCAATCATTTCGCATCTCCAAACTTTAAATAAGGAGAATTCTTAATTTAGAATGTAAAGTATTTCACTTCCTTTTTCTCTGGCAAGAGTAGATAGATTTTGATAAAAGAATTTGAAGACAAAGCCAGAATATTGACTGTTTTTCAGCAGCACAGAATTGTTTGTAATTGAGCCCTCTTCTGGTGAGAGTAGTGAACAGAGAATTATAAGCCAAAGAAAGATGATCTGAGTTGGAAGCAAGACTGGCAAAGGCTCAAAGTGACCACTATGATTGATTGATACCGACAAGATCAGCTCTCAATAGAAAAGGTTTGTTTCTACAGAAATGTGAATCAGAGGCACCAGAAAATAAACCACGTAATGTGTAGTCAATGATAACCATGTTTTGGTGTTGGCAAAGATGTTGGAAAGGTTATTCTTTGAGAAAAGTTATTCTGTTGAGTTGCTATGAGGATCAAGAAATGATAGAAGACTGAAGCCTGGCATAGGCCTTAGAAAAAGTAAAGAAGGAACTTATCAATGTTCACTCAAGCAAGGGAAAGAAAGCCTGAATCAGGGACTGGTCCCCGTCTCCCTAGCAAAAATGATTGCCAGAAGTCGGAGAGGAAAATGCACCAAGTTTTACATGACTTGTGGAATTATTCCTCTAAACCTGACTCGTAAATCTTTGAATAAATATTCACTATCCAACCTTCCAACAATTAAGTACTTCCAAGTATTTAGAAGTCCATGCTCTGTAACGCAGAACCTATTTCTGCTGACTAGAGCACTGTTACCTGTGGTATTCATGTTTCCAGTCAAGGTTTCTGTATGATTACTGTCAGTCAGTCCCTAGGGCCTCTCCAATCCTGGGGGAGCTGACACACTCTCATTCCTGGACTCCAGGATATATGGCCTTATCAGCAACTCAGAGATTTTCATGACAACCCTCTGCAGCTTTGTCAGCTCTAAGCCCTCAAAACTAATTTTACCTGATCAACCCCGATATAGTTATTTGAAATACCACCTTGTAACAAAATAGGTAATGAAACCAACAAACCTACCCTGGCCCTCATCGAAGTCTTCTCCAGGTGCTGTCCAAGATAAAGTCACCTGGTCTTCCACTTTCACAGCTTCCAGGTCAATTATTTTGCATGGTGGAAACACATCAGCGTGGGGGTCAGCTGGAACTCCCAGCACGGAAAAGGAGCCCCCCGAGCTTATTCGGCTAAAGCCCCACTTCTGCTCCTCCTCACTCCTTCCCACTGATGTTCTTGGGGCATTCATCTGAATATTACCTGGGACACCAGAGAAAAGAATAGCAAGATGACAAATTACAATCTCCTCCATAGCTTGTTTTTGACAGATTACTGTGAGACATTTTCAAACCTTTTTTCCTTTACTACGTTTTTAGAAGAACTGAGTTTGTTTATTAAACAATTCATTCATTCATTCTTCCATTCCTTCACTCAGTATTTTGAAGTCATATGCTGTGCCAGTAATCATGGACAAAACAGTAGCCCTCATGGAATTTATAATCATATTAATAAACATAAATATTTACAAATTGTGATAAAGGAGGAGGAATAATGTAAGGATAATGTAAGGAGGGGAAAAGGCAAGGTGCTATGAAAGAAAATAACACAGGTACCTATTTAGAGTGGTATCAAGGAAGTAACGTTTAAAGTTTTCCTAGAGGATGTAGGAGTGAGCCAGGTAAACAGTGGTGGTAAGATTATCCCAGCAGAGGGAACTGGTTGTGTAAAAACCCTGAGGTGCAGAAGGGCTTTGCAAATTAGAAAAGCTTAATTAAAGCCAGGAGGAGAGTAGTTTGAGATGAGACAAGAGAGAGAAGTTCATGTGGGACCTCATGGACCCTTGTAGTAGTTTTAGTGTTTATCTTACACGCTCTGGGGAAGCAGGGCAGTGACCTGATCACGTTTGCTCTCTAAAAGGTCACTCTGGCTGCTCCAGGTGGAGGACAGATTCTAGCACAGCAAGCAATGAGGCCACTGAGACAGCCATTGCAATAGTCCAGGTGAGAGAGGATGGCAGCTCAGGCTGGGGGAGAGCAGGGGAGAGGAGGCAAGAAGTAGGCATTTTGAGATGTATTTTGGAGATGAAATCAGCAAAAGCTGGTGATGGATTTGAATATGGAATGATGAAGGCAAAAAAGTTGGTGGAAAAAAAAAAAAGGACATAGCTCCCAGGTTTCTAAAATGAGCAACTTGGAGGAAAAGCAGGCTAAGAGGAAGTAGACTAAAAATGTAAGTTATGAGATTTGTAATTCCTGCAAAATATCTAATTGAAGATGCCAAGGAGCCAGTTAGATATGGAACTTAAGCTCAAAAAAGAGGTTTTAGTTAGATTTAATAATTTTGAACTTATGAATTTGGAAATTAGAGGCATACAGATATTATTAAGTCCATATAAATTAATGAGATTACCTAATAAGAATCTCAACTATAAGAATAAATAACATTTATTGAGTGCCTGGCTTACCACGTGTCAGGCACTGTTCTGTCTTATGTGTACCAGCTATTTAATTTTCCCAGCAGTGCTACAAGAAGCCTACAGTTATTGCCCCTATTTTTCAAGATGATGAAACTGAGCACACAGAAGCTAAGTAACTTGTCAAATTCACACATTTAGTAAATGGAAGAGGTAGGTTTGAAACCAAGACAGTACGGTTCCAGATGGTATTGTGGGAAGGTTAGGATTGAGCTCTGAGATTGCCAATATTCAGTGGCTTGGTAGAAAAGGAGGAGCTGGAAAAAGAGCCTGATAAAAAATTCCAGAGCTTAAGAGGTATTCAGGAGAGCATAGTATCATAGCAGCCAGGAAATGACACAGGAGAAATCAATTGCTGTGTCAGAGACTGCTGGGTTCAGGTAAAAGGAGGACTGAAATGTGTCCTTTGGATTTAACAGCAGAGTGGTCATTGGTGACTAGGGCCAGAGCAATTCCAGTGGAGTGACTTGGGTGGACGTGAGATTGTCGTGAGCAGAGCAGTAAATTGGAGGTCAGAAGCTACAGTCAGCAGATTTAGATTAATTTCAAGGAACCAGACAAGAGGGAATAGAGAGGTGGACAGTAGCTGAAGGGGGACCCACAAAAATTTTGTTTTTAATATGGGAAGTAATAAACAATGCTTGAATGCTATTCAGAGGGCTCAGTAGTGTCAGGACAAGCAAGGGAGAGCTCTCCAGGCCCACGGATGGGCAGGCTGGGTAGGATCCAGAGCAGATCCAGTGGAGACACTGGCCTTTGGGGAGGAGGGAAAGGGAGCAGATGCTGCTGTGTCTGGAGATTTCATGGTGTGAAAATAGAGCCGGTCCCATTTTTCAATGAAGTGTCTGCTCAAGGCCATCACCTGAAAATGAGCTGATAAAGTGAATGTTATGTACCATCGGCATGCCTAGGGAAACCTAACTTTTTCTTTCTATGCTATTAAGGGCCTATATGAAGTACAAAGATAAAAGCACAGTTGAATATTACTTTTCTAATCTCACTGTACTCTAGATGCTGATATTTTCATCCTTTAAACTCATGAGTTTAAAAAGATACTAGACCAGTCAGTAGGCTGCAAGGTCCTTGATGGGAATCAAGTCTTATTCCACCCGCTATCTCAAGTTCCTAGGACTAAGCCTGTCACCTAGCAAGCCTTCAAAAATGTTTGATATATAAATGAAAAAGGCAATATCTATTTAGAAATGAAATATTATATCTAGATACAAAGTCATATCTATGCAATAAAACCATGTTTACTTTGCAAATTGATTTATACTGGTTTTGAAGTAATCCAAATTATTTTAAGTACAAGTAAGAGTAAATTGTGTTCTAGACAACACTAAAAATATTAGAAGATACAAATCCACTGTAGCATCTTATTTTCTACTGAAAAGTACATATGGAACAAACATGTAGAATTATGTTATGGAATAGTCCAAATAATTAGTGATAGCTGCTAAAACACAGAAAATGTCTTCATAAAGATTCTGTAGTTTTGCAAATAAGAATGTTTGGAATTTTCTTTGAGATTATCCTAAAAGACTATAGCATATTTCTGTTTGTCTGTTAGACCGTAATCCACGCTTCCCATCAAGACCTATAGTAATGATGTTTAAAAAAGAGGTGTGTCTTCTATTTACTCGTCACTTTTATCTTGAAGGAAGACAGAATATCTTCAGGAAGCACTCAAGTTGTCTGTAATATCCAAACTCATATTTTTTCAGGAACTCATTTCCTGTGTGGATTGTTTGGGCTATTTTCTTCCTTCTTTCAACTGCTAACAACTTTTGCCTGTTTCTCTTGCCTAAACCTCTGTAGAAGAAATACAGGAGCTGGAACTGAGAAAACTCAATGAGTCTCTTTGTTAGTAATTCTGATGAAACAGGGACAAGAAAGAGGTCAAAATAATGACTAAAATGAAGGTAGGAGAAATCCATGGGAATTACCTCTTGACTTCCTGTTGTCTACTGCTGTGAATCCTTGAGGATTGAAGAGATAGTCAACAAATTATGCACTGACTTAAGTATAAAGAGTTTTGAAATTCCATCTCTCTCTCTCTCTCTAATACACACACACAAACACTCATCAGAGATATATACATTAAATGCTGTCACTCCGATAACAGTGCTAATGATTCTTACCGTTTGCTATGTAACCTGGGAGGTACATAGCATGGCTCCCTGGAACAGAATGGGTTAGGGCACTCATGCTGGGAGAGTGACGGACATGCACTTTCAAGCTATATCTACCATTTACAGCAAAGGAGAAAAAATATCTCGAGTAAATTCCATCATTTTTTATAACATCAGCACCTGTATATATAAAAAAACTCAGTGTCAAAATGTCATCACTGTTGATTACTAATGTTTAATTAAATCATTAAAAATAAGATTTAGTCCCCTTATTCTTCCCATTCTAGCATATGCTGTCATGGTCATAACTAATTTGATATTATCAGGTGATTAAAAATCCAATGACTCCATAATTTCTCCCTGTCATTCCGTAACCTCTGAGAAATTATTTTCTAATACTGAAGGAGTTGTAGCTGCTTCAGAGCATTTAATAATGACCTGTAGAGCTCTCCTTCCTATCACTGAAAATAAAACTAGTTTTTCACAGAAACCAAGTACATTCTCAAGCTTGTTTATAGTCACAGGCCCTTTTGAGATAAAAGTTATTCTGTTCCCAGGAAATAAATATATATGTACATATACACATTTCATACATTTCAAGGGGTTTATGTATTCCTTGAAGCCCTAATGAAAAAAACCCACTTTGAAAAAATCTTTAGTAGTTGATAAAATAGGGTGAAATTATTTAATTGCCTCATTAGAGAGCCCATGGAACTGTTATTCTAGATTCAGTGGGGCTGGCTGACTTGGAGTTTGATAAGCATTGGTTCTGTCCAACGTGCCTTGATTCAGGAGGCATTCTGAGAGCTTGACCAGTGCTAGACATGTTTCCTTTTGCATTGATCCTCAGAGAGCAGTTTAGTTTCAAACAAAGTCCATGGCTGAATGGCAGGAAGGCCTAGGCTCCCGGGCAGCAGTGGGAGGTAGGGCTTAGCCCAAGTGCAGATCACATTCACTGTTCACGTGCCCGTGGCCACAGTGGGCAAGCAGCTTGTCCTATTCTAGACTCTGTTTCAGTCTTACACCACACACCCCACTGCACTCCGGCAGTGTATCGTCACTGGAGTGCTCTAGAATCCCCCCTACAGAGCCAGGATTGCTCCTTAACAGCAGAAGAAGAGGAGTATATTTAATTAAAATAAAAAGTGCTAAGCGACTTATGATCATAGTGGGTTTAGAAAATTCTTTTTTTCTACTGGAAAGAAATCAGATCTGCCACTTAGTAGTTGCGAAACAATCTCTCTGAGCCTCAGTTTTCTCATCTATAAAATAGAGATAACTTATCTCACAGGCTTATTGTGATGATCATTTGACAATGTTCATGAGAGTGAACTGATGAAGCATTTTACTGATAAAGCATTTTAACTGATAAAGCATTTTACAAGTATAGTTTTTTTTTCTTTTTTTGCGGGGAAAGATTTGCCCTGAGCTAACAACATCTATTGCCAATCTTCCTCTTTTTTTTTTAACTCCTCAAAGCCCCAGTGCATGGTTGCATATCGTGTTGTAAGTTGTTCTAGTTCTTCTATGTGAGCCGCCGCCACAGCATGGCAACTGACTGACGAGTGATGCGGTTCTGCAACTGGGTAAGAACCTGGGCTGCCGAAGTGGTGAGAGCAACAAACTTTAACCATTAGGCCATTGGGGCTGGCTCATAAATTTTATTTTTGTTCACTAATTTTATTTAGAAGATAAGTACTACTTCATTATAAAAATAAGCATTAGACAACTATGTACATGTGTGTTAAGTATTGGGGAAAAAAATCTAAATTTACACTTTGATGCCTAAACTATCTTTTTTATTGTTTCCTTCATTAGAGCATAAATTTAAACATCAAATAAATGAAGTGGTTCCAGGGAACAAATATAAAAGCCTATTGAGCCTCCTGGAGTGATCGTTCCTAAGATAGCTGTATCTGTCCTCCAGGCCATCCCACAGGCTGGGGCAAGGGAGGAACATTATGCAAAGGGCACTTTTGGACTGCACACAGAAAATGAAAAGTGTGGCCATGGATAAGCAGCGCATGAGAAGTTCATTAGGATCTAGTCCAACAGGCAAAACAAGAGGACTTCTCTGGTATGCCTCTGAGGTGGACTTGAACTAAAATCCTTTCAATAAACTTTTGTTTCAGAAATGTCATACAAGATTGTCATGACAAGATACTAATGGGTGGCCAAACTTAAGACTCCTGAAAAGAATTTATCTTTGAAACAAGAGAGGAAAGGAATATGATTTTATTAGTGGATCAAATACTTAGGACTGCCAACATAAACTTTGAGGTCTAGTGTCCTTCTGGGAATTTAGCTTAAGAAAAGAATAGATCAGGAAAGATAAAACGACAGAGGAGTTTGTTTTTAAAAGTCAATAAAGTTAGTCAGAAAGAGCCTAGGTGCTGCTGTTTGCCCAGCTTGGTGCTGTGCTGTCTGTCACGTATGATGGATGATGAAGCTCTGAGCGACATGTGCAGACTGAGCGCTCTGAGGTAGGGCTTTGTTTTACTTTGTTTTCCCAGTGGTGGAAAATCTCTATCCTGATTCCACTAGGCCTGTTGGCCTGGTCTTCCAGTGACCAAATCACACACGTAAAAGGCACTGGCTGTGCCCTTTTATCAATCCAGCTGCTTGGCTAAAGAATAGTCTAGGGTCATCTCAGGGGTCACAAGTTCAATTTCCAATTTTCTCTTCACAACTGGGTCCAAGGAGAAAAAATGGATTAACTGTCATGCCTCCCCCTTCTTGGGTTTTTATTTGCTATTTCAATTGTCCAATCTGATTATTTCAGTGAATAAGAAAGCTGGTGAATCTGAGAGGAATATGGGCATGTCACAAAGACATATAAGCCTGTTCTGTGTGACCTCACTGAGTGTGGCCAGTGTCATCGGACAAATGGAAGCGAAGACCTAGGTGTCAAGTGACTTCCTTCCATCATTTGGCTCATGCCCAGCCACTCTGAGGAGCCTCATGAAGACTCTCTTTTCTCAAGTTCACATGTGCTTTCCTTGTGCAGATGCAACCTTTAGCTACTCAGGAGGTCAGTGATTCTATGAGAATTTGAGAATCTCATAAGATTGAATGAGAAAAATAGTGGAATTGAAAGAATTTTAAAGATAAGCTTAATATTCATACTGCAGCATCGCACCAGCTCTTGAGAACATGAAAAATGACATGACATTACTTGTTACCTGCTCCATCATCAAAAAGCTTTAGCATAACAGGATCTCCAGTCTCGGGCTCAATGGTAGCAGTTACTGTGGCATTGAGAATGGGATAAAACCCTTTTCTCACATTTGCATAAATCATCATGGGATGGGGAAAACGGGTACTGTCTCTTTCCACAAAGGCTTCCACAGTGGCAGGGGGCACAGCTGAGCGAGAGGCGCGAGAGGTCACTGTCACTTTCAAGGCTTGAAGAGAATCGTGGGTATTGTTCAGTGTGTACATCCAGAGTCCAGGCTGCAAAACAAAGGCTTGTGTTTTGTCAAGTGTGAAGAAAAAGATCAATCTGTAATTTTGAAGCATAAATCTAAGCTCCTAGAGTTTTTTGTTCTTGTTTTGTTGATGTTGCGTTTTCTAAAATACCACAAAAGAATGATAGGAATAGTAATATTGATTAAGAGATACTTAAATTCAGTATTTACGAGGCTTTCGCAGCACAACCCACTTTAATTGTTAAGGTAACTCTTTAGGGAATTATACCCTGAATTTATTTGTGGGGAGGGACACATCTTGATTCACATTTTTAGAAGACAATGATAACAGTGTCCAGCTTCAAAGTACTTTGCAAATATTAATCTGAGCCCCTTCACCCAAAGGAGGTTCAGCACTTTTATTCCTTTTATATAACAGAGAAAATTATAATAAATTAAGTCGACAATTGTGATTCATATGGATAATCTGGACTGAAAGTCAACAGCATCCTTCCTTCCCTCCACTTCCCCCACCCCCCACCCTGGATGCCCAGAAATGTCAAGCAACAAAACCCACATATGCGATTAGGGACCAAGAAAAGGACCACTATTATCTAATAAGTCAGGATTCTACAGTGTCTATGTTGAGTAATTTATAGAAATATTGCTAAATACCATTCTCTTTTGCCTATCTAGCCTTCCAGAGGGAAACCTGCAAAACGATATCTGAAAGAAAAAAGCTTGAACTACAATGGAGCAGAATTTGCTCCTTTGGTTAAACCGTGCATAAATATTTCTTTTTCCCTCATTCCTGATGCTGCTCCTTCTTAAACCTTGGAAGTAACAGGAGGCACACAATCGAGCAGGAGGAAGAAGAAAGAAAACAACGGGTTAAGGTGTGACTCTCTTTGGAAAGTTAAGATGCCCCCACGCCCTACCTAGCCTTCTTCCCTGGGATTTGTGTGCTTTACCATTTTCCAGTGAAGTCATAACTCAGGTATCAAGATCATCTATGTATTTATTTGTTTGTTTTGTAATCGTAACATCAGTAACAGACACATGGCAGGAACCTCCACGTGAAAAACTTCCCTTTGGGTGTAATAATTGTTTTGATACAGGGCACCTAATTTAGATGAAGAGGTCAAGCAAAGGCAGCACGAATTAGGTAAAGTATTCCTGGCCCTTGTGCACAGGATTGAAGAGAACATGATGAGTTTGGAGAAAAGTTAGGTAGGAGCACACCATAAGGTGTTTGGGAGCAGGGTTGCGATAAGCTTGGGCGGAAGACAGAACAAGAAGGGCTTGGTATATAATAGAACCACATGGATTTTATTCTGACACCAACAAAGAGTTCTGAATAGGAGACAGGTTTGATCAGATTTGTGCTTCAGAAGGATCACTCTGATAGAAGTGACAAATGGATAGGAGGGATGTGAGCCCAGAGGCAGGGAGGCTGAGCAGAGGCTGCCAACAGCAGTCTGGGGAGAGGGAGGGACCACATTCAGGCAGTGCCAGAGTGGATCTGGTCAGTTCACCACCCTGCCTAGAGCCTTTAGTCATTCCCTCTACCTTTAGGATTCAAACTCTTACTCCCTTTGCTGGCATACGGAGCCCTTGCTGACATGGCTCCTGGTTATCTGTCTAGCCTCTTCATTTCCTCCCTTTTCCTAAATCTCCACCTTACATGCTACTCTGTAGTTCATCCATATTAAACTACTTGTAGTTCTATGAGGAGCCCTATTCTTTTTCTCTGATCCTTTCCATGTGCTGTTTCCTCTGCCCAGCATGTCATTCACACCTCTGATCCCTTTATCCTCCATATTTCCATTTTTGATATCTTCACTTCCAGGAAGCATTCTCCTTCCCCCCCCTCCCAGCCTGAGCATCCCTCCTGTGTGCTCTGAGTACCTTGTTCTTACTCCTATCATGGCATTTTATTGTAAACACCTAGAACAAGACCCAGCACATAGTAGGTGCTCAAAAACAGACATATTGCATGTATGCATATTATAAATTCTAAGTAGAGGTTTTTCGGTAAGCATATAGATGAGTATGTCTACATGGATTTTGTAAGGAAGGAAGGAAGCAAGAAAAATTATTTATACTACATAAGGACTAATTTCCTCTGTTGAAGTGAGCAGCATTTGGTATCCATCAGTATTTAAAATTTTGAACATACCTTTGTTGTTCCTCTTAAATTTTTAACATTCACAAAATGCCCTAATAAATTTAAAGTAAAATTTTGATATAGCAGAATAGGATTCCCTTTACACTATGCATTAAATTATGTGGTTCAGTTGAAAGTCATGTACTTGACTAAGTGTTTTCCTTATGAATCAGCTCGCAACACCCACCTTCGCAGTTCCTGGAATCCTGAGGCGAGCAGTCTGCAAAGTTAGATTGGTGACAAAATCATCTGTGTAGTATTTTCTTCCACTGGGATCAGCTAATACAATCTCAGGGGGACCGCTGGTCTGCCATGTGACTAGAAAGGCAGTGTCGTTGCCCACACTGTTATCCATAGTCACGGTGTTTTTCAGTTGATAGTGAGGTTGAACATTCTCACCTGTACTTTCTAGCTGTTCAAGAGAATAGGTATGTGAAAGTTTCCAGTGTATGCATAAGCACGCCATCTTCTTCCTTACTTTTATGACAAATAAAAATGAAAAAATGAACTGGCAAAAATACAAATCATTTAATTCTGGTATGTACTATATTTACATAAATTATTTTTCATATAAAAATATTTTGCTGAAGCAAAACATTGTATATTAAATAAGTACAGTAGATATAAAATATTTGTTATGGCTAACAAGTGTCACTTCATTATTCTTTATCAGGAGATTTTAGCTGTTCTCATACTTATCTCTTATCCAAATCAACATGAGCCTCAGATCAGCAATTAAATAGGCGTTTTGATTTTTGTCTGTGAATGTGCTTAAATTGTTTAATTTGTGTATAATCTGTCCATATACTGCTATGTATTCTAATAAAAAATAAAACACTAGGTTTCAGGTGGTTTGGGTACATTAAAAAAATCATTTAATCATTCACAGTAAGCTGTGTGCACACTCGTGTGTGTGTATGTGCATGTATGTGTAACATGTACCGATGCCTGGCACTGTGCTAAATGCTTTGCATATATTATCTCATTTTCAATCCTTATGAAACCCCTCTAAGGTGAGTGCTAGTGTCATCCACATTTTACAGATGAGAAGACTGAGGCTCAGAGAAGTAATTGGTCCAATGTCACACAGCAAGGGGATGGAACTGGGAGAGAGCACAGGCGGGCTGACACGAGAGCCCCTGCATTTAATTATTGTGTATTCACTATGGATACAAGTCTGTAAATAACTTCGAAAAATTATATTTATTAAATAAACACAGTAACACTTTGTAAAATTGCTCAGACTTGGAAAGGATATAAAATTTTGTTGGTGGATGACAGCAAAGACATTGTAGATTATTTGTTCAAATCAATTTAACAAGTGTTTTCGGACTGCTGACTCCTGAGCCACGTTCTCTGTGGGGCCCTGAGCTTCTGAAGGTGCTTAAATGTTGTTTCTGCCCCTGTCTATTGGCACTAATGACATAAACAACTGGGGAGAGGTGGCTGAGTTTGGGAACATCAGGGTAGTTTGAACCAAATGAATAATATTTTGTTAATGCTTTCCTTTTAATTTTTTAAACATTTGTTTTTATTTCATATTATTAAAGAGGAAATCACGGGGTAGAAATATTATTTAGAAAAATCCATTGTAGTCTAATCTGTAATACATATTGTCATTTATAATTCACCTTTTTTCACTTCTAGTGATGGAATTGTGGTTATTGCCTTTACTTTGTACTTATGATCTTCATGTTATATATTCCAAATAATAATTTACTGATTTCCTTGTTTACATAAAGCCACTAACTTAGCAAGTTCACTTACCATCTGTGAGGAAACAGCAGATGAAATTTTGTTCAAAACATTATTGTTATGTTCGAAATATCTTTAAAGAACTTAGAAAGAAAAATAATTGACCCTTTTAAAAAATGACTTGATTAGAGGAAGCTTTTGTGAACACAATCAAGTAAACCATGGTAGTTTAAGAGATATTTAGGAATTTTTAGAATTTAATGAAATAGTTGGTACTTTTTATATAAGGGAGGAGCTTCAGAGACATTTTTAAGGAAGCAAAAGTAAAATGGATTCTGACTGATGGAAAGTTATTATGGAACTAAAACTAAATGCACGGTTTCTTATTTTTCTTCTGGGCCTTGCTTCCACCCCACCCCCAACCCCTATTTTGAGCCATGAGGAAGGAGCAAGCTCTGCTCATAGACCCTGAAAAGCTGAAGTAGCAATTACAGAAAATAACTCCTGGGGCTGAGAAGTACAGACACTAGGTAAAAAAGAATAAGTACAGACATCAGTAACGATGAAGCCAGGCTCTGGTGATGTCAAGAACTCCTCGTAAGCCTTCCACACAAGGACCGTTACATATTCAAATATAGTTAATGAGGAAGTTAGCACAATTCGTCTATTTTCCTTGCTTCCTTCCCCCTCTCCCAGACCCCATCTGTAAGTATAACATTGAAGAAATTCTGACCTGAATATGTTGTTGAAAAACGTCTCCGGTTCCAGAGGAAATTCTACTGAAAGCATCGATCATGCTATTGGAGTTTGATTTATCTGGAACAAAGAACTTTAAACCTCCTGAAATACATGATTTGGATGTTAGCTATTAAAACGTATAAACTAAAACAAAAAATAAAATGATAGGCCTTTAACAAACTTTTTTTGCATAAGAGGGTTAGTTTTGGGGAAGTAGGAGCTGTGCATGGCATCCAACACAACCATATGGTGAGCAGCACATGGCAGGCGTTTTGTCTGCACTGTTCATGGCTGTAATGTTTGCGTCTGGAACTCTACCCGATACATCATAAAAAACTCAATAAATATTTATCAAATAGTCTTGTAGTAAAGATAAGCCCCAGACAATCTAGGTTAATTGCTACCTATTTACACTGTTATATATTTACATTTACAGTCTGAGAACAATTATTTTCAAAAGTAATTCAGGGGGCTGGCCCAGGGGTGTAGTGGTCAACTTCCTACGCTCTGCTTTGCCAGCCCGGGGTTCATGGATTCAGATCCTGGGTGCGGACCTACCCACCACTCATCAAGCCATGCTTTGGCGGCATCCCACATACAAAATAGAGGAAGATTGGCACAAATTTAGCTCAGGGACAATCTTCCTCAGCAAAAATAATAATAATAATAACAATTCAGTAAAATCTAACTTTCAAATTTTAAAGCAGCATACCATTTTTTATTGAATATAAGGAGTATAAGATAAAATTATTTTGTGCCTCATTTAGAACAAAAACGATGTGTATCTTATAATACTATATGTGTCCTTAACATAGAAGTTAGTGCATTTAATCTTAAACACATTTTTCAGCTCCATGATTATACATGCTCAGCCTGGTTTAACAAAATATTATAAAAATAGTATTTTCATTGGATGTATGTAATTGGCACATTCTAAGGAAAATGTAAAAAAGTCAGCAAAACTTTGGCAGATTTCAGCAATGATTTTTGTGTTTTTTTCTTAAGAAAGCTTCCTATTTTTTTCAATTAAGTCCTGTATTCTGTTGACATAATCTGAGTTTCATGGTTGTGCTTTGAATATTCAAATTGATAGGAAATGCTCTAAAATATAAGTTTTTAGAAATGTATTTACCTGTAAGATGTGATAATTCCTCCAGGTTTTCAACTGCAGAGGAACCCAGGGCAATGGTATGAATGGTTGAACCACTGCTCTGCACAGTGAGTAAGCAATTGGCGACATGCTCATCGTCTCCACTCGTCACTAAGACCATCACAGAGCCATGGGCTTTCCCATTCAGCTTTTCAACCACCTGAAAATAGAGTATCAGTCATTTGGAAGGAAATGTAATTCAGATTTTCTTATTGAGCAGAATTCACTCTCATTTCAAATTTCCCACCAATGGGGTATATGTCTCTTCCAGGTCCTCTGTAGCTCCCTGCACTCCATGCTCATCCCCATTCAGTCCTCACCTCACCCCATCACAGCACTTGTCACCCTCCACGCCATGCTGGCTTATTTGTGGACAGGGACTCTTCCTGTTTGAATCACCATTATGTGCCCTGAGTTTGGAATAGTGTCCATCATAGAGGATGTGGAGAAACATTATTGTGTGAGGTCCTTGCTCCTGAGATCCAGTGAGTGACCAATAAGAGGCCCTAGAGCAGTGGTTCTCAACCTTGGCTACACATTGAATCAGATGGGGAGCTTTAAAGGTTTTTAACGGCCAGGCTATACCCCAGATCAATTAAATCAGAATATCTAGTGGCAAGACCCAGGCATCAGAACTTTTTAATCCCCAGGTGATTTCATTGGGCAGCCAAGGTTGAGAAACTCTTGCCCAGAGGCATCAACAATTGCAGTTGATATGTCTTCCTTGCTACCAGATGTTTGACACATGGCTGCATCTTATATTTTGAATCCAAACTTACACTGATCTACGTGAACTCTATTCTATTATTCTTGAAACATACCTCTGGCCTTAATTGATTCTCATGTGTGAGGGCTAGTATGACTATAGGCAGGAGCCAGAAATACTGATTTTGACCAGAAAACCCAAGGGTGACAATGGCCACAGATGGACAGTTCCAGAATGGATAGGGACAGTGTTAGAAATTGTCCAGATGATTCTACAGTCCCCCAGCATTGGCCATTATATTCACTTATTTACTCACTCCTTCAACAAGCACTTATTAAGCAACTATTACATGCCAGGGACTCTGCTAGGCACAGGGGGTTCAATGGTGAACAAGACGTGGTTCCTGACCTTAAAGATAATCCATCATTACAATCCCATAGTTGAAGCTGTATGACCACACTATAACAGATTACCCAAAATCAGAAGCAACCTCAGATACAAAATGAGGGAAAGGAAAGTGATGGTGATCCGAGGCTTGGGTGCTCTACTGTACCTCAAATCCCTTCTTAAGTCCTGAGCAGATGCTGGTTTCTGCTTCGGCTGACACGGTGGCAGGCAGATATGAAACCAGCAGCTTTCGGTCATCATCATTGTTAATTTGGTGTAGCTGGGCTCTGATCTCTCCTTTGCTATTGAAACTGGCAATGCCCACAAAGGTATGAATTTCAACAATCTGCATCAAGTAAAATTCTGCTGCTTGTTGCAGTCGAAGGAGTCTGTCAGCCTATGTCCCAAAAAGGAAAAAAGAAAGGTAACAACATGTGTCTGGTAGGCGAAAGTGTGACTAAATAACTCAATTAGCAAATATCTCTGCTAATTCTTTAGAGATGTCGGATTGTAACTTTTTGAGTTGTAAAGAGTGACACAATACCAGAATATTGTTCAGCTAATTGCAGGCTCAAAAATGAATGCTTTTTGGGGAGGGTGGTGTGGTTTAGAACTCTGCCCCCAACAAGCTATTCATAATTGACAACTCTCTAAGAACGCATGTCCCCACTATTTCTCTCCAACCCAGAATTCAAAGATCGATGGAGCCAATTGAGACTAGATTTGTAACTACTGCTTTTAAAATTCAGTCTGGGTAAGATGGAACATTGCAAAGAGGCCTTATGGAAGAGAGGAATAGCAGTTAGAGGTATCTATCCAGGCACTATCCTCTGTTATCATGGTCATCTGAGGCTGGGCATTTCATCTGTAAAGTGGGGACAATAATGCCTTTCTTACTTATTAAAATAGAATTGCTGTGAGGATCAACTGAGATATGTATATGACAGTATACAGTTATACCTTGAAGTACTAAGTATGAAGTAATATTAGTGACCAGGTTTGGGCAGGTGATGCTACTGATGAACTCTCTAGGGTCACCTGTTTTGAAGGCTATGGGAGCAGCAAGCTCAGCTTCAGTGACCCCTCCCCCCCATCAGTGATGACTGTGGTCTCTATCTCCTCCTTAACATCTGGACCTGCATTTCCCACTGCATAGGAACATCACCAACTTAATGTCCCACAAGTATCTCAAATTCTACACACTTTGAATTCATTGCCTTCCTTCCCAAATAATTGTTTCTTTTACAATATGGGGAGGTAAATTGGGAGAGTGGTTGAAACAGGAACTTTGAATCCTGCCTTCAACTTTTGCTAATTATGTGCCCATAGAGAAATTACTTATCTTTTTTAGCTTCAGGTTTCTCATCTGAAAAATGGATATATAGTAAGCACTTAGTAGCTATTGCTAAGATCAGGATCTTGAAATCATCATTCTCAATCATGACCTCTACCCGCAAATGGTTAAGCCAGAAACCTGGAACTCTCTTTTATTACTCCTCAGTTACCAGGCCTCATATCCTTGAACAGGTCCTATCAAGTTAATGTCTTAAATTTCTCTCAAATTCGTGCCATCTCTCCGTCTTATCTGCCACTTCCTTAGACCTACCCAATGTTAGTTACAGCCATACCAGTTAATGCACTTCCCCTGAACAAATCCTTCTAATTTTGCCTCTCAGCCACTGAGAGGAAGTGGGAAAGTGGGAAGAGGAAGGGGGAAGGCATACTCTTCCCTTCCCCGGAAAGTCCTCCCTCACCTCACTCAACCTCGCAGATACCTACTCGTCCTTCAAGACTTTTTGTTCTCCTTGCAGAGACAGTACGGGCTGGTAGACAAGCTGAGACTATGAGGGTTTGACAGGTGGAGGGAGCTGGTTTTCTGGCAGAGAAGAGAGTGGGATCAAAACCAATTGTGAAAGGACGCAGGCTTCTGAGGTGTTGTCTGCGGACAGGGGTTTTGGGAAGGAGGGTTGCGCAGTGGAGAGGAGACGGAACAATGGAGGCCTAGGTGTGGAGGACTCTGAGACCAACGTACTGGAGCTGGAGGCCAGGGGGAATCATCAGAGTTCAAGTCCACCCTGTCAGTGAAGTTTTCCTCAGTCGCTTTCTCCTACAGCACTAGATGCTGCCTGTCAATGCTTCCACAGCAACTCACAGCTCTGTGGAGCTTTGTCAGATTCTGTTTATTCACTGTGCGTGTTATATCTCCCTCATTAGACCGAGAGCATTTCAAAGCAGAGACTCTGTTCTTTCCTCTCTGTATCCCCCATGCCAGCACACTGTAGGCACCTGATAAATGAAAGAATGGCCCTGATGACTCAGTGACAGTATTGACAGGAAAAGGGAGGCAAGTTTGCTTTGTCATGAGTTTGTTACTTTATGCTTATTTCTCTACTACTTCTTTCAGGTCTTCTCTCAAGTTCAACTGTCTTTCCCTTTCACTCCATCTGTTCTTGCTCAACAGAGGCAGACGGCCACTATAAATTGAGACCATATGTGAGAAGATTGTGCCCTAGTCAACCGCAGGTAAGCAACATTACAAAATTATCTAGATTCTGAATGTATTAGTAGCATTCCTAATATTTTAGAGACAAGACAAAACAGGCAAATTTTCCAGGACTACTGATCCAGACAATAAAAGAGGATAAACTCTCCCTTAGGACCAAGTACTATAATAAAACAATTGCTCACACTGATGAATCAAAGACTTCATATTCATTATCTCATTTATTCCCCCTCAATAACTCTGTGAAGTAGATAGTGGTGTGCTGGTAAGTGTTTAAAAACTGGCTTTCTGGTAAAAAAGGAGAGAGAGAACCCTAATTTGTTACAATTTCTGTGGGGTAGAAACTCCCACCACAGCTGGTTTAAGCTGCCAATGTGAAGTCATTGAACGCAGAGATGTGTCGTAGCAGACCCACAGAGCTACGATGGACCAGAAAGAACCTCGAGAGCATTGGTCAGGGATCAGCAGACATTTTCTGTAAAGGACCAGACAGTAAATATTTTAGGCTTGGCGGGTCACATGTTCTTTGTTGCAACTACTCAGCTCTGCTATTTTAGCACTAAAGTGGCAATAGATAACATGTAAATAAATGAGTGTCACTGTACTCCAACAAAACTATTTATGGACACTGAAAATAGAACTTCATAGAATTTTCATACATCATGAAATATTATTATTCTCTTGCTTTTTCCCTAAACCCATTCTTAGCTTATGGGCTATGTAAAAACAGGTAGTGGGCCAAACTTGGCCCATGGACTGTAGTTTACTGAGTCTGGGCATAGATAATAGTGAAAATTAGTAGAAAAATAATTATGAAGTGATGAAGTTTGAGCAGTTATTATGTTTGTTTTAATTATAACTCTACATAGTTTAATTTTGAATAATGGCTGTGTTTAACAACTGGCTTGCAAATTTCCTAAAAATTTAGCAATTGACTCTTGTGAGCCAGTATGCGATGGTTCCGTCACAACACTGAAAGAAGGTATTATTATCCCTATTTTATAGATGAGAAAATTGAGCCTCAGGGAAGTTATTTTGCTCTTGATTACACAGACAGTAAGTGAAGGAGCTGGGACTTAAAGCACATCTGCCTGATTCCAGAGATGAAAGCTTTACCCACTGTCTAGAGTTCTGGAGCTTTTGAGTGCGGGTTTCTGGAAAGCTGCCAGATTGCTAGATGACTGAGATATGGTTTTCTATACACACTGACATAGAAAATATACACATAATAGATATGCACACTCATTGCAAACTCAGTCTCTTGCCTTGGCCAGGGGTGTTTACCAGTAAGTAGAATGTGGCCAGACAGGAAACTTTCATCACATGTAAGAGTTTTCAAAAAGGGTTTTGGTTGGAAAAGGTTGCAATTAGTAACAAAAATGAGGCTTATGAATTCTCTGTGGATTTGATTTATCTGCATTATCTCAATTTCTTCTGGGCCACATTCTGAATTCGTTCCTCTTGTCCCCAAGAAAAGACGATGACCATGACGATTCCAAACCTTTGGCCTCTTCCTTCTCTGCCCTGACCCTCTGAAAATAAAAAGAATTTAAAACTGATAGAAAAAAATGATGAATGGTTGGCAACCATTTTGGTTCAAAATGTTACCTCTGCCATCTTGCTGGATACATCTAGAACTAAACAGACCACTTTGTCACCAGCCTGTAGAAGTGAGAAGGTGGGAGGCGGTGGAAGCTTAGTCTCGCTCATGGGAGAGCTGTGACGAAAGTCTGCAGAGTCTGTGATTACATCCCATGCACTTCTGAGGCTGCACATTTGGTTCTGTAGGTTTGGAGCTTCTGGGTTGTGGGTACTTGCATTACAGAATTCAACCACCTGGAAAAATAAAACGCCTATCAGAGAATAAAGTCACTCCTCTTATACTAGACACATCTCATTCTCAAGCAACTAAAGGTAAAAGAAAAGGTGAGCTGGAACATGGGAAATCAGAAGTGCCACAGCAGTGTCCTTTCCTTCAGGAATGATGTTGAATTTACAAAGAAGCACCATCCTTTGCTTGATACCCTCGTGGTACTGAGATCAACCTCTACGAAAGTTATTTGCACTTGGATAACAGAGAACAGACTATGTAAATATATTTTAGTTTTAAAAAAACAAGATCATCACCTACCTTCCTTAGCATGCTATTGTGTTAAACAAAACAGGAGATCTTATTTATCTTGGTCAGCCTATTCCTTGGAATCATATGTAATAACCACTGCACCTTTATTTATTGACCATTCAATATATATTGATCCAACTCAAATATTGATCTCTGTAAGAACAGGATATGGAGAAAACCAACATAAATCTACTTCCTGATCTTTCTCCCCATTTGGAAATTTGGATATAATTTATTTGCTAATGCTAAACCTATGTCAGCATCCCTTTTAAAGGTATGGCTTGCATTGCAAAGTAATATGTTACCATCTATTTCCTAGTGGCTATAATCCTACAAAGAGTAAGTAGGTGCTTCCTGCTAACAGAGCCTTGGGAGCTTAGAGCTAGAAGAAACCTTGTAGACTCTCTAGTCTCAACTATGTTTTCTTAGAAAAGGAAGCTGAGCTTCAAAAAGTTAATAATTACTTAAGCATGTGAGTTTCTTAGTAGGATGGGGAGATAGTAGTAGAACCTGTTTTGTTGTTGTTGTTGTTGTTACTTGTTTGTTTTTAACTCTTTTCTTTATGCTTCACAACTATGGTTCGGGGATCATGAAACTTTTCTGACCAGATACTATTGATGAGTAGGCCTTTCAAAGGATCACAAAGACAGTACCCAGTCACAAACAATGTGGATGAATTACGTGGAATTAGGTTGGCTTCAGATATTAAGGGTATAAATTTAAAACATAATGGATCAGACAAGAAATATGAAAAATCACCTCAAAGTTACGGAATGATTCCTAGCCTTGACTAAAACCAGACTGAAGAAAAAAATTATGTAAAAAAAGAATGTGTCAATCCAAGGGGCATTGGTCAGCATGGAAACAGAAAACCTCAGAGGCACGTGCCCACAGTATTTGCAGCCCCATGAAGAGGAGATGACCTACAGGTGTGACAAAGATGGATAAATATATCAGGTCATGAAGCCTGATGCCACTGAATCTCTGCACCACTTCACTCCCTCCTCTCTGATTCCATGCTCTCAGAGCAGGCTTCTGGTGAGAATTTGGCTGTTCCATGCCACTTCCTTCAGAGAGAAGATGAACTGGCCAGAGGATTCAGGTTTCAGACCTCATGGCAGTTGGGATACTCTTTTGAAATAATAATTTTAAAAATGGTGTTCTGGATTCATACACTAGTCTCTTGTCTTTTAGTGTGGAATACCGACAAGGTAGAGTTTCTGAACCTGCAAAGCTAAGGGTTAGTTGGCTTCCCTTGGTAACACCTGACTTTTCTTTTTAGGTTCTAGATTATGCAGAACAAGGGAAAGAGAATTAGGAAATTCAGTTAAAATAAGAGTGGTTTGCTACCTCAAATGCAAGAAATATAATCCTGTGTTACATTGCTCTCTTTCCTATGAAGGGATACAGGAGCACTACCACATGAGCAATTTCTTTTACAGTCTCCAGGGCTTCCTTTGTTAAATCACCTTCCCTGGAAAGCAAATAATCATTTTTCTAAATGAATCTATTTTTGGTGATCCCCTTGCAGGGAGGCCTCCTTTTTTTTTTAATCTGTAAAACAAAAACTAAATGAACTCTAAGATCCCTCAAGTTCTAAATGTAGTGAATCTTAATTGTCTTTTTGTTTAAATACTTAAAACATATCAGTCTATCTTGGGAAGAGATGAAATCTGGTAGGAGTTTGTCATTCCAAGGCCATACTTACAGAAGATAAGCTTTGCATGAACATTATTGATGCAGTTGCATTTTGGGTGCTATTGTATATAAACATGCATCCTTCTTTGAAAAGCTTACTAATAATACAGTTTTCTTGAGGGCAAGGGCCTTTTTCACACACGAAAATGCCTGTGATGTCAGATGAACACCTAAAATAGAAACAGAAATTGGCTCTATTTTAGAAATACGTATGTTTCTTCTTCATTGGCTCATATAATAATTTTTTTTCGAGGGTTGTAGATTGCTAGATACACATAAAATATTTTAAAAATTGCTCTGTTAAGAAAGATCGTTAATTTAGAAATGAACTCCACTTTATTTTAAAGCATTTGATCTTGATGAGAGGGTCTGTATTGCCAAGGGCTTTACCAACTAAACAGGATCAAAGTAAAAGACACCAGGAAATCAACATGAACTTTTGGAGGTCCAAGGAAGACAATGAGCGGCAGTTTCCTGAGTCAGGGCTCCTTTGAGCCCATTGCTGTTGGACGTCAGAGGAAGAAGAGAATGAACACGTAATGATGATATTTAAAAGAATGTATTTCTAAATAAGTAATCTCAAATGCTGTCAATGGGACTGAAAAACAATACAAACTTTAGGAGAAGAATCAGTCAATATCTACAAAAATTAAAGCTAAAGATACCCTTTGACCCAGCAATTCTTGGAAACTATTCAATAGATACACAGATCTGCCTGCCTACATGAGAAATGACATATCTATACCATCATGACCTGTAGTATTATTAGTAATAACAAAAGATTGGGAACAACCTACTTGTCCAACAATAGGGGACTGGTTAAAAAATTATGATACATCCACACAAAGGAAATCTATGCAATGATAAAAAAAGAAGAGTGAGAAAAAATATATATTCTTATTTATTGGAATTTTCCTGAAGAAATACTGAAAAAATAAATAAGAAACTAATAAAAATGGTTATCTAGAGGGGAGGAGAGAACACAGAGTGAAGAAAGTGGTGGGGCAACATATCTAAGAGCATAACTTTTTGCATTGTTTTTATATTTGAACCACATAAATATTTATCAATTTTTTTAAAATGCAATAAAATTAAAAAACTAAAAATTGCCAACTAAGTTTTAGATGCCATTGTAAACTCAATTTTAGAGTCAAAAAATAAACAATGAATTTTAAACATGAGAAAAATTACTCACCTTGTTACTTTAATTTGATTTTGCCCATTTATGTAGAAAGGTTTCTCATTGTTGTATTCATCAAACACACCCCAACGGAGATGGGCCCATTCATGGACAAACACTTTGCCTATGGAAGAGAGAGCTTTTGTTCTGAGTTCCTAAAATCTCAGTGATGGACCTTGTTAATCAGTGCAGATGTGACGTCACTTGACTATATATATTCATCTGAAGGATTGAAATGCAATTCTCTCTTCCACTTTCCTCTTTCCCACCCCATTTCCATCTCTTTCTGCTTTACTTCCTACTATCATAAAAGAGACAATGTGAAAATATGTTTAGTCCTATAAATGAAAACCAGTGACTTACTTGTTGCACATCTATTTGAAACTAGTGAGGAGTCCCACATCCTCTCACTTCCCTAATGAAGCTGCCTAACAGGTTTCTATTTAGCTTCACATAAGCCTATAATTTCAGGATTCGGGAAAAGGAAAGCAGCATATCTAAGCTCAATTGACTGAATGTTTATGTGCCCCCAAAATTCATATGTTGAGATTCTAACCCTCAACGTGATAGTATTAGGAAGTGGGAGCTTTGGCAGGTGCTTAGGTCTTGAAGGTGGAGCCCTCATGAATAGGATTAATGCCCTTATAGAAGAGACCCCAGAGAGCTCCCTTCCTCTTTCTGCCATGTGAGGACACAGCAAGAAGATGGCTTTCTATGAACCAGGAAGTGGGTCCTCACCAGACAACAAATCTGTTAGTGCCTTAATGGACTTCCAGCCTCCAAAACTGTGAGAAATAAATTTCTGTTGTTTATAAGCTCCCAGTCTATGGTATTCTGTTAATGGACTAGGACACCAAACAAGCAAATAAAGCTTTCCTATTCTTCAGTCTGTGTTATCCAAGCACACATGCCTTTTTCTTGTAAGTAATTCTCCAATCTACAGCAATGACTGAAACCTGGGGGCCAGGGAGGGAGGAAGGAGCAAAAAAGATCTTAAACCTCCTCTCCAGCTTGCATGGTCCATTCTCTTTTATTTTATCCCTGATTCTCCATGTTTTTATCTCCAACTCTTAGCTCATGGAAACCCCCATCCTCATCAAATCCTTTATAACTTTTTCTACCTCTCTAAATCTTGCGTTGCCTTCAACATTCAGGTCAAAACTGACTTCTCCCTGATAGAAGCTTTCTAGATAAACTCTCCTCCCAAAGTGCACTTTTTTTTTTTTTTCTGAATTGTTTTACGTTCTGAGGATCCAGGAAGCATTTGCTGAGTTGACTTGCGCTGTGGCATGTTATGCAATTTTTGGACCTTGGGACAAAGGAAGGGAGGGGAACACCCCTTGAAGGTATTAAGGAAAAGTTTGTGCCTACTCATGGAATTTAGAAGTGCTGGGGAAGGCATATATTTGTGCAGAAGTTATCAGCACCTCATAGTTACCAGGAAAAAAACTTTTCTATAAGGTTTTATAAAGTGTGTTTTATGGAGTGTGTCACTCCACTTCTTGCTAGCTATATGGAGGATAACAAAATCTATTTAGATTTAAATGGGGGTAAAAATGAAAACATCATTTGAAGCGTACGACTATATGTTAAAATCAAAAACAAAAAATCAAGAATGGGATAGTTAGCCCTTGACCTGCTGATCTTTTCTCTCTACCGTTTCTCTCTCACATCTCATCCACTAAATGTCAGTCTCCAAACCTGTGACCCTGACTTCTCTTCCAAACTCCAGCCATCCCCATCCGTATCCAGCCACAGGCTGGGCCTTTCTATCAGGACAGTCTGGTGTTCCTCCCAAGCAATTTGCCTAAATCCAGATTTGTGGATTTCACCTTTAATCTGGTCCCTTCTCTTTTCGACGAAAACTTGGTATGTTCCTTAATGCCACCTACACACACACCCTCCTTGCATTTCACTCTGTAGCAGTTCACACCTTTATTTCTTTATTATTCCTTCTAGAACAGCTCTTATCACTTAGAGTTGTTAGAATTAAATAAGATAACATTTGAAAAGCAAACAGCACAGCACCTGGCACATAAAAAATTCTCTTTCTGGGGCTGGCCCGTGACCAAGTAGTTAAGCTCGTGCGCTCCACTGCAGCGGCCATGGTTTCGCCAGTTCGAGTCCTGGGCGTGGACATGGTGCCGCTCATCTGGCCACACTGAGGCAGCATCCCACATGCCACAACTAGAAGGACCCACAACTAAAGATACACAACTATGTACCGGAGGGCTTTGGGAGAGAAAGGAAAAATAAAATCTTTAAAAAGAAAAATTCTCTTTCTGAATTGTTCTTGGTAATTACTATCCTTCTTGTCCTCATCTCACTGCCTCCATGCATATTCAAGTCTCACGGCCTCCTACCTGGACTTCTGGTATCTGGTTTCTCTCTCACTGATTTGAGGGAGCCAGATTATCCACACAGCGAGAGTCATCCTCTTAAATACTGCTTGATGGTGTCACTCCAGTGTTTATAAACCTTCATGTGTCTCTTCTAATTTGAGTCTTGGAGGCCCCACATCACCTAGCCCCCACATGCATTTCAGCATTTTCTCCCACTACTTCGCTACCCACAGTCTGTCTGCACATCAGTGGGGTCTACTGTTCCCATCTCTCAAACATACCCTGGGTTCTTCTGCTGCCACAGTTTTGTCCATACTCTTCCCACTGTTCTCTCCCTTCTTTCAATTTTCAGAATGATATTCAACCTTGATGACTCTCTCTTTTGTGGGCCTCTCTCCCCATTCAAATGCTAAGTCCTTGGTAGGTTTCAGGTTTTCTGAGTCCCTTTCAGCACCAAGCCCAGAAATACTGTAAATAGTACTATCCAATGTCTATTCCCTGATTGGGAACACTTACCTCGTGATCCATAGCCAGCTGTTAAGTCATCATTTAGTAAAAAGTCAGGTGTGAAATGAATGTATTTTCCTTCTTTTCCACACCATCTGTATTGCAGGGTGTATGGGTCATCTCCATGTGCCCCATACCAGTCAGTCACTATGACATTTGCCTAAATTTAAAGAAATGCTTGTAATACATTATATCCTGACTGTGGTGTTGGTAACACAATCATACGTTTGTTAAAACATTTTGAACTGTATAGTTAAGATCTGTGCATTTGATGAATGAATTATATTTCAATTTAATAGCAGATTTTAAAAAAAAGAAATGCCTTATAAATGAAGTTTAACATTCATTCACAACCAAATATCAACAAAATTATTTGGCACTTTCAAAAACACTTTTATTTTAAAAGCTTAGCAAATTTCCATGGAGCTCTGTTACTTCCATTTGACCTTCCCATTTTCCAGATTAAAATTTTCTCAAAAGTCAACACTGTAAAATTCTGACATTACAAAATACCATAAAATGTAATAAAAATATGTGAAGAACATTTACGTATCATTCAGAAACGCGCTTTAAGATGTTACAGCCTTTTGTGAACAACTTTCTGTGTGTTCATCAGTGCACAACAATAGGTTGTGTTTCTTTTAACCCTTGTCCTTTCATTCCCATAACCAATTAGATCAGCAAACAATCACTCTAATGAAGTTACATTTCATCTTGTACCCTGACAATTTCAATTACTAGTGCTAAAACACAACATTTTAAGTCCAAAAGTTAAAGTAAATATCTATTCAAACAAACATCTAGACAGCGTGATTTTTAAATACAACATTGTTTCTTTTATTTTTAGGAAGAAAGGTAACATGTTGTCTCAGGACTTGCCCTTAGAAGTTAACTACGTATGTTTATGTTAAATTTTCTTTAAAAAAGCTGATTTTGGAAAAATACATCTAATATGATCCTATAAATATGTATATAGTTATCACTATATGTACTCTATGTGTAGTGTGTGTGTGTGTGTGTGTGTACACACCACTGAGGAGTAGAGAAAGGTAATATTTTCATGTTTATTTCCCATTATTTCTACATTGTTTGATTTTTTTTGCAATGAGTACGAATACCTTTAATAAAATTAATATTTATTTTTAGAAAGATAATTCAAGCCAAGGGCTTTGCAGAGTAACTCCCACAAAAAGGGCTACAGATGTCATGCCCTTGGATAGTCTTCAGTTGGGCAAAACCTCATTCCTGTGTCTGGAAATTTGTCCTGAAGCAACAAGGAAAGAGTGCCCTGCATGGGTCAGGGTACTCAGAGGCTGTTTGGGGTTACGTTCTACTTTATAGACTGTAGTAATACAGTTCTTACTTACTCTCACTAACCCTTCCTCCCCTTCCCTGCATCCTACCTACATTAGACTGTAGATTCAAAAGGACAGGAACTACCTTACTTGTCCTGGTGTCTTCTGCTGTGCCTAGTATGGCCCCTATACATAATGATCATTCACCAACTATTAGCTTAATTGGCATTATGAGGTTAAAGGAATTGGTATCCAATAGACATATGAACAGACTTCAAGCTGTCATATCAAACATTCTTTCCTTTAATCTTTCTGTTCAGTCATATTCTCATTTTTCCTTTAGCTATTTGTTTCTCTCCTTTCCGTTAGGATCAGGACTACTACCTGGTTGTGGTGTTGGTCATCTCCGATACTTCCTTGTTGCATTGAAGGCCAAATTGATCAATGCAATCTATATAGATAGCTAGAGACAGCATAGCTGAGTGCAAAGAATATGTGTTTTAGAATCAAACAGACATGAGTTCAAATTGTGACTCTGTGATTTACTGATTATTTGACTTGGGACAAAATCCTTACCTTATTTGAGTCTCAGTTTCCTAATTTGTGATAACAGCAACTAATTTTAGGATGTGTGAGAACTGAACAATATATGTAGAATGCCTGGCACTTAGTTGCAGCTTGGAAACACTAGCTGTCTTCCCAGTTTCTCCCAGTTCCTCTCTCTCTCCTACCTCCGTGCCCAAGCATTGTCAAATGCTTTCCATCTGGTCATAAATGCTTTTAAGAGCCTCTTTAGCTTTTTGCAGGACAGTGGGGTGTTATCTAGATTGCTTTATCATTCAATTACTGAGAGAGTGACTTCAAAGGAGAGCTAAGAATTAGAACAATCTTAGGGTATTTCATACCAAATGACACAAATAAGGAAAACAGGAAACTGGATCACATGTTCCAGGCCTTGTGTTTGAGCTGTAGTTACAGTTCTCAAACCCACTCCATCGCTGAAGCCCTGAGCTAAGTTCTCCATGCCTCTGCTCCTGCCCCTTCTGGTAGCTGCCAGGACTCTTGTTCACAGTAACTTCAGTCATTTGCCACATTTAGTTAACATTTATTTATAGTGTGCATACCAGCATGTGCCAGACAGCATGAGGGATGCTTAACTATGATCTACAGCTTATGAGAGTCCTTCAAAGCTCAAGTTCTTTTTTGGTTGGAAAAGGAAATGTAGCCACTCCTCCCCTCCTCTCTTTCTGCCTGCCTTCTTAGCAACATACTCCTTGACATCAGTATCCTAGAGTTGGGCCAATGTGAAATTCCGCTAATTCACACTCTAGCACGAGAAGACAGTCATATTTTTATATGCTTGAGTAGCTTGTTTCTGTCTGGGCACGCATGTTTACTGCCCCTGAGAGGATGGGAAATGAAGATAGTCATAATTGGAATTGTTCCCTTCAAAACTCCTACTCTGTGGGATAAAACTAGTTTGTGGTTCTTAACCCAAAATTTCAGAAAGGACCCTGTAAGTTACAAAGTAAAGAGGTCTTCTGAGAGGCTACTATGGCAATGGCATTTTGCTTATTTTTCACTCCATAATTTGCACTCATTTATTATATTTCCATATATTTTGTAGATAACAATCTTTTCAATAACATTATTTGTGAATTAATGTCAGTGATTTTTTCCGGCTTAAGTTCTCACTTTTAAATTTCGAACACAGTATACTTTGTTTTTTCCCCCTTAACTAGAGTTAAGCTCATTAAATGAGATCCTGAATTCTTACCTTTTCATATGATTCTTGTTTTGCTTTGCTGTAATTATTAGCTTTCCATGTGGCAGGTATTAAAATCTTTATATTTCTGAAAAACACTCTCCTCTTGGTAGCATTGAATAGGTAAAAAGAAGCTTCAGTTATCATTTTCTATAGCAAATAAAAGAAAAACTTATTTTATCACTTGTAAATCCTTTCTGTTTTGGTCTTCTGGTTACACATGAATACATAGCAATAAAAAATAATGAAAATATTTTGAAGGAGCCCATTTCTTTTAGAGACAGCTTTAGACTTTGGGCAAACCTAGGAGCAAAATAAACTTCAAATGGTTACCTGGGAGAGATTGGGGGACACTAATTGTGTGTCTGCACCTGCCTATGTAATTTTCCCAATTTTGTGAAAGGCTTTTAAGATTTCACAGAACAAATCCTTTTCATGTCACACCTGTGGGCATGTTCAAGACCACACCTTACGAGGATACTGATTTCACAAAGCAATTCCAAAAGGAGGCTCTTAAGCAATGGAACCAGGATCCTCCCTTATCATGTTAAAGTGAAAATGTTTACAGAACATTCTGGTGAAAATAAAGAAGTTTGCTCTTTGGCATTCCATCCAGACTCTCACTCTTCCTGTCTGAGAATTCTCATTCTCGGGATGGAATCCAACAACATGATTTTAATAAGCACACTCATGCTTATTCATCAGTCAAGCGTCTGGTCTTTGTTGCCACAGTGGGTGATTTTTTAAGTTGCTACCCCAAAAACAGTCATGCAGGAAAACAAAAAAGCTAAAATTACTAGCAACCAACAACAAATAAAAGAGGACTGGATCAACACTCTGTGAGCTGAGACTACACAAAATTAGCTAAACAAACTGGCTTGGCCATAACTGCAATTTATGATGTGATCTTTAAGAAATGCTGCTCTCTTTACTGCTCAAATACAAACCAGGCAGAATTGTTAGCTCCTTAAAGAAGGCTACAGGTCTATTCTAATGAGATAATGGTTTTGACTTCATACTCGCCACTCACCTTAATGTTTGGGATGAGGTTCTGATCCTCAGATACCTGAGGATTGATTGCAACGAGTAATCCATCATACCCATTGTCTTGAAGCTGCACTCCGGCTCCCAGGGATAGGAGTTCTGGATTTAGGGCCACCAGGAGAATCAAAAACTTCAGGCTGCAAACAAGACCTTCATTGTCCCTGTGGGTCATGTTGTAGAGAGGCCTCTGGTTTATTCACACTGGTCCTGCTGGGTACATTGTTCCAGGTTGTCTATAGGGAAGCAGATAGTTTCTTCCTGAACTTGAAAGGTCCTAGAACTTGTGATGAAGGAGGTGCCTTCTTTGCAAAATCTGGGGTGGATCGCTCTGAGACCTGCCTCTACAAGTCTTTCTTCTCTAGGCAAAGCTGCACTTGCCTGTTCTGTGGCTGAGCTTCCTCTTGAATCATGGTTGGGCAAGAAATCTTCCACCCCTTACTCACTTTATATCTTCTCAGAAGGAGGAGGGAAATAAGACAAAAGGAGCTTGAAAGAGGGAGGTCTGGCTGTCTGGGCTGGAAATCTGAGAATCTGGATTGTTCAATCCGTTTTCAGTAGAAACACAGAAATCTACAGTGATTTTTCTCTCTCCACCCTTGACAACCTCCTCCATTGGTCACCACAACTACTTCCCTACTACGGTCAAGTCATTTTTTGTTTGTTGTAAGATTCTCTTTTCTGCTTATTTTGAAGCTTTGGAAATCCATCCTGCAGCCCTGTCCCTAGGGCCCTTGGGTAAGGTAGTCTGGGCGAGCTCTCAGCTGATGCCTGGGGAAAGGTGTCAGATATCCCCCAGGGAGGGCCAAGTGCCAGGAATTGGGAAACCTGTGCAGGCCACAGAGGCCCTTCCCTCTGTGCTCACTGCCTTTTCTCCCAGGACAAGGGGAAAGAATGAATTTCTCTTTCAGCAACTCTCTCTTGAGGACAAGACTCTACCTCAACCTTCCATTTCTCCAGTACCTATCACAGGATCTGGTATATAGCAGGCTTCACAAATATTTCATGACTGATGAATAATACCTAATAATTCTATAGTGCTTTAGAGTTTACAGATGAACCCACTTAAATGTCAATTCCCTGATGCAGGTATAATTTGTACTTCTGTTTTTCAATGAAGACACTGAGTCTCAAAAAGATTATGAAAATCAGCCAATGGGGGAAGGAACTAACACTTATGGAGTGATGGGTTTTATCGTGCCTATTTTATGGGTAAAAAACTAAGGCTCAGAAAATCTAAGTAACCTGTTCAAGGTCATGTAAGCATTACCACAGTGCTAGAATGAGGCCAACTGACCTCAAATTCCATTGTTTTCCATTATATCGGGTCCTCTCTCAGATATCGGTTATCTAGGAACCCACTTCCTCTCCTATCTTCATGTATAAGAACCCCACACACAGGGAAAGATGTTGTAAAATTATGTCTGAAGTAAAGGAAAAGGTGTATTCACTGGTCAGGGGTCCACAGCAAGCAAACCTTGAGACTTGTGTCCACCTGCACACCCTCCCTGCCTTGGGCCCACCTCTGAAGGCTGCTGGGGAGGGGAGCCTGCAGGCAGAGAAGGGTCTGTCCCCGCTCCCAACACTAAGTCTCACCAACACTAAGTCTCTTTTCTGCTTTACTGGCCATCTTCAGGGTCAGGCTAATGTCACTCTTCCTCCCCCAAATGTTGGAGTCTTCGGAACCAGCACTTTGGGCCCTGTCTGTCCTGGCAAACAATCATAATACCAGGCAGTATTTAACCAGCACCCAACGTGCAGGCAGGCACTTTGCTTATTTGCTATAATCCTCATTTTATGAGGCAGGTATCACTACGATCTTCATTTTACAGATGAGGAATTGGGGCTTAAACCAGTTCAGTAAAATGGGGGAAGGAATATCCACCTCATAGATTTATTGAGAGAATTGTTAGCTGATATAGTGCTTAGAACAGTACCTAGCATAGCTTAAGTGACATCTAAATATTAGCTAACATTATTATCATTACCATAGCTGGCTTACAGAACCCTTCCCTTCTTTCTTCCTTCCTCAGATATTTCTTGCTCATTAATTCACTGCGCTGTGGTAGGCATTGGGAAAGTCAGTAAACAAGGTTTAGTTCCTGCCCCCAAGGAGCTTCCCACCTCACAGGGAAGACGAGCAAACAGATGACAGGTTATGTAAGCATTAAGCACTGGAGAAATTTTAACCCGTTGGGGAGCATCTAAAACCTAGGCTTGAGAGGGGGCTGCAGGGAAGATTTCCCAGAAGAAGTGACATCTAAGCTGAGTCAAAAACGATGAGCAGGAGTTAAGCAAGAGAAAAAGGGAGAGAGTGGGGAGGAGGTTTATTAGCAAGCACCTGGAGGTGAAAGACTGTGTGGGAGAATTCGAGAAATTCAAATGAAGTGTAAGAGCTACAGAGACATGATGAAGGGAATTTTTCTCTTGCTGTCCTTCTGCTTGGAACCTCCTCTCACCAGCTTTTCCTTCAAATTCCAATTTTGGTCGGAAGCCTGGCCTGAGCTCCCTCATTAGGTCAAATCCCCTCTGTCATGCTTTCACTGCATCCGATACCTCTCCTTTGAAGCATGATCCTGGTTACAGTGTCATATTCACATTGTGTAATTGATTGCTGCTTCCAGCTGAAGGGCATATAAGAGAAGGGACCCTGTCTGTTTTTATCTCCACCTCCTCAGCACCTAGCTCAGAAAACTGTCAATAAGTGTTGGTTCAATGAATGAATCGAGTCAGGAGAAGTACATAAAAGCCAGATCACAAAGGAGCTCTGGATCATAGTGTGAAAATGCCCTGCCTCCCCTTGAATGTCTCTCTTCAAGGAGATGTCTCCTCTATTCTGGGGCACTTTCCCTCTTGCTCCCTCTGGCAAATGACGCTTGGGTACTGGTGCTCCCTCGGGTGTGTAGGAGAATGGAATGTCACTGGTCACCATGTGGTTGCCGAAGTTGCTTACCCTATAGCTCAGAGGTCAGCTTAGCTGTCTTATCTTCTGGGGCTGATTCCCAGATGTGGCTTTTTCCACTCACTCACTCACTCTATGTCTACGGAGGGGAAGCTCAGGGATGTGGCACCTCTGAAGGCTTTGCCTGTAACTGTGACTCATTACACAGCACAAGGCAGTTTATTTTCAGCTTTCCTCGGCAGTTTATTTTCTTATGCCAATCTCTTGTGATTTGAAGTAAAACATTATGCCCATCAGCAGAGCAATATGCTCAAAAATGAAATTCATAAGCCACACCATTACCACATAACCACACAGTTACCAAAAGAGAGTAACTTTTCACCAACAAGCGGGGAAGCATTTCTTCTTTCTACCATGAACACTTAATATAGGTCATTCACTGGCTGAGAGGGCATTGAGGGCGGACACCCAGCTCTTTCTCCACTTGTTCTTATCAGCAGCTACACAGGCTCTCTTAGAATGTGGGGATGGAGAATGCATGCGGCTTTATAAAGAACAACCATAAGTGAACAGCTTGTCCAACTTCACCTGGGTTAAAACCTAAACAAGCACACTCATTGCTCACCCCAGGCTGAGTCCAGGCATGACATCCATTCCTGTCTGTCTGCTTTTTGCTTTCTTGGGTCTGGAATCCAATCTCCAGTTCTGGCCACTTGACTGGATTCCACTTTCATCATCTGTTCCCTACAAGATTCCTTGTCACTGACCCATTCTCTGACGGTGTCACATGCAGTCCTCAAAGCCTCTTCCCACCACCTCTGGTCTGACCTACCCTCAGAACCCTTTTTGGTCTAAGCGACTCAGGCTTGGGGCCAGGCCAGTTGAAGATCTCTTACTGCCTTCTCCACTGCCCAGGCTGACCCCACAGGAGATAAAACTAAAAAGCTGGCGAAAACTGACTTGACTAAATGAATTAAAAGTCATTCCTGAGCAGAGAGTCTCCTTCTCATAAAGTGTGACTTTGTCAACAAAAAGAACAGTTTCTCCTTTTCATTCAAAAAAATATTCACTTCTCATGTCTATAGATTTTTTGATATCTGAGATTTGGAATATACCCGAAGTGAATAAAAATGGGAATACAATGTTCAAGCATTTATTTCAATGTTATATAAATTCTAGGAATATGCTCTGCTTTTATCTGCATTCAAGAAAATAAGAGTTATTCAATTTCAGTAACTGAAGAATCTAAAGCACATCTTTGTTCATTGTCTGAATCTGCAGTTTAACCTGGCCCCAGAAGGCCTCCCTGTTTCTTTTCACAGAGTCTGCGGGTAGAGCCCCACAGTCGAAGCGAGTAAAACACGCAGTTGGTGTCAGGAAGTCAAGAGATCTGGCATCTCGAGGAGTCCAGGAAAGTTTTGGATTATTTCCTCTCGGGCTTTTCTTTCAGCTCTTCAGCAATCTCATTTAGAAGAGGGAAGTATAGTCCACTGCGTGGCTGGGCTACAAAGATTATGCGCCACTTTGGCTTTGCAATATTTATGAAATAGATCAAGATAAAAAAGCGAGACAAATTGTAAAGACTAAGAATTTGAATAAAACACAGAGTTTGCCAAGGACCCAGATGGCACATTTCATACGTCCCTTATCCCATTTTCTTCACAGTTAGACTTATTTTCAAAGCAAAGGAGTGAAGCGGATGGTCCAGATAGGGTCTGGGAAGTCATCCGTGTTGGTTGTCACCACCGTGCCAAAGCCCGGGGCGCTTCACTTCATTTCTAGTTTCCTGAATTCTCCCCATGCAGTCTTTCACCTCTGGGCTTTTGCTGTTAAGCCTCTCCCCTACCCTCACTGTGGCAAGAACTCTGCAGATGACCTTATACACAGAATCTCCCAAAATGAATGGAAAACGAGAACTACTTTTAATGATAACCGAATAAAGAAAATAGGAGAAAAGGTATGAAATATTCCTCATTTGCAAAACAGACACAAAATGGCCTTCTATAAAGTATTTTTATATCATACTCCAGATACTATATAGCATCATGTGGATATAAGATATTATCATTGTTACTTATTTACATTATTACTTATTATACATTATTTTCCAGAGAAGGAAAAAAAAGAGAAAGAGAAAGCAGAAATGTAGGGGAAATTTTTTAAAGAGAAGAAAAATAACCAAGGAGGCTCAGAGAACGATAAATGGAAGTAGAAGCACAAAATCTTGACCCTGTTCTTCCCTGGTCTCCCCTGTTTCCTTCCCACTCTGATTCTGTCCGCAGTACGTCTCGGATGCTCCCGGGCTCCTCCAGATTCTCCCGCGGCTCCTGCTCTGCTAACAAGGGGGGCAGCTCTGTTGGATTTCCTTCCGCTCCTTCTGCGGCTTCTAAGACTCTATTTCACCCAGCAGACCTGCAAAGAACAGGAAGCAACTCCAACCAGTTGAAAGATCTGGCATTTGGGGGATTAGGGCTCCCCCTTCTGTTCTCAGGGTGCAGGTACCTGGGGCTCCGAATTTCCTCAGACAGAATTCTCCGCAGACAGAATCCACCGGCACACACCTCCCTTTCAGAGTCACCAAAAGCTATTTAGAGTAGTGCTTTTCAAACTTTAATGTGCCTAAGAATCACCTGTTCGAATACAGATTCTGACTCTGTAGGTCAAGTTGAGGCCAATATTCTGCACGTTTACCAAGCTCCCAGGTGATGCTGAGGCTGCTGGTCCTTGGGCCACCCTTGCAGTAGCCCGCATCAGAAGAGCTCCCGGGAGTGTCCGGGGATTTACTTCATGACTACAGCCCTTACACCAGAAAAGAGGCAGTCTACCTAGTCTTTAAACATATTTTTTTTACCTTCTTATGGGAAAAGCCTGTGTTTTCTTCAGAACTCAGGAGAAAAACATTGCATTAATTGTGCATTTTTAAGGTGACACCATTGTTTAAATATACCTTGTAAAGAAATAACTACAGAGTACAGAGTTCAAAAAAAAAAAAAAAACCAACACACAGAAATGTAGGTTTTAGATTCTTAAAAGTCATAGTCTCCTCTCTATTATTAAAGGCCCTGCCTCAAATTCAATCTCTATTTTTTCACTGATCATTATGGGTGCCATGGTAAGATTTCTTTAATGATCTCTAATATATAGCTTCAAGCAAGTAATTCCCAAAGATGTACCTTATTCAAACAGGGACTGCTTCATTAACTTTTACTCTTTTTTCACTTACTCATTCATTTATTTACTCATTCAAGAATAAAATTGTGGCAAATATACCTCAATAAAGCTGTTAAAAATCTAAAACTGTGTTCCTACTGGATGCCAGGCAGTGGTCTAAGTGCTGGGCATGAGTGAATGACACAGGATCACATCCCTGTGCTGACAGAGTTGACATTCTTGAGAAGGGAGAGAGACAACAGACAAATATAATGGGGTATCTAGTGAGAGTGGTATGGAGACTAAGAAATCAGGGAAGGGAGAGAGGCAACAAGAGGGTGGAGGTTGGGGTTTGCTATTTTGCATCAGTGATCGGGGAAGGTCTCACAGATAAGATTATCAGGAGCGAGGGAAATGCAAATACCTGAGAAAGAAATAGTGCAGGCAGAGAGAAGAGCATGTGGGAAGCCCTTGAGGCTGGAGGGTGCCTGGAGTGGAGTGAGCACAGGAGAGAGTGGTCAGAGAGGCCATGGAGAGTCCCTGGACAGGAAGCAGCTGTGGCGTGGAGGCCTTGTCTAGCGCACAGATCACATAAGGCTTGCAGCTCATGGCAAAGGCTGTAGTTTACTTGTGAAATGGGAAACCAATGGTGGATGTGGAGGAGTGACACGTTCTGACTTTCAGACTTCTTTATTGTGAGGAGGCCACGGGTGGAAGCAGGGGTCAGTGAGGGAGTTCTTGCTGAATGCAGGTGAAACAGTGGAGATGGACAGATCTCAGACAGCAGTTTTGACTATCTTCTTTTAGCCTTCTTTCAGCTTTCTAGGGGTTTTCATTCCTCTCTCTATCAAACATTTTTTCTGCGAGGGTGAAATAAAAGCCCTTCGGCTTGTAAGCTTATTAAAAGAGGAATCAAGGAATACTTCCTCACCTTCCCAGAAGTGCCTAGCACAATGCTGACTGACAACAGAAGAGAGAAAGTGAGAAACAATGACATGAAAATAATTTGAGATCTGTAGTTGTCTGTTGTCAAATAATGTAAAAATATAGTCCAAGTTTAAGTTTATAAGATAAGGCCATGGTTCTCTGTGCCTCTGTAACTGGTCCAAAAATGGTAGCTATAGTCATTATTATTAATATAATTATCAGTTATTGTCATCTGGGACCCTTATTCCTCAGAGATCTACATATAATTGGCTTTTTTCTATGTCAATTCCATCGCCTATGGAAGACCAAGCCCTCCTTCTAGATTTCTGCAACTAGCTGGACACTGGTCCAGTATATATATATACTGGAGAGGAAGATTGTCCCTGAGCTAACATCTGTGCCAATCTTCCTCTACTTTGTATGTGGGACGCCACCACAGCATCACGTGACGAGTGGTGTGTAGGTCTGCGCCTGGGGTTCCAAACCTGCAAACCCTGGGCCGCCAGAGCAGAACAAAGAACTTAACCACTGCATCACCGGGCGGGCCCCAACACTGGACATCTTAAAACTCCTCTTTCCTAGATCCACATGTGCTGCTTCTGTGCTGAGACTATACTGTCTCATATGTAGTGTTTTGAGTTTTCCAAAGAAACACGTACATATTGTGTTTGTGAACAATTTAGGCTTCATTGAAGAGTTCATAGAGATAGCTAAAGAGGTATGAGTCACAGAAAAAATAAAACAAAACTTTTACCAGTCACTGAAGGCATTAGCATTCTTTAAATAATTTCCCACAAAATGTGGAGCTCCCTTGGTCCCCAAGTTCCCTCAGCCTCTTTCTATTTTGAGAAATCTTCACCTCACTTCTTTTCTCTCTTTTCCTAACTTTCAAGAACAAAATTAACCCACTAAGCAACAACAACAAAAATCCCTGCCTGGCCTCAGACAGAGCCAGTGCCCTGCTCCTCTGAGTCCTTGGCACCCCCAGAAACCAGGCAGGGTTAGAAGGGCTCCCCTCCAGCCTCAGACGTTTATTCAGGAAGTGTTCCCCCCGACAGAAATTCTGACCAGTAAGAGATTTTAAACACTCCTCTGGCTTAGGTGCTCGTCTTCCTGGCTGGCTTCAAAAGCCATGCCAGCTCATTTCTGTTTCTCCTCCTCTAAATTCAAAGACAAAATATTTATTTTTCTCCCATTCCTTTTCTTGTGACAGTCGTGGCTATTTCCTAAAGTTGCTATTTCTCCTTTAACTGGCTGGGCACAGCCAAGGTTCCAGAGTTCTTCCCGTATCCTACAGAGCCTAACACCCTGTCTGGATCCCAGTTTTCTTGAATAACCTCCTATTGTGACTATTTCAAGAGTTTTAGCTGTGGCCTGCTCAAAAGTCCCAATGAAGGCCCTGCTTAAACTGAGACCGTCTTTGATCTCTTTCTTTTTCCTTGTTACCAATTCTTTCTGTGTCTCCCATATGTCTATTTTCTCCTCTTTAAAACAAATTATTAGTATGTATCTTTTAATACATAGCTGTTTTTATTTTTTTCTCTATTAGAAAGTAATGGGATGATTTTTGAGTAGGGATTCTTTAGAGTTACATAATCAGGGAAAAGGAAAAATAAATCAATTCTTTAATATAATGCTATAATTGGTTACTAAAAATATAATATTTTAAAAACAAAAAATGTACAATGGATGACACATTTTAGCAAGGTCAAATATTCATATTATAAAAATATTAAGAGTATTTTAAAAGCAATGGTTATGAGCAACTAACAAATTTTTTAAAAGAAACTTTTCAGGGAGCATTTTTGCCTTTTTCAACCAAGAATAAAGGAATGAACATTTTCTATTTAACGTGTCATAATTTATCCTAAATGTCATTATATCACATACATGTTTTATCTCTACTTGGATGAGTTATCATAATGTAGATTACGGCAATGTAGATTACAGCAATGAAGATTACAGCAATGTAGATTACGGCAATTACACACATTGTAGATTACTTAAGAATGGACTAAAGTCAAAATTTTAAAATTCCAGAGTCTAAGAATATGTTAAAATTTTCTGCCACTTCTATTTTCAATTATATAATTTTTTATTGGCATTCACCTTTAACCCTGCCTTGCAATAATCACGCAGAAGCAGTGGTTTAAATGGTTAAGTGACCGGACTTTGAAGTCAGACTGCCTGGATTGGAATCCCAGCTCTGCCTCTTACTGGCTGCAGGGCCTTAGGTAAGTTATTAAACATCTCTATGCCTCAGTTTCTACATCTGTAAAATCGGTGTAAAATTAAAATAGTATATGAAACTATTAATAAACAGTGATTAAAACCATGTCTACGTCAGAGTGAGAGTTTAATAAATATTAATCCATATTAATTATGACCTTTCTGTGGTGCGTGTGGCACCTGCTTCGGCACTGTTAGTTGCCTACCCAATAGTCAGCCTACTGCTCTTCCTTGCTGGCAGAACCCATCTTCCATGACAGAGGTCAAAAATGCTCAGTTTTGATTATCACTTTTCCATGCCCCCCTCATGTTAGGGCACAAGTATGCGACCTGATCGCAGCCAATAATCTAAGGAGTAGTCCACAGGCAGGAGGGAGGCGGAGGAGAAGCAGGTGGGGGTGTTGAGCTGGTTTATAGAAAAGATTTTCCTCCTTGGAAAAAAGAGAAATGTCTAGGACAACCCTACTCTTTCCTCCTACTATAATGCCAGGAGCTGAAGGAGCCTCTGTGGCCATCAGGTGAACAGTGAGGAGGGCAGCCAAAAAGTGCTTTCAGCTTCTGGCTACAACTTGGGCTAAATTTGACAGTGTTTATTTAACTGGTCAAACATTCTAGACTTTTGCAGGTTATGGTAATTACTGGAATCATTTGTGGTTTAGAGGGAAAAGTAGATTCATATATGCTATTACTCTATTTAAAAAAGCTCCTGTCTGCAGACTACAACTTCTGTGGAAAATATATAGATGAAAAAAGATAATCAGATCCAGCAATCCCTCTCCCTAGTATTCACCCAGACCTGAAAACTTATGTCCACATAAAAACCTGCACATGGATGTTCATAGCAGTTTTATTCGTAATTGCCAAGGCTTGGAAATAACTGAGATGTCCTTCAGTAGGTGAATGGATAAACAAGCTGTGGAACATCCAGACAATGGAATATCATTCAACATTCAAAAGAAAGGAGCTATCGAGCCATGAAAAAACATGGAGGAAACTTGACTGCATATTACTAAGTGAAAGAAGCTAATCTGAAAAGGCTACATACTGTATGATTCCAACTATATGACATGCTGGAAAAGGCAAAACTATGGAGACAGTAAAAAGATCAGTGGTTGCTAGGAGTTTGGGAGGAGTGAGAGATGAAATAGACAAAACATAGAGGATTTTTAGGGCAGTGAAAGTACTCTGCAAGGTACCACAATGGTGACTCCATGTCATTATATATTTGTCCAAACCTGTCAAATGCACAACACTAAGAGTGAACCCTGATGTAAATAATGGACTCTGGGTGATCATGATGTGTCAATCTAGGTTCATCAACTGTAACAAATGTTCCATCTGGTGGGAGATGTTGATAATGGAGGAGGCTATGCATGTGTGGGGGTAGGCATATATGGTATATCTCTGTACGTTCCCCTCAATTTTGCTGTGAACCTAAAAATGTTTCTTAAAAAAATGTCAAAAAGAAAAGAGAGAGATAATCATTCTTGATTTTATGTCATATGTTTTGAACCTTAAAACAATCATTGTTTACTAATACCTACCACTGATAAGGCACTTAAAATTTATCAGAGACAGGGCTCTGTGTTCTACAAATATGAAGCTGATCATCACAACAATTCTATCAGATAGGTAGAATTCTTCTTCTTTTTTTAAAAAAGAAAAACAAGGCTTAGAGAAGTAAAGTAACTTGCCCAAGACTTGTAGCTAGAAAACATGAATACAGGTTGGTACAGTTCCACAGCCCTTGCTGCTAATCACTACGTTATTGTAACAATCCATTTCAACCTCACCCAATGCCTATGCCCAGCCCAATTTCCAATGGTTTAGTTAGTTAGTGCAGAACTGGGATAGCTGCCTTTCTGGGTGGTTTCTGGTAAGCACCTCCTTTCAACAACAGGTGGCATGTTGCCCACGGCTATAGACTAAATGTCTGTGTTCTCTCAAACTTCATGTTAAAACCCTAATCCTCAGTGTGATGGTATTTGGAGATGAGGCCTTTGGGAGGCAGTTCGGTCATGAGGGTGGAGCCCCTATTATGGGATTATTGCCTTCATGAGAAGAGACGTGAGAGAGCTTGCTTCCTGCCTCTCTCTCCTATGTGAGGATACAGCAAAAAAGGCATTCGTTCATCTGCAAACCAGGAAGAGGGCCCTCACCAGGCATATTGATCTTGGACTTGCCAGCCTCTGGAACTGTGAACAATAACTTTCTCTTGTTTAAGACACCCAGTCTATAGTATTTTTGTTATAGCAGCCCGAACTGACTAAGATACCTGCTAACACTATCTAGTAAAAGTAATGCCTGTCTGTTCCCTAAGACTTTGCTCAGTCCTTGTATGACTTAACCTGTGGACAACCATCCTTGTTGGTAAACAGAGTCCACCTAATTTTAAGACTTATACAAAACTACAGAAATTGAGAGAATGTAAAGGTGGCATATGTTTAGATTGTAGGTTATTAGAATAGAATGGAAAGTCGAGAAGTATACCCACACATATACAGTCTAATCATTTTTAATAAAAGCACTAAGTTAATTCAATGTGGAAAAGAAAGTCCTTTAAATAAAAGGTGGAACAATTGGATATCTGTATACAACAAAGTAAACCTTAACCCCTACTTCATTCCTGACAAAAAATGAATTCAAGATGGATCGTACATTTAAATATAAAAGCTTAGAATTGTAAAACTTCTAGAAGAAAACATACAATATCTTCACAAATGTGGAATTGTGAAGCACAAAACTATAAAAGGAAAAATATTGATGAATTGGATTGTATCAACATTAAAATTTTTGCTCATCAAAAGACATCATTAAGAAAATGAATAGGCAAGATATAAACTGGGAGAAAATACCCATTAAACACATTCGACAAAAAGCTTTTTCTGAAAATATAAAGAACTTTATATAAAGAAAAATACAAATCAATAATAAAAAGACAACACAAAAATGGGCAAAAGACTTGAACAGCACTTCATAAAAGATAGACATATGGTCAATATGTATATTGCTCAACATCATTAGCTATCAGAGAAATGTAAATTAAAATCACAGTGAGATGCCACCTTACAACCACTGGCACTGTCATACATTGCTGGTATGAATGTATGGAAGTAGCATTTTCTTATAAAGTCAAGGATGTGTATATCCCGTGACCCAGCAATTCAACTTATAGGTAAGAAAATGAAAATATATGGTCATAAAATGTCTTTTACAAGAATGTGCAGGGCTGGCCCAGTGGCATAGTGGTTAAGTTTGAATGCTCTGCTTCAGTGCCTCGGGTTCGCAGGTTCAGATCCTGGGCACAGACCTACACATCATTCATCAACCAATGCTGTGGCAGCATCCCACATGCAAAATAGAGAATGATTGGCACAGATGTTAGCTCAGGGACAATCTTCCTCACCAAAAAAAAAAAAAAAGAATGTTCATAGCAGCCTTATTCACAATAACCAAAACCTGCAAACAACCTAAATGTCTATCAACAGAACTGATAAACAAATTACAGTATATTTATACAACTGAATACTACTCAGCAACAAAAAGAATAAACTACTGACATATGCAACAACATGAAGAAATCTAAAAATACATATATTGAGTGAAAGGAGCCAGCCACAAAATATATATTGTATAGTTTATAGGAATTCCATTTATAGGAAGATCAAGAATAGGTAAAATTAGCCTCAAGTGACAAATTAGAAAGTGATTGCCTTGGTGTGTGTATGCGTGTGTGTGTGAGGGTGGTGAAGATAGTTTTGCTTAATGGACTGGAAAGGAATACAAATAAACTTTCTGGGTTCGTGTAAATGTTCTAGATCTTGTTTTAGGTAGTGGCTTCTTGGCTGTATATAGTCGTCAAAACTCATATTCTGAACATTTAATATCTGTGCACTTTATTGAATGTAAATTATACCTTGATTTAAAAATGGCCTGTAGTCATCAGGGATTAAGTATGTAGTTTGGGAGGCAAGCCTTTGATGAGAATGGCAGAAGTGAAGAATACAGGAATTGTGGGGTGGGTTTGCTATTTTTAACTGCACTAAGATGCTTAAAGAAAAATGTAATAAGCTCAGAGGTCCAGAGAGCTTCTATATTGCCTTAAAAAGGTATCTCTATGGTTTGCAAGGATGATATATCCAATCAACTATTAATCCTGTGCACAGCTGAATTACAAAGAAACCTGAATAAACAGACTCACCAGGTCTTTTAGGTGAACAATTAATGCACTGACTGAGAAGGAGTTGGATCTTGAGAATTATAATGGAGCTGTTTGGGTGGACTAGGATAATTGTATCATCTTGATAGACAGACCCTACAGAGCTTTTTGCTTTCTGAAGAACTCCTTCCTTGTCTTTTAAGGCTGGTCTTGTCTTCTCTGAAAATTCTGAAATAACTTCATCTCCTTACTCCTTGTAAGGAGTTGCTGATTCTTCTTATAATTCACTATTACTTCTCTATACCTCTAGACCAGCACCACCCAGTGGAAATACAATGTGAGCCACAAACGTAATTCAAAATTTTCTAGTAGCCACATTCAAAAGAGTAAAAAGAAATAGGCAAGATTAAATTTTATTAATATATCTTAACTCAATATATCCAAAGTATTATCATTTCAACATGTAATCATTATAAAAATTAAGACATTTTACATTCTTTTTCATATGCAAAATCGGTGTATATTCTGCACTTCCAACAAATCTCAATTCAGACTAGTCACATTTTAAACGTCCAAGAGACCTACTGGGTCTCCTGAGGCCAGGTCTGGAACTGGTCTAAGATCACGTTCACCATATTTATCGTTCAAATCCAAGAGGAGGAGAAATAGGCTCCACTTTCGATGTGTGTACAGCGATGAGAATTGTTTGGAGGCCATCTTTGGAAACAGTTAACCATGACACCAAACCATTTTTTAAATTGCTTTTTTATTTTGCTAAGTACTATTTGTATTCATCGGGTAACTTTAACCTATTATTTCATTGTTTGCTATTTTTACATTATAAGACATATTTGTCACCATGAGGAAGGGAAACACAATTTCCATCCAATACTGTATCGTGGCATCCTACAGACAAATGTACCACTAATGAATTCAATGTTTATTAGGCGCTTGATATTTTAAATGATTTATATCAGGGTCTGCACACTATGTCCTGTGGCCTCACCAATCCTGCTACCTATTGAGTTTTATTGGAGCACAGCCAAGCTCATGTGTTCACGTATCCTCCACGGCATCTTTTGTACAATAATGGCAGAGTTAAGTAGCTGTATGACAGAGACTGCACAGCCCACAAAATCTAAAATATTTACTATGTGGCCCTTTACAGAAAAAGTATGCTGGCCCCTGCTTTAAATTATGCAGAAATCTTTGGTGGATTGTTTCATAGGTGGTCAAATGTTTAATAATATTTGGAGAACTGGGGGTTTGGGGTTGGGCTGGAATGCATTATTTTTTCTCCTTTAAATAATAATGGAATAACGGATTTTCCTATCCAAAACTTGACTATCCAACCAGATTTCAGGAACAGTTAGATTCAGAGGATGAGGGATGCCATATTTACTTTACCTGGACAAGTCGGTTAAAATGGTCAACATGAGAATCATATATAATTATTTTCAAGAAGTCTGGCTTTGAGATTTTGTGAATGTTTCCTCTTGAATGTCTTATAAAGGTGGTTACACCTAATACCAATGCAATTTAATCAAACTAAGTATTTTTCCTAAAAGGAGCCTAACGTCCGTGTACAATTATTTCTAATTATGATAAGTTAGCAAGGTTAACTGGGATCCTAGGTTAGTGCTGGAAAAGGTCCTCAGAATTATGTTCCTTGCCCCAACTCCACCTGTCCCTTAACCAGCCAACACACCCCCAGCCCCAGGCCTGGACCCACTATGAGAAGACTGGCCCAGAGAAGTTAGTTAGCCTGCTAGAGGTCATAATCCCTCATCAGTGCGAGTAGGTACTTAAATCCTCAGTCCCCTGGGCTTTTTAGCATTTGCATATATAGAACAGTTGAATGAATTTTTAACCCTCCGGAATTTTTTGCTGGACAATCACAGTTCTGGGCTGGAAAAAGCATTGCTGGACTCATCACTGGAAACTATTCCTTAGTAAAATCAATCAGGAGGTACACCATGGTTAACTGCTCAGTTGATAGTTGCTCTATCTGTGAACTTGATACGATGGCGTACGATTCTTAACATGAACATTAAGTTGAGGCGTTGGATAAAGTTTTTTACTTTTCCGAATAAAAATCTCGTCTTGTTCAGGAGTTTATAAACCATACAAGCTGGCTATAGCACAGATCCAAAGAATTTGAGACCCGAAAGGCGATCACCCTCAGGCTCCCTCACTTAACAGGAGCAAAGAGAGGCCCAGGGGAGGATCTCAGCTGAAGAGCAATCCCATACACCTAAAACGAGGTTTCTTGCATTTGCCTTCGCCTTTTCAAATCTCCCCTTTAAAAAGCAAAGCCAGGGCTCTTCCAGGCGAAGTGTCAAAAAATTCGGAATCTATCTGCCTTATTTCCCTTTCTGGTTGAGCACAAGTAAGATTCTTGTTAACTACATACAGGCACTGCCCATTTCGTAAAACAAAAGGTTTGCAGAAGGAAAGTTTATCCGTAGAAGCAAGAGACAAAGCGCCTCTCCCAGGCCCCGCCCCCTCACTCCCGCCAATAGCAACAGGCGCCGGCGCTCACTTTCCCGACCCGGCCAATCGCCGCGCCGGAAGGGGCGGGGCGCCCGTTGCCAGAGAAGCCGCTCGCAGGTTACCAGCTCTGCTTTTGTTCCCGGTGCACTTTAGCGCGCCCCCTTCCACCGCAAGCAGGTCCAGGAATCCGCCTTCCTTCCTAGCTCTGCCCCCTGCACTGCCCCCCGCGTCCTGCTCCCTCCCGACCGACCAGGGCTGGAGAGCACAGGTACGCCCTCCGGGCTTTCGGCTAACGTTTGCGAAGCCTCAGCCCTTTCGGCCCCTCGGACCCCTTTCATAGCGGAGCGGCGGCGGGCTGACGTCACGGCGCCGTGCTGATGCAGCGGCGGGGGCGTAGGCGCGCCTTAGGCCGGGGGCGCGGTCTGTGTGGGAAGCTTGGGCTGCCCTTGGCCGGTTACGGGGGCGCCCCGCGGAGGCCCGGGGCGGGGCGTGGGTCCCGGAAGTGGAAGCCCTTCGCGCAGGCCCGGAGTACACCTCAGCCCCCCTCTGCCCACACCTTCCCCTTCCCCCACACCGACGGCCTGCTCTAGAACGAGGCCGCGGCGCCCGGACTCTTAGGAAGGGGGTGGTCCCTGGGGCGGCAGGGCGGATCTTAGCCGAGGTGGGCTTGTTCAGAACCGAGCCCTGACCGAGCCGGCCCGGCGCCTGGCGGCATTCCTTTCCAAAGTAGCGAAATCGTGCTCTCGTACTGGGCCCACCACCTAATATCCTAGAGTGTGGTAGGCCCTGGGGCTCCATGTTTGAAGAATACTCCATAAAACCTCAGGAAATAACTCCTCCGGGCTCCTTCTAGGTTCCAGCCTCTATAGGAGACCCCTTCAGTCCTTGGCGGGAGGCCGACTTGGGTTCAGTCTTGGCTCTGCCAGTGAACCAGGTGTGTGGCCTTGGGCAGGTCACTTAACCTTGGCTTCAGTTCTGTAAAATGAGGACGATAATAGTCTCTTTGGAGAGGCTGTAATAAAAGAGATTAAGTAAACGCAGTGCTAGGTTTTGCGGATGGGTGGTCAGTTAAGCGGTGCTTGTTCACTGAGACGACCAAAGCCGGACTGGCTGATGTTGGGGTTGAAGTATTGCGGCGACAGGCATGGTCAGGTTCAGGTGTTACTCAGTGAATGAGGTTCTTGGAATGGTTTTAAGCCCCGCTTGGTTAGTTGTGGTTAAAGGAACAAACCACAGAAAGGCTCTCTGCTTTTAGAATTAGTTTGATACCTTGCAATAAGAATGTCATGCTCATGTTCGTAATAACAGCTGGATATCCATTTTTTGCTTCTCTTTCTCTCCTATTTTCACAATTGGTGTGTATTAATAACATAGTTTTTGTATCCCAGACCCCCAAAGGTATGAGCAAATGGCTTTGTTTCTATTGCTCTTATTCACTGTGCTTGGTCTGTGCAAATGAATGAGACCCAAGGAGTTGGGCATAACTATAAGGTTGAAATAACATTTACCCACTGGGCACACTTCTGTTGGAGGTCAATGATTGTTTTCCCCTGGGCTTTGGTTTAGTAGTACTATCAATTTATGACTACGCTGAAGATGCTTTGTAACAATTCTGCAAAGAATATCTCTTGAAAGTGTTGTTTTGAAGATAAGAGTTGGTTCTATACGAATAACTCAGGTCTGCAGGTAATTTCAGGAGTGGTGATTGACTCAAGATTTTTTTTTTTTTTTAAAGAAATGAAAAATTTTAAAGAGAAGACCTGGTCGGAAAGCAGCCCCAATAGAGTGAGCCATAGGGGCCCTAAATTAAAAAAAATAAATAAACAAAAAACCCCACCTGTAAGTGCTTCTACTTCTTTCTGTTGAAACCTCACCACAGCTTTGGCTTGCAAAAATTATTCTCATTTTGTAGAAGAGAAAACCTAGGCTCCTTGTGGCTAAGGGTTGTCCATGTCAGGTGACTCATAAAGACTAAGAATGGATGAGTCTGGCCCAATATTCTTTCGTTTTAATATGCTGCCTCTGGATCATCAAGGTATGGTTAAATTATCTTCAGTCTGTCTATGCTCTGATTAAGAAGGAAGGAAGAAATATTTTTAAAAGGTTTTTTTCAAACTGGTCTAAGTTAATATTGGTACTTAAACGAATAAACTATTATTATGTGGAATTTATATGGGGAGCAATCCATTCATATGGTCATGGGTAAATGAGGTGTTATATTTGATCACTTCTTTCAGTACTGATCTCTTTTTATTCTGGCATTTTAATTCTAATTCCTTCATTGTTTTTATCACCAGTGGAAACAGCATTTATTTGATTCCTTCAAAATTTTTTATAGGAAAAGAATGTTGAAATTTCATCTCTCTGGGACCCTAGTAACCAGTTTCGCTGCTTCTACCCTTCTCCTCTCCATATTCCTAGCCCATTCTCCAAACTAGCACTGGATTTATCTTTTAAAAATGCACTTCTGAGCTGTTATTCCTCTGCTTAACATTATTTAATGGTCTATCTTAACCTTTGGGAGAAAATTCAAGCTCTTGAGCTTGGCAGACAGTGACAGCTTTGAGAGTGTCCAGTCTCATCTTTTGCCTCTTGCACTTGCAAGTCATGTTCTTTCACAATTCCTGGCTCTTGCTGGTCCTGTACCTCTACCTGGAGCGCCTTTTCCGGTTCCCTTTTGCCAAGCTCAAACTTGTTCTGCAAGACTCTACTGAGGTTCCACGTCCTCTGGGAAGTCTCCCAGAATCCTGCCAGTTGGCATTAGGTATGCTCTCCTGGTACCCCATGAGTGCCCTGTCACAGCCCCTTAGCACACTGGATTTTAGTGATCTGTTCACCGTCTGCTCTCTTTAGAATAGTAGTCTGTGCCTTGAAGGAGCTCAGTCTTATTCATCCTCCATTTCCTTGCACAGAACAATTTTCATTTTTGGAATATAAATGGAATCTGTAAGAGTGTTGTTAAAACCTGACTGAATTGAAGCAAGTTTGTATGTTGTGTAGATTCTTATATTTATTTATATTTTAATATCTGATGACTTTTGGTTCAAAACTGAGTTTCACCACTTCCTTACTTGTAATCATGGGCAAGCTGCTTAACCTTTCTAAGACTTGGTTTCCCCATCCGTAGCTTTTAGATGTTAATAACAAACTCATAAGGCTTTTTGTGAGATGATGTTTATAAGGTCATTCAGTGCTCTCTTAATAAATGGCAGTTGTTGTCCTCATGTTGAAGGAAAGGACAATGCTTTATGTTTACGTGGTAAAGGATACTGACTGTGTGATTAGGCAATATTCTGAATGTCTTTGGTCCAGTCTTCTTCTGGGTGATTGTCCCAGTTTAAACAATAAATTATTTGGTCACCCTAAGTTGTCTGTTAGAACCGAACCTATGCCCTCACTGTGTTCGCTGAGTTTTGAGGGCAAAGGATGATGGGTATGATATTTGCCCCCACAGATTTAGTAGCAAGTTGACAAGAAAACTAAAATATGAGCATTTATGGAGTAATTAAATTCTCAACTGTGTGATGCTGAAAATACTATTAGATGTTTGGGGTTCTTGGTGCGCTGGAGCAATCAGGGGACTATTTTGGGCAGGAGGGGAACTTGGGCCTTGAAGTAGATATCCTGTATTTACGTATCAGTCACTTGCTGTCGACTTTTTTCTCCATATTATCCAATCTGCAACCGGCTTTTAAATTTAAATTTCTTTTTCTCTGTATTCATTGGAGAGAAGCTTTAGCTAATTATTTATCTAAGTTAACCTCTCTATATCAGAACATGTTTTTTCCAATTTTGGTAATTTTTACTTGTGAGATCTATTTTCCACCTGTGTTTTTTTTTTACTTTTTACCTATTTCCAAATTTTCTATACAATTTTTTCATTTTGGAGTCTCAAAAGCCGTACAGTTATTTCTCTAGTGAATTTTTGACTAGTGTCTGGAATAGTGAGAGGAGCGTGCAGCATTACTGCATCTGCTTTGTGTTCCTTGCTGAATATTTCATGATGAATTTCTCAGTAGAACTCTGTGCTTTTGTTTGAAGCCATAGGGAGCTAATTTTCCAAGAATTAGTGTTTGGCAAAACAAATTGAAACCTGTGAGATTCATATGCTTTTCTCTTCAGAGAGATTAATTTTAGATACATATTTGTCTGCAGCTGGTTAGTTTACTTAGAACAATCTAGGTGCTAAGGAGGGTCATGGACTGTGATCTTTCTTTTCTCTGACCATGGCCAGCATCATGGTCCCTGAACAGCCATCCCCCAAACGCTTGTTGTGGGCCAAAGTTGAACATAGTTTAGTGAGTGTAACGGGATCGGCATAAGCCCATGACCACTCTTGGAAGAAGCTTTAAGTACATGCCTCTTGGGGAGGGAACTGGTAAAGTCATCTCTGTATAGGAAATTTAATTCTTTAAACATTTAAAGTATTTTAAAATTGGTCATCTTGGATTTGATCATTAAGTATGTGTGCGGAAAATGTGTCTTCGTTTCACCACTAGCAAGTTGTACAAAAATGTAATACATTTGTCAACTGGCAGTTTATTCTACATAATTGAAAACATTTTCTTGTGAAATATCTGCTTTTCCATACGAGAATACATTTTGCTGACTAAAATATAGCATTTTTTATAAAGGCAGGATTTTTTTAAGCTAAAGAAAATTATTACATTGTTCAGCACACATATGCTTTTGATTATAGTATTGTCACAACACGAAAATAGTACAGTGCCTTGAAACTTCTGAACAATCTTTATCATGGAAAATATTTCTAGATTGTAAGAATATGATTGCTAATAATTTCTATGGAAATATCTGAAACTTGATTTATATAGTGCTCTGCTTCGTGTTTTGAAGAATCACTAAAATCCCTGTTTTTCCACTTTGTTAATTTTATTTGTTTACCCTTTAAGATAAGACACAGTTACTTATTTTGGGTGATGAAGCAGAAAAATGTTGTATGATTTTATCTTGTGACAAACTTTTTAGAAGAATTGTATATGTAGCTGGCAGTAGTCCACAAAGGCAAGTTAGAACTGATTTAAAATACTGATACCAAATTGAGTCTTATCTCATAAAATATTTTCTACAAATTGAGGATCCTTATCCTCTCACAATGATTTTTGAGCTTTTATTCCAAATATAGGAGCCATTTTTCTTCTAATGATGAATCAAGGGATGACTAAAAAGCAGCAGTGTTCATTCATCATATTCGTTAGCTGCTCTAAGCCTTGAGTCCTCTCCTTCAGGTATTGCTTAGCTCTTACAAGGCTTATAGGTGCTGAGGATTCAAATATCAGTAAGGCATTCTTTATTGAGATTCTAGTGTACAGAAAGACAAATATTTAAACAACTGAATGGATGAAAGATAAATACCTGTCCCTCTCTGAGCGGGGTGGCTACTGCAGCTGAACCAATCAGTTCTCTCAATTGCAGTGACTTATCCAGACATCTTCTTTTTCACCCTTAGTTTTCCATTTGATTTTGTGTATCTGTATATTTTTAATTTTTCTAGACTACAGATAGCTCAAAATGTTATGTCCAAATAACGGATGTTACATGTTTGTAGTATTCAAGAAGATCATCCTAGATTATCTGTAGGTTATTCAGCAGTTCCTTTTGGACATGAGTTGCTGGTATTTCAAAAATATGAGCATACTTTTCATTGGCCTATATCCTAAATATTTGTCTCTGTAGTATATAGAACCTTCAGACAAAAATAAACACATTTTTACAGACACTTTGGAAGGTTTCTGAATTGCTAATTAAATGTTGTAAATAATTTTCAGCATCTACCTAAAGTATTGAAAATTCTTAAACATATGTATTTTATAATACAGAAATATGAAAATAAATTACAAAGAGGTAAAATAGCTCTGAAAAAAATGCCGGAAACTTTAAATATAACATTTAGTTTTGTAGAAACATGAAGTCAGGGAGACACATTACCATGTATTAGATTTGTGAAATACAGTCTTAATGATCGCTAAAGCTCTAATTCATTACTTAAAATGAAACAGTTTTGAAGAAATTCATAAACATTCATATTTTTTAAGTGACATCTCTAAGTTTGAGTGAAAACAATTAGATTATTTAGTAAAATTTAGAAGTAATATCATCTGTCTATTCATTATCACCAAAGACTATCCCAGATTGAGCTCAGAAATAGGAATAAGTGAATTTAAGTTTGAAAGGTTTACTTTCAAAAGAATATCCTATTTTCTTAGGGCTGGCCCCGTGGCCGAGTGGTTAAGTTCGCGCTCTCCGCTGCAGGCGGCCCAGTGCTTCGTTAGTTCGAATCCTGGGCACGGACATGGCACTGCTCATCAGACCACACTGAGGCAGCGTCCCACATGCCACAACTAGAAGAACCCACAACGAAGAATACACAACTATGTACCGGGGGGCTTTGGGGAGAAAAAAGGAAAAAATAAAATCTTAAAAAAAAAAAAAAAAAAAGAATATCCTATTTTCTTTGTAGCTACTTTTGCCAGATATTTCCAAAAGTATGTTAAATTTCTACTGTTCTAGGCATAAGTAATGTACGTTTCCTATTGGGTGGATCTGTTGAAACTGAGGACCATAATCAACCCATAGTTTTAATATCCATTTTCTAGTCTGATTGGATTAAGGTAATACTATAATACTTCAAGAAATAGACTGATAATGGGGCTGGCCTAATGGCATAGTGGTTAAGTTTACATGCTCTGCTTCAGTAGCCTGGGTTTGCGGGTTCAGATCCTGAGCTCAGACCTAGCACCACTCATCAAGCCACGCTGTGGTGGCATCCCACATAAAATAGAGGAAGACTGGCAGCAATCTTCCTTAAGCAAAAAAAGGACAAAAAAAAAAAAAACAAGAAATAGACTAATAAAAATTTCTACATTCTTGTGGTTATGTAGAAAATAGTGGGTCTTTTGGAAACTGTGTTTGGAAATTGTTGAATGGGTGTGCTATGCAATTTTGATACTAGTTTGCATTAATATCACAATGAATAGCAGTTATAATTTCAATTTTGTCTGTGAAATATTCTTTTAGACATCTTTAGGATCTTTATTTATAATGACAGAAAAAAAGAATCTTTACTGAAATAATGTTTAATTACTAAAATATTTCCTAGCTTTCAGCTTATGTGGAGAAGTTGTGGAAGCCACCTATGAATCCATTTGCTGAATTTATGGAGAAGCCCTCAAATGATGGAAGTCATTCAGAAGAACTGTTTTCCCATTTTAAAAGTAGACGAGAGAAAGAACATTTACCACAGCACGCCAGTGAAAGTCAAGTCTGCTGGTATTCTCAACAATAACAGGGGATATCTCATTTTCTGATTTCAGAGTTTCATGTTTTGTCCATATTGTAAATTGTTTGAATCAAATACAGCATTCTTTTGAGAATATCTTCTTCAAAGCTAATAATTCATATATTCATTTAATCTGATTACAAATATACTCGCTTAGCAGAATTTGACTAGTTTTTTTGAATCTTAATGAAAGCAATTAAAAATGAAAACCTTACCTATTAAGAATTTGTAATGTATAAAGGTTTTTACGGTAAATTAAACTATAAATACTTTGGAATATTGGAAATGTAGTTAATAAGTGATCAGTCACTGTCCTTTGGTGTATTGCTGTATAACAAATACCTATCATATTTTGCTTCTTTAGTATGGAGAATAACACTTGTTATTTATATGACTCATTGCCCCCAAAAATGCCAATCTTAAAATACCATTATTGTCCGTATGGATGGTGTAGTCCAGCTTCTGATTTAGCTTGTTATAAATGAAAATGATATTTTGTCATCTATAATCATTTTTGATGTTCTGCCCTTGGCTTTTAGTAATGGACTGGTGTCATTTATAGTCAATATTTTCTTAGGCCCATCACTTTAAGTCGGTGGTGTTTAAGAACCAAATCTAGTATTTGACATAACCACTCAGACGCCATCAATTGTTGATGAGCCATTATGTTCCATAAAGAAAGAAAAGAGCTGCCAATTAAAGACAAAATTATATCTTATCACTTGAAATTTTATTTATAAATCTTGAAAAAGCTCCTTCAAACATAATTACACATAGATTTTTAATCCAAATAACTCTGTACTTATATAAAAATAAAATGTGAGTGAAATAAATTAGTTAAGGTATTCTCAAAACTTCTTTATACTCAAAGTCCAACTCTTTGGAGTCATTCTTTGACTCAGAGTTGTCCTTGCTATTGAGTATTGGTGAGATGGCATTTCTCAGGAGCATCTTTAAATGAAATAAAACTTATCTATGCTGAGCTCTTAATTACAACATACAGCAAGCCTACATTGGAGTCTTGCTTCTGGAATGTTGCTAAACATTCCTACTTCACCAACTCCCTCAACCCCTCTCTAGGAGCCTTCGTTCCCAGGGCTTAGGAAGGTGCTGCTCCCTAGCCCTGGGATATCCTCCACAGCGTTGGATGCCCATTCTGTGTGTTTTGGTTTTGTGCAGGAAAGACATGTCAGGACTGCCTCCTGACTGACAAAGATTGTAAGAAGCATCCTGATTTCAGGATGTAAAAATGTGGGCAAAAAAAAGAAATGTATCTTACAGTGTTACACAGTAGTGTCTAGGTAAAACGTAATCAAGAAGGCAAATACCAGTTTTGTTCTGAATGATAACGTATCCTAAAGTCGAATGTAAAGGACTTTTAGACACCTGGAGAGCTTTAGGTTTTTTTTGTTCCATTTGTTTAGCTTATTCGTTCTTCTAGAGGAAATTTTTTTGTGAAAAACAGTTAAGTTTCAAGAAAGGATTTGAGACTAGGATTTAGAAAAACAAATCTTTTCGGTTTGGAGTAAGGAAGAAGGAAGGAAAGAAAAAAATGCATATACACATTCAAACAAATCGTTTACCAACCAGACAAGGGATATTGAATAATTGTCAAATAGCACGTGAAACACTGCTATTGGGTTTGTGTTTTACATATTTTAAAATTTTAAAAACTGTTTTTCCATGTATAATAAGTGTAGAAAAAATGTGGATGTATGGAAAAAAATTCATACAGTTTCAGTGACAATTTACTGTTACATTTTGCACAACAGTTTATGGAACTGTAATATTTAGTCAAAGTATGCTATATTTGCATAAAAAGTATAACTAGTTTATATGTCAGATTTAACTTAAATTTTATTTGTGCATATGTAATTAGCCTAAAGCAGGACATCCTAAATGAAAAGACCGAATTGGAAGCAACATTTAAGGAAGCTGAGTTGGCAACCTTTTCTGTAGAATTACTTTTGCCGTTATTTAAGGACACTATTGAAGAGGTGAGTTTTGAAAATGTGAGTATTTGACTTGTGAACATCTGATAAAATGAAAAGCTTTTATAATACCCGGAATGCATTAACTGAGGTCTCATATCTTAAAGTAGTTAAGGCGGTACTGGTATTTTATACCGAAAAATGCAGATTTATCACTGTTCCTTAGTTCTGTGTCATTAACTGCAATTCTTTTCCTCAAAGGTGGTCTCAGGCAGGCACCTGAGAAGAGGCTGAGCTGGAAACTGTGTACCTTGGTACTTGACTTATCTGGAGTTGAACTAGAGAGTCAACTTTTCTCGAGTGAATTTAAAACTAAAATATTCTGAGAAATGAAAATATCTATTTTCTGTAGTGTTATGCAGAATAGAAAACTGTATTCTAAAGTTTCATTGTACCAAAGTTTGAGTTGGGGACAAAAAATAGATTATATTCTATTCGTTTTATTAAAATAAGTGTCCAAAAAACATTTTAGGGTTTAAGCCCTTATTTTGATTTCATTTTACTTTAATGGACTATGTAACAGGTCCTCTTTACTATTGATAAACTTGGTAAAATTTACTATTTGCAAAAGAATGATTTCGTTACTAGGAAAAAGTATTCTTTGATAATAATAATATTATATTTTAGAGTGTCAATGCTATGTCTTACAATGTGTATGTGGTTCTTATGTTTTGTCAGGCTAATCTTTCTGCAGCCAATTTGAAGAAGTTTTCTAAACAGAAGAAAACATTAACGAAAGAATTAGACACTTTTAAACATGTGAAACAAGCTTTAGAACATCTTCTTAGGAAGACAGAATACCAACACATAAGGAACACTAAGCACTAATTTAATAGTGATATTTGTCACTTGGAGGGTGTATTATTTCTCAAATTATAGAAGTTAAAATACTGGTAGATTTGAAATGGAAATAATTCTTGAATTTTTGTTTGAAATGACAATCTTAAACTAATCTCTACTTTTTAAATGTTTCATAAATAGTTCTACATGAGAACAGCATGTTTTTAATAGAAAATGTATTTTTATTCTCTATCTCAAAAACTTTCACTGTTTGTCATACTTCATTCAGCTGATTACAGTAGAATACTCTTAGAATTTAAGCTCTTGTGTACATTGTATTTATACATTCATATATTCTTTTTTGTAACAGTTTTATTAATTATAAACACATACTGTGCAATTCACCCATTTATAGTAGGCAATTCAGTCATTTTTAGAGTATTCATAGAATTCTGCAGCCATCACCACAATAAATTTTAGAGCATTTCCATCAGTACAAAAAGAAACACCACACCCTTTAGAAGTTCACCTCCCCTCCCCCCCCACCCTTCCTTTGCCCATTATCTACTTTCTGTCTCTATGGATTTCCCTATTCTGTACATTTCATATAAATGGAATCATATAGTATGTGGTTATTCATAACTTCCTTCTTTCATTTAGCATAATGTTTTCAAGATTCATCTGTGTTGTAGCACATAACAGTACCTCATTCCTCTTTATTACTGAACAATATTTTATTGTATGGGTATAACCGTTTATTTATCCATTCTTCAGTTGATGAACATTTCAGTTGCTTCTCCTTTTTGGCTATTATGAAAAAAGCTGCTGTGAACATTCATTTATAAGATGTATATACCCAAGAGAAATGAAAACATATATGTATGCCAAGTGATTCTGCTGTGTACCCTTACAGAGTCCAAGGATGGGTTTCGTGAAGTCCATGAGCCCTCTGAAATTGTGTGTACAATTTTGCATTATATGTACATGCATGTATGCTTTGGAGTGAAAGGAATTCTTAGCTTTTTCACATTCTCAAGCAGGAGTATGACCGTCAAAATGAATAAACGTTCTTCTGTGTTCTCATTTAAAATGTCAGAATGCTGTTATTGATTTGCTGTAATTCTTTAAAAAATTTCATATTACAAAATTTAGGTTGTTTTTAATTTTTACCTATTTATAAACACTGTGAGCTTCCTTTGTATACAGTATTTTTGTGATTTTTATGTCATTAGCTTGTACTTTCTGAGGCATTTTTTAGAGATTAATTTAGTAAATTAAGTAATTTTGTAAATCATGGACAAAAAATGATTTGGAACACTTCGGCAAAAATCCTTCTGATGGTACACTTTATAAAAAATCTGAACTGTGCATAGTAGTTGTCCATATTAATTAATTTTTTTTTTTAAGATTGGCACCTGAGCTAACAACTGTTGCCAATCTTCTTCTTCTTTTTCTTTTCTTCTTCTTCTTCTCCCCAAAGCCCCCCCAGTACACAGTTGTATTCTTGTTGTGAGTGTGCCTCTGGTTGTGCTATGTGGGACGCCACCCCAGCATGGCCTGATGAGCAGTGCCTTGTCTGCGCCCAAGATCCGAACCGGTGAAACCCTGGGCCACCAAAGCAGAGTGTTCGAACTTAACCACTCTGCCATGGGGCTGGCCCCCATATTAATTTCTTAAGTGATGATTATTCCACTTCCTACTTTATGTAGAGAAATAAAATTTGTGAACACTGATTTGTAATATCTTTTTTTCACAGAGAGGGGACAGTTTATCCAGCATGTTAGAAAAGCTAACTGATAATGAAAGTGAGAACACTGTAAGTCTTTTCAAACTTTGTGTCTGTTCTTCTGACATTTTTTGTTTGTATGTTGCTTGGTTTTATAAAATTAGCCAGTATATCTAAGTTTGATATTTCTAAATTTTACATTATATTTGCTGAAGGATCTTAAGAACAAGATACTTGAAAAGGAGACCTATATCCAAGAACTTTCTTGTCTGTTTCAGAATGAAAAGGTAAGCAAGTTTTGAGCTTAATTCACCGTATTTTCTTAATATTGACGCCCTTTTCCCCTTCTTTCCATCCTGGCCCCCATATCCTCAGAAATACAAACAGAAAGGTTTTTAGATTATTTGGATATTTTGCAAGTTTTATGTATCAAACATCTAATTTTTTAAAGTTTTTTTTTTAAGAGTTTTATGGTGTTTCACTCAGCGTACTTGGCATAGATCACTATATATTAGGAACTGTGTAAATTTGTATCGTATTTTAATTTTAGTATAAATTGAGGAATTTCAGTGTTCGTAGGAGCATTTTAGACATACCCATAATATTACTTATGAGGATAATGAGGATAGATGGGACTTTTAAAAAGATAATTATCAGGAGCCATTAAATGAAAGGAGGGAGGAGAAAACATCCTGATAGTTTTATATAAAATACATTTGTAATGGGGGGGTAGTGGTTTATATAAAGTGGTACTTCGCTTTTTATCAGCTTTTTAGTCCGTGTCTAAATATGGGTAAAGTTAAAGATTGTGGAGAAATACATGAAATAACACTTTTTTGTTTTCTCTGTTTTAGGAAAATGCTTTGAAAGCAAACCGTTTTTCACAATCAGTAAAAGTAGTGCATGAACGACTACAGCTCCAAATTCATAAAAAGGAAGCAGAGAATGATAAATTAAAAGAACACATAAAGGTTGTAAAAATCCATCCATTTTAACACTTGAAGTGATAAAATTAATGAACAACTATAAAGCCTTTCCTTAATTCTGGAATTTGGTGGTTTTGAAAGAATTCAGTTTGAGTGTTGCCATGGGAAATACATATTTGAGGCAAATCTTAATTTTAAGATTTCTAGCCCATCTGAAGATTTGTCTCCAAATCCCAATATAAAAATGCTGTGTCTTTTTTTGTGCCAATCTAGGAAGGATTTGTAGAGCTTGAATTACTTAAAAAATCTTTCCCATTATATCGTTAATTTATGTTTATTGTGGAAAATTTGTAAAATATAAAAGAGAAAATTAAAATAACTTAAAAACACCGAAACCATTGTTAACATTTTGGTAGATAGTATTCCAGTCTTTTTTTTACATTCATACATACATATAAGTATTCTCACACATATTTAGTAAGCAGTCAATAAATGTTTATTATTTTTGTGTTTGTTACTAATGGTAACAACTTTAAAATCGGTTAACCTAGGGTTTTAGGTTAGTGTTTAGATAATCGAGTAATCTCTATGCTATACAGTTTTTTAGCAGTATAATTAAGAGGAATTTTTTGATTTAAATTGAGTGGTTTAAATATTCTTTTGGAAGTCTCACAGTCACTTTGGGAAAAGAATTTGAGGATGCTATGATATGACATAGGCTAATTGGACCCACTGTCATTTTTGCCAAAGGAAAAGAAGCATCGTTCCCATCTTTAGAAGATAAGTGTACAAAGACAAACCCCACTGTGTGTGAGGACTTCTGTGCTAAATTCTGTTTGCTTTTACACTCCTGGGTCATAGCAGATGTCTGCAACCTGCGGCACATGTTTCAAGACTGCACTTGGGGTGTTTTTTTTTCCCTTCAGTGACAAGAAACCCATCAAAGGGACGTTAAGCAGGCTTATGAGGGGGTGTAAATTTTGTCCTGTGTCCTCAACATGTGCTTCTAAGCACTTTCCCCCAGAGATTCCCTGTGTCCTTTGCATAGGTGTCCTGGGGCACAGCAGATAAACCAGAGTTGGTACTGCATTGCTCTGTTCTGTTAAAAGCAGGAGAATTCATGTGATTGAACATCTCAGATAATCATCTACTTACACAAGTACATCTTACTTACACAATTTTTAGTTATATGCTCAAACAGCAGTTAGGGAAGTTTTTGAAAAGAGTCTCCTCAATTTAAAAATGAAATATTAAATGATTTTTTAAAATTAAGTTTAACAGTTACTTTCTATATCCATGATAATTTGGAGAAAGAATATAAGGCTAAAATCCTAGGATTTTGTGATGACATTCTCCTGTCTAGTACTTTGAGTTGACATTCCTTTACAAAAATTCACCTGTTTATAAACGATTAAAAGAATTTGCATTAGGTTACTGATATTTTTCTACATTCCCTCTAACATACACCCTTTGGAATTTAAGGCATTAAGTAATTGGGGGTCAGAATTTAGTTCTTTGATTTAGGTTTAACAAGTTATTTTTTAGAGTACAAACACAATGAACTCAGTTTGGCAACATAAATCCAGTTTTTTAATATTGTTGAGTCAGTGCATTATATTGGGTCTTGTAAAAATTTAAATTACATTAGGATTCTCTGAGAACTATCCCCAAGATACTTTGAACCACTTTTTCTCTCTTTATAATATATTCTCTCTTTATAATATAGCAATCATAATTAGAATATTTTCACATTTTAGAAGATATAGAGAATACTTATCTTCTAACATGCAGCGTATATAGTTCTTTGTAAATAGGAAAAGGCAAATAGTTGACTTTAAATAGGTGCCCATTCATTTGGCAAATGACTGTGAGGGATTAATTATTTTGAAACTTTAAAAATAATTTGATAGTTTCAGTACACTCCCTAATAGTCCTAAAGTGTGGGATTTGATAAATCTAGTGAGAAAGTGTTACTAGAACTTTGTTCAGAAAAATTTACTTCACCTTTGGTGTTTAAAAAGGTTTTTTTAAGGTGTAGCAGTCATTCACTGTGTGATGGTGACACCCTGTGGTTGTGTGGAGGAATGACAGCTGTATTTCCTGTGGGTCTTCATTTCTCTTAAGTAGGATTACTGTACTGCTCTTATTTGGTTTTCCCCAACTACTTATTAAAGTGTTTCCTGGGATATTTTTAGTTAGGATAGGTTTTTAAAGACAATTTAAGAATGTTTTGCTTCTTTTCCTAGTCTACCTAATTACTTTTCAAAGAGATCAAGTCTTTAAATCTTATTTAAGATGTACTTCTTAATCTCAATTTTAGTGGAAGTTAAGTTGCATAGTTTTTGTTCATCATAGAATTAAGTAGAAAAGCATCCTATCTTTTACTGTGACTTCTTTGACTTTTTTCTTAATTAAAATGGTTGTTCAGTGAATGGGAGACTAAAACCTATATTCTGTAGTAATTTTACGTTCTTTTCAGTATATACACAACTTTCAAAAAAATGTAAAAGCATTAAAATCTTAAATCTTTAAGTTCTTAGATACTTAATAGTCAAATATTTTAATTACAAAGTCTTAAAATAATTTGAAATAAAAACATGAGAGTTATCACACTAAATCATGTCTGTCATCTACCCATCCTAATATTCTGTCTCTCGTTATGTCACCAAGAGACAAGTCAAGGAAACAGTCATGCCAATGAACACCATGAAACACAGTTGGTACAAATATGCCCTCAAACATCTTTTTACCCTTACTCACTCTTATGGATGAGGGAGTCATTCATTTATCTAAACCTGTTTGGTCTTAGAATAACAACTTCTACAAACTTACTACTCATTGGGTAAATCAGTATTTTTTATTTTATTTTTAATTTTATTTTTTTGAGGAAGATTAGCCCTGAGCTAACATCTGTGCCCATCTTTCTCTACTTTATATGTGGGACGCCTGCCACAGCATGGCTTGATAAGCCGTGCATACATCCGCATCCATGGTCCGAACCAGCAAACCCTGGGCTGCAGAAGCAGAGCGTGCAAACTTAACTGCTGCGCCACCGGGCCAGCCCCTAAAGCAGTATTTTTATTGTCCTTGATGTAACTCTTTCAAGTGTCAAGGCGTGTCTCTTCATTCTAGTAAATTAAAATTTGGTAAATAAGTCTATGTTTCTCTCATCTATACCCTTCATGATCTATAGTTTTATGCTACCTCCTTTAAGCCTTTATCATTCAAACTAGAGTCCTAATATTTTTGAGGTGCAACCGACTCCTTTGAGCTTTGTGTACCTGTTGTTTGAATTGTCTGGCTAAGTTATGGTTTTTTGATTTGCAATACTAGTACTATATAATATTCTAGATCAGAAATTTGTGTAAGTCCTAGTTAATCACAAAAGTTTTAGGGAAGTTAGTGTTTGTACCATAATCACCAACATCTATAATACAAGTAGCATTAGTTTTATGTAGGCTTATATATTTTAAATTTGTGTTCTATAACTGGTTACAGATAAACAATGGTGAAATCATCTGTCATCACTGTTTTGCTTTTTAGTAATCTTATGATTACTCCTTTTGATAAAATCTGTGTTAAACCTTATTTACATATCTTTACAATGTTTACATAAACATTGGAGTTCTAAAATAATTTAATTGCTGCCGATATTTTTTTAGAGCTTAGAAACCAAGATAGCTGAATGGAACTTGCAATTGAGAAAAAGTAAGCATGAGACTGTAGCAATGAAAGATTCAAGTAAGCAAAAAGCAGTAGCTCTAAAAAGAGCATCTAAAATTTACAAACAAAGGCTTGACCATTTTACTGGAGACATTGAAAACCTTACTTCCCAGATTAGAGATCAGGTAAGTATATACATTCTTTCTTAAATGACTATTTTATGTATTTACTTTGTGTAGTTTATGTCATGATGCTTAATGTAATAGTTTTATTCTTCTCTTAATACTATTAATACTAGAAAAACTTTACTCATACTTTTTGTTTTAGTCTTTATTTTGAAAGATTACATAAAATGTCAAATTTGCATATTGAATTATATCAACATTTCCTTGGGAACTTCACTTAAAGGTTATGTGAAGTGTGTCACAAAGCTTCTGTGGCCAAGGGTAACAGTGTATACAGATTCCCCTTGGAAGTTTACAGTGCGCATTAGCATGTGAAGGGCCCTGAGAGGGCCTTCAGTAGAGCAGTATAATGAAGGGTATTGAACTCGGAGTTTCCCACCACTTATTTAACCACAGAACTCTTCTTTCACCCACAAAGCAACTCTTGGAACTGGTTCTGAGCAACGCTGAAATGCTGATGTATGTTATTGGGTCATATGCCTTCATTCAGTAATTCATTTCATTAAACTCTGTAACGCATTTAAAACTATACGATGACGTAAACACACCATGTGAAAGTTATCTTTGAGTGTAGTACAAAGTTGGAAAATGGACTTAGTGCTTTGTTGTTGTTGACAAATTATTATATTTATTCAATTAGCAATTAGTAAAATATTTACTGTTTTTAATGTCTCATTGGTATCCCACCTCTTAAGAACCAGTGTTCAGGCTTATAGAATTATTAGAGGCTTTTAGAAGTGAAAACAGACTTGCATAAACACTTGTGTAAACAAAACAACTTAATATTTTATAAGCTCCTGTTAACATTTTAAGGCCTTAATATTTAACCTACGTTCAGAGGAATTTAACTAGATAAAAAAATTGAAGACTAAGTTCAAAATCTAGAAGGTTGTGTACCTAGGTTATAGCACTACGCCTGAAAATAGTCTTGAGTGGTAAAAACTAATCGAGTCAGCATTCTTGGGATTTTCCTCTTTAAATAGTGTCATGTCATCCATGCCCCAGATCATGGTCTGGGAAGGCTCCTCCACTTGTTTACCTCGTGACACTGGGTAAGGTACTTAACCTCTCTAAGTGTCAGTTTCCTTGTCTAATAATAGGTGATAATAATATTGTCTATCTTATATGACTGTAGGCAGGAATAATTGAGAAAATATATGTCAAAGCACAGTGCCTGGCCATACTACATTTTTCCTATATTGGCCTCCTTTCTATTCCTCTGATCCATGGAGTTTGTTTTCATTGTTTTGTTTGCTGTTGCCTCTGACTGTGATGTTCTTCTCAGCTCACAATAGCTGGTTCTTTTTTAAATCATTCAGATGTCTTTTTAATTGATACCTCTTCCTAGTGGCCTTCCTTGACCAGTCCTTTTGAAGTAGTCCCACAACAATTAATTATATCAGTGTATCAAGTTTTCTTCATAGCATCCACTTTATAGGTAAAATTTATTTTCTTCCACTTTTTCTCTAATTTTATTGAGATATTCATAAAATTTCTAAATATCTTAATTTATATTAGAATTGCACAACTTACACTTTATAGTGTATATTAGAATTCATTTACATAAAATATGAAAACAGAATACTAGTCTTCGATATATCAAAATGTTACTGTGGAAAAAATGTAAACAGAAAATGTCTTGCACATAGTAATACTCAATAAATACTTGATCAGTGAGTGTCTGAATGATGAAGGAAAGAAGGAGGCACCCAATGAGTGTTAAGTGTTGTCATTACTACTTCTGGGTCTTCTGGTTAGTGATTATGGGCACTGTTGCCATTCCAGTGAGTCTAATTTTTGGTAGAATGTAGATAGGGGACATAATGGCCACAGCTCACCAGGTGGATTTGCAAAGAGTAGATTCATTTCACAATTAGTTATTTATTGAGTGTCTGCTTTATGCCAGGCATTATTCAAGGCCCTAGTAATGAACAAACCAGATAAAAATCTCTGCCTCTTGGAGCTCACATTCAAAGTGGATAAGCAACCACTACCACTTTCATCTCTTTGCTGACAGAAACAGTGTTTGAAGGCCGACAGGGTGACCTCTACAAAACAGGTTGACATCATTAAAACAAAGATAAATAAGGCTGCATTATTAAATGCTGTGGAAGTGTGGAATTGCAGGTGGCTTCTATGTATGCCATAGAGGGCTTCTTTCTCCTCTGATGCTTATGTCGTTGCTAGCATCTTCTATATAGAGAATGCAAAATGAAAAGTTCAGTAAATAGGGAATTATCTTCATTAATTATGAAACATTGTTTGAAAATAGTTACTTCAACATCCTTAAAATGTTAAGTTGGAACTGCCACTATGTGCCTATAAAATGAGTAATATAAATATGTTGTTATTAAAGTTTGCTTTAAAACTTCCATATATTCAGAACTGTACACTGAAGTTTTCTTTAACAAAAGTTCCATACTTTGTAGGATGAGTGTTTCCTTGTTTATATTGTATTTGTGTTTAGGGCCCTGAACAAAGCCGAAGTGTTACTCAATTATAAGATGAGTACTTGATGTATTTTTTAGGAAGCCAGGTTGTCTGAAACAATCTCAGCTTCCAATGCCTGGAAAAGTCATTATGAGAAAATTGTAGTAGAAAAAACTGAATTGGAAGTTCAGATCGAAACAGTGAAAAAGTAAGAAAAAAATTTAAAATCCTTTTACTGTTTACTAAGAAGTGTTTTCAGTTCTTTCCTCTTCGAGTGGTTTGTATTTTGGTTCTTCCGATTACATGTGGTAAAGGTATTGTCTATATGATTTGACATTTTTAATTCTATAAACTTTTCTTACTCTAAAAATACAATAAAAATGATTACCAGTTGAAAGTACTCACATTCTGAAATTTTGGACTTTTAGGTTAGTATTTGGTATGAGTATGTGTCATCTATCTACAGTAAATGTTAATAACTTTGTCTTAAAATGGAAGTGATACTTCTCTACTGAACAAGAATGTCTAAGTAAGAATATGTAACATAGTTTAGAATAAAAGCGTAAATGTTTTCAAAATCCTTAAAGTTATTGCTCCTTCAAGTGCCTTAAATACATAACAAAGAAAATCAATGAGTAAAAATGCATATACTTTACACTTTGAAATTTATTAATAATAAGCTAATAATAATGAAACCTGAATATTTGCTTTTAAATGATTTATCTTCTGTATATTCTCTTCAGTTTTATTATTGAAAACTAGCATATACAATTTGCTTCTAAGATTAGTTATTGTCTCACTTGATCCTTTTATTTAACCTTGTTCCTGAAATTGTGCATATGTTTGTGCACATGTGTGAATGAGAGACAGACAGACATCCCTGTGGATGAGAGACAGACAGACAGACATACCTGTGGATGAGTTTAGATGTTTTATTGAATAGCAAAGAGAATGTTGTGTAAATTTTCATTGGCATCATCAATGAGTAATTATTTCTAATCAAAGTTACTCAAGTAACCGTATAGATTACTGCTTCCTATTTCACTTGTTCTATGAGTTCTATTAACTTTTGAAACAGTGCACCCTAACAAAATAATTTCAGAAACACACTTAAAATGTGTAAGTTGAATGAAAACTTCTATGACTTTTATAAAATATATCGTTTCTTTTATAAAGGCAAATCAGTACTCTTTTGGAAGACCTGAAGAAAATGGAAGACGATGGAAAAAATTCATGTGAAGAAATTCTTAGAAAACTTCAGTCAATTGAAGATGAAAATGAAACTCTGAATCTTGAGAATACAAAATTAGAGGTACTTTGTGTCTGCATGTGTGTGCATGATTGTGTAATGACAACCTAGTCTACTTAGTAAAAGTAGCTTCAAATAACAGCATGTTTAGAAAAGTGCTCTTATATCATTTTGTCTTTTATGTTTCTCAGAGTATTAGAGTATCATTATAACAGGTAACTTCTAAAACTTTATATGTACATGCCTGTGTATGCACATGAATACACACATTTGTAACTAGATTTTTAAATGTTTATAGTTGTATACACAGATACATTTTCAAATTACTTTCAGCAGCATTAAGTAAGATTTATGAAGTTGAACAACTGTACCTCAATGCAAAAAAAATTATTGACTCCAATTTTAGCAGTTAAGTGAATCATCCACAGTTACATTAACTTTAATGCATGAGATTATTTCTAGGTGTCATCGTTACAATAGAATATAACCTCAGGCCTGATCTGTTTGAAACCAGAAAGTATGTTCTTGGCTGCTTCATAACCAGAAAGAATTTTCCAATTTAACCAAATCCAAGGGGTGATTGGTTTGTATGTGTACCAGAGAAAAGATGGGGGAGAAACTTTCATACTTTCTGAGAAAAAAGATAAATTTGAGTTTTCAATCAGCGATACAAGTAACCAGGTGAGACTTTACTAAAGTCTCATGGCATCATTTTCAGTCCCATAATACTCTTTTTGGCAGATAGTAAATAGAAGACGGAAAAGAATCTGTTTATGTAAAAGATGGCCAGAGTCGACAGTTCAAAGCTGATAGGGCATCACAGAACCTAGCCTCTTTTTACCTCTCTACTCTGCCATTCCTAGGTTGTGACCCCCATCCTCATGATCCAAAATGGCTGCTGGAGCTCTCGCCAATAATAGTCAAGTTTCAAGCAACAAGATGGAGGGGAAAAAAGATGGATTATCTCCCTCTTTTTTTCCATCTCCTCTCTTTTAGGGAAACTTCTGAAAATTCCATACCACTCGATTCTTCTACTTGTTAGGCATGTGGCCCCACCTTGCTGCAAGGGAGACTAGGGAATATAGTCTTCTAGTTATCCTGAGCTCTAGCCAAATATGAGTGTTCATTATTTCCTGCATTTTGTTCATGTTTTCCTCTATCTATTCCTATAATTTTACTATTCTTACGGTGTAGAATGCTATTTTTCTCAGTATCTAAATCCTTTTTCTTTAAAGTTCAGCTCAAATGCTGCTTCCCCACAAAGTCTTCTCAAATAGGGTGAGTCTCTCCTTATAAACTCCCATCTTTGTAGGCACAGGATGCCAGGGAAGGTGTGACATACATTTAGCTCTCAATGAATATTTATTGACTGAATCCTTAAAATGTTTTATCCAGGAAGAGGAAGCAATTTTATTTATTATGTTTATTTTCTTAATTTCCTTGATATCCTTCAAAGAGAAAAGATTAGAAGGATATCTTATTAATTATGTCTAGTTTTTAATCACATGTTAATGGAATTATTTTAAATCACATAGATATAAAAATCATTGAGTTAAAGTTTACATCTTATCATGTTGTATTAATTCAGAAACATGTATTTTTAATGCATTATTCTATGGATTTTGTTTAAGGAAAAAATCTAGATATGTTTCGCATATGTTATTTACAATGTAAAATTGCCTAGATGGTCTAATTTGTTACTTTTAATTACTTTAGATTAATTTTAGATTTTAAAGTTACAGATGAAAAAAAAACTAGCTGATATTGCTTCCAAGGCCGAGTGACCTCCTTTATTAAAACGAAAAAAGTTTATTTGGAGGGTTATAAAGTTCTATTTGTTGATTATAGAAAGTTGGAGAAACAGAAAATCACAAAGGAAAAGTAAAAAATCACCTGTAACTTCACAACTGAAAGATAACTAAAGTGACTGTTTTAGCATATATATAACTTTTGGGATTTTGGACTACTTCCAATTTTTGCTAATAAAGAAAAATGTGGATAGTTTCTTTGAGTCTTCTTGCATATCTGAGGATAAACTTCTAGAAGTAGAATTATATGGTCAAAAAGGAGACCCATTCTTAATGTTGCTGGTATATATTTCCAAATTACCTATCATAAATGGGTCCCTATACTTTTTCCCATACTAGGCAATTTTGAAACAAATCTCTCCACATTTGATAGTTGACCTCATCTAATGTTGGGCTTTAAATATCATCTGTACCCTGTGGGCTCTCAAATTTCTGTCTCTTAGCCTAGACGTTGCCCCTGAATTCCAGACATATATTTTACTGCCTACTTGGATATTTAATAGGTGTCTCAAAGTTACCATGTCCAAAGTAGAGCTCCTGTATGCCCCCACATGGTTCATGCTACAGTTTCCTCATCTCAGTTAATGGCAGTCATCCTTTCTGTTACTTGATGTCATCCTTCACTCCTTTCTCTTACACACTCTTCCAGTCTGTCAGCAAATCGCCTTCAAATATATCCAGAAGTTGACCACCTCTCTCCAGGACCACTGCCGTTACATTACCCTGGTTCAAGCCACCATCTCTCGTCGTCACAGTGACTTTTTAACTCTTCCCTTTGCTTCTGCCCTTGCCCCTGCAGTTAGCGTTCAGTGTAGCACCAGAGTAGTTCCTATAAAAATGTAAGTCAGACGTGTCACTGCTCTGCTCAACCCCCCAGTGATATCTTGGTTAATAGAGTAAACATCTCCAAGGCATTGCACCATCTGGCTTTCCTTTTTCTCTCTGACCTCACCTTGCGCTCTCCCCTTTGTTTTCTCCCTTCTGCCACACGGGCCTTCTTGCTGTTTTCTCCTAATGGCTGGGCCTTCCCCACCATTGCCTTTGTCTACAGGAATTCTCTCCTCTCAAAGAGCCATGCTTCCTTTCGCTGTTTGCTCCAAAGTCTCTTTCTCAGGAGGCCTCCCTGGCCCAGCCCCAGCTTGTCATTCCTAGCCTGCTTTCATGTATGATATATTTTATTTCTTATTCTTGTTTTTTGTCCATCTATCCCTTGTTTTTTCTGTCTATGCATGAAGTATGTAAGCTCCATGAAGGAAGGAATTTTTGCTTTTTTCTCACTACTAGAAAATATCCAGTGCCTAGAGCATTTTTTAATAACTAGTAAACATATTTCTTTATGTATTCATTGATCCTTTACATTTCTGCCTTTTTTAATTACTTACTAATTATCTTTTGTATGTCTTTTTTCTTAATATATAAGAACTTGCTGTATATTATATTTTGTCATAATTTGTTACTTTTTTCACATTTTGATTGCTTCAGACTTTCTGAGGGGGCTATGAAATTTTGGACATATTTTTTTTCTTTTATGGCATCTGTTGGGAGTCTCTCACATTTTTGCACATCTTGCAAGCAGAGGCACTGACTGCCTATAAGCCAGACTGTCTTTTCAAGGGTGTTTCTATAATGAACATCCTTGGAAGGTAGCAATGCTTCATTCTACTGCAGGATAGGTGTGCTTTACTGGCTGTTTTAAGAGATCTGGGTTCCCTAAACTCAGGGTTGCTCTTCTGTAATCTATCTGACTGCATGTACAGGTATCATCTGGCCCTCTTTGTGTTGCCCTGTGGGAACTGGGGCTTAGGAGACTAACACACATTCTGACATCTGGCTACTGCTATTGCAGTGAGTAATAAAGTCCTGCGTCTCTGACCCAGAAGTCTCATATCTTCTGCTAGCATCCAAGAAACTGCGCTAGGCTAACTTATAAACTTGGAGGGTAAAATCTCAGACACGTACAGTTCTCGGTATCTTCTTTTGGCTTTATGCCTAATAGGGTTTTTGCTATCCTAAACTCAAATAAAATTTTACCTGGATCTTCTGTGAAAATTTTTAAAGCTTTATTTTTTATATTTAACAAATATAAAAAAATAATGTGGGGTAGAGGCAAATCTATTTTTTGCCTAGTAAACAGTTGTCTTATTACCATTATTTACTGATCCATATTCTCCCCATTGATTTAAAAATCCAACCCTTGTCATATACTAAATATAATTTTAGTGTGTGTATTTTTCTTTTTCTGTTCCATCGATCTCTGTATTCTTATTTAGTATTTTAATAATTTTAGTTCTTTATACATTTTAATATATAATACATACTGAGATTCTCCATTTAGTATTCTTTTCAAATTTTTATTAATCTTTTCTATTTATTTTTCCATATGAATTTTAAATTAATTTTGTCATATTCCCTCTTCCTCCAACTGTTATCTTTTGGTTGAAATTGCATTAAAGTTTTATTGATTTGGAAAAAAATCTTATCTGTCAATAGTATTGAGTCTTCCCATCCAGAAACATGGTCTTCCTATTTTCCAAGTCTTTTTTCTTTTCTTTTTTTTTTTTTTTGGTGAGGAAGATCGTCCCTGAGCTAACATCCATGCCAGTCTTCCTCTATTTTGTGTGGGGGATGCCACCACAGCATGGCTTGATAAGCAGTGTGTAGGTCCATGCCTGGGATCAGAACCCACAGACCCTGGGCCACTGGAGCGGAGTGCACAAACTTAACCACTACACCACCGGGCCAGCCCCCCAACTCTTTTTTTGTCAGTAAATTTTAAAAGTTTCAAAAACACATTTCTTGAATAATTCTTATTAACGTTGTTCATAGGTATTACTTTTTGAAATTCTTTTTTTAGATTAGTAATTGTATACAGTCAAAAAAAGTATTTTATGATTTTGTTGATAAATGAGTTATGTTTTCATAATCCTATAGCATGAAGTACAAATGAGTTCTAATGATTTATAAAATCTATTTATATATTCTTTGCTAGACTACACTTGCTGCTTTGAAGGACGAGATCGTTTCTGTTGAAAATGAACTCGTAGAATTGCAAGAAGTAGAAAAACAACAGAAAACTCTTATTGAAGTGTATAAAACTCAGGTAACCATTGCATTTATTTTAACGTTTGTTAAATTTGGTAGACAATTTAAAATACCACATTTGCTTATGATCTAAATAGACAGAAATAAAGAAAAGTAGAGCTATTATTTTGTGATAGACTATGATATGTCCCAAATATTTCTTAATGTTCCAAATACTTTTATAAATAGATGATTCTGCTGATCCTTTATTCAAACATTGTCTGTGTATGTATTGGATATTCCTAAAAGTAGATCTAAAATTAATTATATAGGTGTAATGTAAACCTTATGCATAATCTCATTAATCTTGGTTAAAGTTGTTATCTTCTATATTTAATGGTATTGTTTTGGAACAGTGACTCCCTTCTAGGGTCATTAAAGCCCCATATGCCCTATTTCCCAATAAATAAGGAAAGTATAATTCAGATTTACTCACATGAAAGACCTGAAAAAGAACATATGACAATACAGATGGAATAGAACATGTGTTCAATGTTAATTTATAGAAAAGCTTATATTTTGGAAATATAGTGTTCAAGAAAAACTTCATGAGAAAGATGAGACTCTTGCAGGTCCTTGAATGATGGGTAACAAACTAGTCAATAAAGAGCTAGTCAATAAACTAGTCAATAAATAAAACTTTATTGGGAGAGAGTGTTTGAATTACAGAATAATGAACTAAAGGTAAAAACATAAGGTGGGCATAGTGTAGGTAAATAGGAAGGGGCTGCATCTGGATGGTTTAGATGGGAAAATGGAGTTGAGACCTCCAGTTGGAATATTGCAGTCATCAGGAGGTAAGAATGGAGACTGTGGTGGACTGTGGGACGTGTTAACAAGAACGTTATCTGGGTGTTCCAGCTGGTTGTTTGGGTTTAATCCTTTGGCAAGAATTCTGTGGATGAGTTACCATATTATAGGCTCTGGGCCTTGTATAAAGTGCTCTGTCAGATATTTTTTGAGCAGATTTTGATATGGAAGATAAAATAATTGCTATAGGAGCTAGTTTGGTATGGGAGTCTGATTCTTTAAAGTGACATTGACCTGCAGATGAAGATCTCTAATATTCAGAGTTCCAGTGAAGAGTCTAGAAGTATTGATGGGAAAAGACAGGTTAATCATAAAAGGATTGTGGATTAGCATAGAGCATTGAGTGATTCCCATACTTAAAGAAGGGATAACGTTAGATAAACATAAGGAAGGTATTGATAGAGAACTAATTATTTGTTTAAAATTGAAAATTCAAATTTTTGGCTTTTTATTTCGTTATGGTCCTAATAATGAAATAATACATCTTACTCTAATAATATATTTTATTTTCAGATACAAAAGTTGCAAGAAGCAGCTGAAATGGTGAAAAGCAGATGTGAAAATTTACTACATGAAAATAAGCTAATAACAAAAAACAAAAGTAAAAAATTAGAGAAGGTGAGTTTGACGTTTAAATAATAGTATTTTGTTTATATGTTTTGTATTTTATGCATATTACACAAATTCTTTCATGTTTGTCAGTTTATCTCATTTAGAACTAGGAATTATCTGTTGTCAATCTCTGTAGGAGTTTGTTTTCTGAGGAAATAATGTTTCTTCCAGGCTTGAAATGTTGTTTGTTTGTGTGAATGTTTTTTACTTTTTTTCTTAATATTTGGAAAATAGCATAAATGTTTAATTTTTGTGATACAAGAGCAGACTTGAATAACCATAAGTATGCAAACTTGAGTGCCTGTCATTTTTAGTCTCACCTTTTTTCCTAGTAGTAAATCTTTTGTGTCTAAAAAACCAAGTATTCTCTGCTAAATGTTTTTGTGGAAGAAAAATAGCATCATTTAAAAAAACCCAGTATTGTTTCCTTTTTTCACCCTATTGCAACAGAATGAGGGGAAGGCCAGTATTGGCAGGTTATGATGTTTTTGTGAATATTTTTAAGTTTTTAAATGAAACCGTATCCTTTTTTGGGTCTTTTCATGTTTTGGTAAGGAAGCAGTGAAAGTCGTCGGATGCTAACTCCCGGCCGGAGAGGTCATGGGATGTCACTGGACAGTTCTGACTGAGTGTAATGAGGTGGCTGTCTCTGGGTTGTCCTCGTGTCTTGGGGTTAAGAAGTCAAAGTGAGGCACCAGCGAAGAAGAGATCGGCGGGAGCAGGCGTTCTGCTGGTTAAACAAAGCTAAAGAGCCCATCAATCATGCAACTTACTGCTTTCTGAGAATTTCTCTTCACCTCTTCTTAGCAGACCAGAGGAGGCATCATTTCATGCCTCTTCATCCCTTTTTCTCAGAAGACATACCAGTGCAAATGTCCCTTTTCTGCTAGGCAGCACTGTAAATAAAAGCCTATTAAGAGACCTGTTGAAAGCAGATGGGGCAGGAGCCTGTGTTTTTTAAATACTTTGAGGTCACAATATTTTCTTACTGATTTTCAACCAGAAAGGTCATTTTTTAAAATGAAGCCTTCCTCTCCTTTTTCCGCTCCTTTAAGTCCTGGTTTTCTCGCAGGTTCTTAGGTGCTGGGAGACTCAGAGGGATGCTTTGTCCTAGTTGTGTCTTTGGGATCAAGAATGCCAGATGTTGCACAGTAGCTCTAGGTGTTAGAGTCTAGCTCTCGTTTTCCTCTCCATGAGCAGCCTGAATGCCATATGTCTGGTAATTTTTTAATTAACAGCACAAGCATTTCTTAGTGTTGTTTCTTGTCACATCTCCACAAAAGTGCCACGTTGAGAAACTGCAGCAACCAAAGAGATTAATATAGATAAAATTAGAGAGATTTGTTCATAGTAACATTAATGATCAAATTACATCTATTGATGCCTGATGATATTAGCCGTCTTGAAATAATATACAGTAAACCCCACTGATTTGGTCTAAGATGAGTGTAGCAAGGCTACTGTAATTGAAATACCTGAGTTACAAGGTTGAATGATAAAAAGGGACAATTACTTTAGAATGATGGCTGGACAGTAGAAAACTGCCATACCAGCTTTATTAGTAACATCTATGCTTGAATATAAAAGACAGGATTCAAAAAGTTTGCTTTCCTGGGGCCGGCCCAGTGGCATAATGATTAAGTTCGTGCTCTCTGCTCCAGTGACCTAGCGTTCACTGGTTCGGATCCTGGGCGTTGACCTGTGCACAGCTCATTGAGCCAGGCTTTGACAGGTGTCGCACATATAAAATAGAGGAAGATGGGCACAGATGTTAGTTCAGGGCCACTCTTCCTCAGCAAAAAAAGGAGGATTGGCAGCGGATGTTAGCTCAGGGCTAATCTTCCTCAAAAAAAGAAGAAATAAAGTTTGCTTTCCTCAGTAGGTTAAACATTCTCCCTGCAAGCTAATATTACTATATTCATTTGCTTAACACACTTTTTGAAAACTGAAGTTCACCCCACTTTTGAGTTATATGTTCTTATTTAGCAGAGTCTAATTTAATGTTTATTCATATTTATTTAGTTGAATCTTTTTGTTTAAAAACATTATACCTAAAATACTTATTATATTACAGTCATATCTAGTGTTTAAGATAGTAGAAATGTTAATGCTGAATGTGTGATCTTGCACTTGTTTCCTTAATGCCACAACTCAGATGAGAGGCCAGATGGAGTCTCATCTGAAGGAGTTAGAGTGCATCCGCGATTCCTTGACGACGGCGGAGCAGAGGCTTCGGGAGTGTCAGGAGAGTCTGCAGCACTGCCAGGGGAGATGTGCAGACCAGGCCCACACCGTTAGGGAGCTGCAGGGCCAGGTGTCCAGCTGTCGTTCTGATTTTTGCTAGAGGTGGTAAAGAAATGTTTAGGAATGATTTCACCAGTTGAGGGCACTCATGTCAGGGGTTGATTTTTTTACTCTCATCTAAATCAGTTGATAAAATAGCAGTTTCATGCAGATACTATAATAATATTTTGCAATCTAGTATTTTATGGTGAAAAACTGGTAAATAAAATCGCTGGTTTAGTTTCTCCATACAAATCTATATTTAGAGACTTGAGGACAGGGCAATAGCATGAAAGAAGTGATACTGTGTTTACATATGTATTTTTTTATGTCAAGATAAGGTAAATTAATATAATTTACCTTACAAAAATTAGAATTTATTTTGATTAGAATTGTGCCATCAAGTTTATTTGGATTATTATTTGAACAAAAATTACGTTTTTCAACATAACACTTTTTTACTTCATCAAAATAGGGATCCTGGGTGCCCTGTTAGTCACCACATAGCCATCTCCTAATTCAATGCCTAGCACATAGTAAGCACTGAATAAGTACTTTTTTAGTTAATTACTTTTTCCCAAAGAAGCGCGCCCAAGGATGGTAGTCAGTCTTTTTGTTCATTTACAAAACAATTTAAGGACTGATTCCGTGTCGCTTACAAAACATACTCTGGATTTTAATTTGGAATTATATCCTGTTTTTAAAAACATGGAAATAAAATTTTACTGAATTTAAATTCCTGAGAAGAGATTTTTCTAGGAAAATGTCAAATTACATAGATAACCTAAATTACTAATTGAAATTATGAGAAAAAATTTTTTTATTTTCAAAGATGTTTAAAAACTATTTATGTATAGCTTTTGAAGCAATGGGAAGAATATTGTCTCAGTATGGACAAGTGTGTCTTTGGTTGATTTACTTGTTTATTTTATTTTGCTTCTCACAAATATGGTTTTTACTCATAGTTACAACTTCACCGATATTCAATTATCAATCCCTATCTTTAGGTGAAACGGAAAACTATAAGAGAAACCCTAATAAGTATCTAACAATAGGAGATTAATATTGTTTAAAACCTTCACATTGACTTACTAAATCCCCTTTTTCAATAAAACATTGTTCAGAATGTTTTAATTGCCATCTTTCGTCTTTCAAAAAAATTTTAGTAGATGATTTTCCATGAGGCAACATAGTTTTTTCAACTTAACCAAGAATTTAAGAACTTATGCCTTAACAATGTAATATTTCTTGGTGTCTCTCTGTGTATCAGTAATAATAATAATATTTATATTCTCTTGTTTTTTAACAACATATATAGATTTCTTTGAAAGTTGATTATAAAGAAAACAACCAAGGAAACTTTTTTTTTCTCTTTTAGGTTGATGGAAATCACAATCTTCTGACAAAGCTTTCTCTGGAAGAGGAAAATTATCTTATTCAGTTGAAGTGTGAAAATCTTAAACAGTAAGTATTAAAGTGACTTAAAATTGGTGTTACACTTTTCTCTATATGCACAATACTTTTAAAATATATGTTTTTTGTGAAAAGAAAATTAGAACAGATGGATGCGGAAAATAAAGAGCTTGAAAAGAAGCTGGCAAACCAAGAAGAATGTCTAAAGCAAAGCAATCTTAAGTTTAAAGAGAAATCTGCAGAATATACAGCATTGGCCAGACAGCTGGAAGCTGCTTTAGAAGAAGGAAGACAAAAGGTACAGATGGCCTTTATTTAGAAACTTTTTAATTAGTTTACCAAAGAGTCATCTTTTTAAACAGACAATATCTCATCTTGCGAAACCTACAGTTATTGTTTTTATCCTGATGACAGGGTGAAGGGAGCAATTACATTTTTGTTTTTTTACCTACTTTTCCCTTTTGGAGCTAAATAGATATATTACTGGTCCAGAGTTACTTCACCAGATAAATGATGATGTGTCAGGGTAAAGGGCAGAGATGGAAAACACTTTAAAGGAGTTCCCCCCTCTTTTATAAAAACAAAGTGAATGTGCAAGTTATTGAACCTTTTGGCTTTGATCAGGATCTGGTGAGCTGTAAAGCTCAGCTCCCTTTTCTTTTGGCAAATACTATTGCTTGAATAAATATTTGCAAGAATTAAATTCCAGTTAAATCCATTTGGTTAGCATTTAATAAATATCTCACTGTGTGTCAGGCACTCTGCTAGTGCTTGAGACGCAAAGACGAGTAAGCCCTGGCCTCAGTTCTCAGGACACTCACAGTTCAGTAGGGAGATGACATGCGGACAGACGTCATCCAGCACGTCGGTGCTACAGTAGAGGGAGGGTACAGGGTACACCAGAGGGCATGGTTAGTTCAACCTGGGGGTGAGGGGAAATGATTCAGGAAGATCTCAAAGAAGAGGTAAATTTGTCAAATGATTTGAAAATGTAATCTTGACGTGAGGTGGGCTTTGGAGTCCAACAGGAACTGGATTTGAATTACGGCTCTGACACATTATACCCTGACCCAGGACAAATTACTTCTCTAAACTTTAGTTTCTTAATTGGAAAATGGGGATGATGAGTCTTCTCATAGGATTGATGATGCTAAAAACAGATCATCTATCCCCTGATGACTGTTAGGTGTGTGTCTCCACCCCAGACTTTTCTCTCCCCTGAAATCTAGACTCATATATTCTGCTGCTTACTTGACATCTCCACTTAACATAGGCATCTCAAACTTAACATGTCCAACACCCAACTCTGAATCTTTTCCTCTAAACTCTCTTTCACCTATGGTCTTTCCCATGCCTGTTAATGGCAATTTCACAAGAGTCAGATAAAATCTGATACCTTGAAATGTGCCTCCTTACATCACAAGTGTCATATGTGTATATTTTGATTTTTTTAACTCTGGGAAACCAATTTAAATAGACTTTCAAAGACACATCATTGAATAAAAGCTAAGTAGTAAAATACACTGCCAGTGGTAGAAATGTAATCCAGATTTCTCAGCTCCACAAACCTTTGGGAGGAAAATAAGAGTGACTTTACCCCGACTTCAGCCTAAGTGGACTTTGGAAATGCTAAGTGCTCTCAGATTTCCTCTTGAAAGTGTTTGGAGTCCCCAGAGATGTGTCTGCCCTCTCCTTTCTCTCCTGCTACAGTGGAATTTTAGTTCCCACCACATGAGGAGTGCCGTCACTACACTGTCACCACTGTCCACACTGAGGGACATTGACATGGGCACGGGTATTTGTCCTGAGGGCTCTTTCTCCCACAGTTTCAGATCCTGCTAACATCTCTCACTCACAATCGCCCTTGGAATTTCTGCACAAGAAATCTCTGTAAATCACTTTAGAATAACTTAGAACTGAGTCCAAAGAAGTTAGAAGACAATCCTTCCCACTAGCTCCTTGTTGCCTCCACTCTTGTTCTTGTGGCTCCAACCCAGCATTCCTACAGATAGGCTCACACACATCTGAATCTTTGGAGGAGCATGGCTGAGCCAGACTTTCTGCTAAACAAAGCAGTCAGAAAAATATGAAAACTCGAATTCAGTCCACTTTGGAGGTGAATGAATGAAAAACCAATCTCTTTTGTGTGTGTGTATGTGAAGCGTATATATCACCTGCCCTGCCCCCAAGTCTTTCCATCCAAGTCTATAATCAGCATTGAATGAGAACTTTGTATTTTCTGCCACTGCTTTAGACACCATGGTGAATATAAATACTGTAAAACATGGCAATTGGTCTCAGTGGGATATAAAAATATAGTATTGGAGAAGACACCTACCTGGCACAGAGCAGTGCAAATGCGTACATCTCTTCTATCTCAAGCTAGTTTTGCAGCTACTTATGCTCCAAAGAGAAGTATCCATACTTCTATGTGCTTCCTCAAGATGGAGCATCTTTAAACATTTTCTAATTAAATTATCTAATATCCAATTAATGTGTGTTTGGAAAAAAGAGGCCCAGAATAACTATGTCAAGTCTTTAAATCATACTTTAAAGAAAGCACATTTAGTTATTTTACTCTTTTAATGAAAATTACAGGTTTCTGAAGAAATAGAGAAAATGTCATCTAGAGAGAGGGCTTTACAAATTAAAATATTAGATCTGGAAACTGAGCTTAGAAAGAAAAATGAAGAACAAAAACAACTTGTTTGCAAAATGAACAGTGTAAGTATTAGTATGGCTTAATGTGTTTTCATAAAAAATAAGTTAGCATTTAACATTCTTACCATGTAGCTTAGTTAAACAGTTAAAATACGAAGTGAGGGGAATCAGGGCTATTGCTTTACTGATAGTATTAAAAATAACAAATAATATAAATCATAAAAAATGAAAATGTCAGGATTATGTCAAAGAATTATCCTGCATCCTTGATTGCTTCTGTTACATTTCCCCCAAAGTCTTGTCAGGCCCTTCCCCTGCATATTACTTTTGCATGACAGCTGCTTAATGAAAATTACAGATATAATCTACTTATTTTCTTTCTCTTATGAACTTTTCAATTTTGAAGATAAACACAATTTAAACTATTAGTATGAGTTAGATTTTGCTATCTCTCTGGAATAATGAATATTATATTTTAGGAAGTAGTAAGTTGGTATTAAGTAAATACTCAGTATTATTATATCTGCATATGAGATGGATGCTTTGGTCCATTCAGCCATGAAATGAGAATACCAAATTGGCTGTGTTTAATTAGTCTTCTAATGTTTTTTCCTAAATATTCATGAAATAGTCAATTGGCATAAGATACAATGAAATCTAGCACTAGTTGTGACTAAATTACTTAAAACTATCTACTTAACAGTGACGTAGAATATAATTATACTTTATTTTTTCCAGGAGCCAGAGATTCCATGAAAACTATTTTTTTCATTCCTAAGTGTCTTAAAAGTTGAAAACCAGGTTCAAAAGTTAAATGATTTTTGGCGTGCAACATTAGTTTAATATTTACCATCAAAAGATCCATGGCAGTTTAATCAGAACAAAACATTTCTCACTTTTAATTTAGCACAGGCCTTCCCTTTATTTCTAAACTTTTTTTTTTTTACTCACCATCACAGTTTCTCATGTTGTAAAGTATGTGTGATGTTCTTTGTGTAATTAAGCCTCTGAAAAAATAAAATAAATTTACTAAGATCAGGTGGGTTTTGCTATAGTGTTACCAGTACTTTGCCAAAGCTACCAAAATACGTAGGTTTCAGATTTGGTGTTTTATTAAACCTGATAATTTTTACAATAGTAAAAATCTAGAATTCTAAGCATAGATTTAGGCATTGCTGGAAAATGAGTTCATGTGTTCTGTCCATTCCAGGGAACAGCTAGCTCAGTGAGCAGTTCAGTATTTATTTTGTATACATGCCTTAGCCCAGTTGTGCGATAAGCACTCTGAGGGCCTGTCTCATAGCTGATTGTAGCCTGGTGTCTGCCCACAGTAGCAGGCCTCTTCAGATTTTCTGCCCAGGTGCCCCAGTGGGGGCCAGAGTGGATGCACAGACCCAAGAGTGACCTCAGCAGCTTAACCCAGGCCAGCCTTCCTGAAGCCTGAAATGTCTTTGGAGTCATGTATTATGCTAAAGTCCATATAGGTTTTGCATTCTGCCCTACAATATGTGTGTTTGATTAATATTTTTCCCTCCAAATTGTTGAGTAAAATTGATGTTTCACAGAGATTCACTATATTAATTCTGTGACTGTGTGTAGCCCGGCCTAGCACATTGCTTCATACCACCCCCTTCCCCCGAGGGGCATCACTCAGTTTCAGAACCTATCAGGTATCACTCAACACCTGAGAGAAGGAAATAAGGTGCCTACATTTCATTTGGAAGCCAGATGATATTTTCAGCCTGTCTTTATCTAAAGTATGATTTTCAGTGAACAGATCTACTTGGGAATTTAAATGCAACTGAATATTTTAAAAAATATATTAAGTTTTTACTTTTTCCTTGAATGAAGAACACCTTTAATATTGAGTTCTTTTTATTTTTCTAAGAATTCTTTCTTAGAATTTTATAATTCTAAGAATTCTAAAAATAAAATGTTCATATTATCAAAACTAGAAGTCTGTCCATTTTTAAAACAGGGAAGTCATTTTTATGGTATAGAATATGAATTTTTAGGCAGAGGAAATGGCAAAAACTAGTATTAAAATGTCTTGTTAAATAGTGGAAACTATGACAGTTTAAAATAAACACATTTGTTAAGTTAATCATGTTAAATATGTAATAATTTGGGGCTAAGTGAATGTGCATTACCACAGACTAGATCATGTGTCTGTCACTAAATAGATCACTAGGTAGCCGTGGATGCGCTTTAGTTTTGTGGGTTTAAAGACAAGTGAACTGTAAGATAAGTTAATGAACACATCAGATGTCAGGATTCTTTGAAAAAAGTAAAAATCGTGTATTAAATTATTTTATATATAAATTTTATATTATGACTCTGTTCTTTGCTAGAATGTCATTACTGATTATCTTTATTTCTTTTTTTTATTTAGAAAGCACAACATCAGGAAGTATGTTTGAAAGAAATAGAACAGACTCTTGAAAAGTCGGAGAATCAAAATGAGAGTATTAAGAATTATTTACAGTTTCTTAAAACTTCTTATGTAACAATGTTTGGATAAATTGTTGAACTTATTTTCTATAAGCAATGAGTTTTTACTATGAGTCTAAAAAGTGATCAGGTAAAAAATAAACAAGTATACTATCTGTTGTTACACTTGATGATTTATGAGTGGTAGTGTTAGAGTTTTTATATAAAGATTTTGAAACATACTTTATTATCCACTGGAAACTTTAAAACAAGATAGATGTTAGTATTCCTTTTTGCTGGATAATTTTCACTTGGCTCTGGTTTAATTCCTATTTAAATTATTTTGGTTTTTAGAATATTTTTCACATACACACAAAAGAAGCCCGAATCATTCTTTGTGACTGTCTGCAGCCACCATTCAAATGAATTTGTAATAAATCTAGGCCAATTATGACCCAAATACACGATCGTAAATAATGTATATAATTGTTTTTCATTGTGGTGCTATATAGATATAATAAAGGCAAATATTCTGGATATTAATTTTTAATAATGGTATAATTACATACTTTATAAAGATACCAAATGTCTCAATGTACTTACTCTTGTTTCAAGTATATGCTAAGATGCCATTATAATTTCTGTGAGGTTTTAAATATAGAATTTGAAGTCATAGCTATTAAATGCCAACTGATGGTGACAGATGAAAATATATTGGCATGCATTGTTTCTTTATAAAGGATAGGCATTCACACTCTCCTGTGAATTCATAGTATCTTTGTTCTTCATTTTATATTAGTGATTATCTGATGTAATTAGTGTAGATGTTCTAAAGCTCCTGAGTTAACTAAAAGCTTAAGGGGGAACACCTGGTCCCAGCCCTTCCACGGCCAACTCATATGAGATGATCAAAATAAGCACTCCTAATACCAAGAAGCTTTAGGATAAGGTCTTTATTATTGGGATGATATAGATAGAGAAGATACCATGAACTTGTTCCCTGTAATCTCCCATCCTATGCTGTGTGCCAAGGCAGGATACCCTAGAAGGCAATGGATGTAGTTGATAAGGGGTCAAGTAATAGTGACTCCTCTTGGACAATGGCTGAGAGCTGTTTATTCAAAGGAACACTCAGGTCTCAAAAGATTGTTCAAGAGAGAAGTTGTGTACTACACAGTCCAGCCTATGAACAAAACCCAGTCTCCCCAAGATGTTTGATCCTCTTCTCTGATCAAAAATGGGGGCCTGCTTTTCTCTGGTTCCCTCACTGTGAAGACTGCTATATCATCTGTAGGGGCCTACTTTCCAATGACCCATGTGCTTCATAGTATTTTTCTTAAAATAGCAAAATAATAATGTAAGGAACTGGCCACATTTTTTTTCTGCCCAATGATTGCTAGCTAACAATATTAGTGTTACTGTGGTTTTTGTTTTTAAATCATAGTACTTGTAGTACTGAAACACATACATTCTTGACCCTTGTGGTCCTTTCTTCATCTCCTAAGGCGAAAGGAGCCTTAACAAATACTCACGTGACAGGAAACAGGTTCCTGAGTATTGCTTACTAGACTGTGAGCTCCTTGAGGACAGAACTGTGTCTGACTCATATTTCTATCTCAGCCCCTACACAATACCTGGTATATAGTAGGGACTCAATTGATGTTTGGGGATAAATGAATAGAAGTTGAAAGATGCAGGTATTCGTATTCTTGTTTTAGATAGGAAAAAATGTAAGCATAGAGGGATTAACTACCATGGCTATGGTATAGAAGTCGGCATTTGGAAGGCAACTGTGCTCACCACTGTACCACCAGTGCTGCACTAAAGTGGGCATTTGAACTCATGCCTTCTGACTCCAAAATGAAAGTTCTGTGTACCAGGCTGTTTTCTTGTTGCAAGCAGTGGCAGCAGCAGCCCAGCAGCAACATTGCTGTTGTTTATTGAGTCCTCGCTACTTGCCAGACAAAGTTCTGAGGATGGTACATGTATTAACCCATGTAGTCTTTACACTTGATGAGACAGCTGCTATTAATTCCATTTACTTTTCAGGAAACCAAAACACAGCCCAAGGTCACACAGCTAGTAAGTGGCAGTCGTCCAGAGCCTCTGCTCTTAACTCTGACCATACTACTTTCATATATGTTTCATAAATAAAGGTATTGGTTACTTTTAACAATCATGCATTTACCTCATCTACGAATACTTTCTCTTTTTTAATATTTTTAATGTTTATTGCAGTAATTTGTGTATATGGCATTTAAAAATTGGAACTTGCAATGTTTTAGATAGACTGTGGAAAGAAAAGGCTATCACAAAGTCCCTAAGGTTGGCACTGAGATGCTAGAGACATGGGACAACAAAGGGAGTTTGCTAGACCCTAGAAGAACTTTAACAGTCCCTGTGCTTACTGTTTCCATGTGGACGTTAAGCACAGACGTTGGGCTCTTCTGGGGTGTGAACCAAACTCAGCCCAGAGTCAGTGCCCTGGTGTCCCTGAGGAGTGTCTCCATTTCCAGCTTTCCACCATCCCAGAAAGCCCTTGTCCCACAGTACTAAAGTCTGGCAGGATTTTCCTTCTATCCTTGACATTCAGAGCCTCATGACTTTCTTAAGTTCTAAAAGTTTTCTTCCATTATTTATGTGATTATTACTTCTCTACATATTCCTTTCCTTCTCATTTGGTCCCCTGGATCTGACCTCTGTGCAACTTGCCTTTGCCCTCGGGGTGCCTGTCATAGGGTTTCTTGTGAGATATTTCTTCCACCTGATTTTTCTGACCACTAATGTGGTTCTCAAGGGCAGTCATTCTCTTTTTCTGTTGGATATTGAATTTATAATTAAGAAATCATATTTTTTAGTTCCTAAAAGTGTTGGGGTTTGTGGGATTTTTTTGTTTTTGCTTTTTTGGGGGGTTTTATTTTTGAGGAAGATTAGCCCTGAGCTAACTGCTGCCAATCCTCCTCTTTTTGCTGAGGAAGACTGGCCCTGAGCTAACATCCTGCCCATCTTCCTCTACTTTATATGTGGGATGCCTGCCACAGCATGGCTTTTGCCAAGCGGTCCCATCTCCGCACCCGGGATCCGAACCGGCGAACCCCAGGCCAACGAGAAGCGGAACGTACGCACTTAACTGCTGCGCCACCGGGCTCGTCCTCAATTTTTTTGTCTTTTAGAACTGAAATTCCATTATATTTTCATTAAAATTCTCTTCCATTCTTCTTCCATTGGTTCTGCTTCACTAGGCATCTCCTATTTCTGTTCTGCTGACAGTCTTTCTTTCCAAACCCCATACGTGAGTGTTGATTTTCCTTCTCTCCCCATGGTCGTGGTTCCCTCACTACCTGCCAGCCGCCTGGCACATTTCTTGGGCAGTAGCAGGCCAAGTGGTGAAAGGTACGAGGGCTTCAGTTCTTGTGCGCCTGGACCTGTTACCCTCTGCTGAAGTGCTCGCTATGAGAACCCACTCTGCTCCCAGACTTTTTCAGTCACAAGCAGCCGCTCTTTTCCAACTACAAAGATTGGAAACACTTCATTCCACTGGAGAACCTGCTTCAAGGTTTTCTGGCATCAGCAAGTTTGTCGTAGCAAAAAACAAGTAAAGTCTCTTTGGAGGGGAACCCAGGGAGCATCTGTACCTTGAATGAGGTGGAGCAGTTTAAAGAATTAGTTCAGTCTGTATCTACTGGCTTGAGATTGTCCATGATGTTTATTTTTAGGTGAAGAAAAGTCACAGAATTTTGTATTTGTTATGGTTCACCTTTTGTAATGAAAACAAGCATCTCTCTATTTGTGTATGTAAGTTCACATATGTTGGTATGAGCATGGAGAAAGGGAAGCCTACATACTGTGGTAGGGATGGGGTAAATAGTAAAAACTTCTCAATTATTTTGATGAGTTTCTCTGCTTTCAATTTTTTTTTCTAATCTGATAATAAAAAATGTTAAAAGGTTGGAGGACAGGCATGAGAGGTGTAGGGAGTGGAAGAGTAGGATTGGTGAGAGGTCGTGGTCTGAGAATGAAATATTGGAATTTGATTTTCAGAGGTGGAGTGGTTGCGGACAAGGAAAAAGTGAAGAGAAGTGTGCTGGAGGTAGAGATGGAGGTCACTGGAGTCCAGGAGCTTGAGTCCCTGAGAAGGCTTGGATGTTGAAGCTATCTAGGATGTGGAAGGAATTGGGATAGAGCTGAGGAACAAGCATCCTGGTTAAGTGTGAGCATAGGAGTAGATGACTGTGATAAGGAATGAAGTTTTGAAACTCTATCAATGGTTTCTGATTGCATTTAGAGTAAAATCCAAAGTCCTCACCATGACCCTCAAGGCCCTGCGTGTTCTGGCCCTCACATCCATGGCCTCAAGGCCCTGCCCACCTCTTCCCTGCCCTCTCATACCGCTCCCCTCACCCACTATGCCCAGTTGTACCTGGTTTCCTGAGAACGAGTTCATTCCTTTCATTTTTCGCATCTCAAAATGCTCTTTCCCCTACTCATGGCCTAACTAAATCCTACTCATTATCTTGTGTACCTTCCTCTTCTTTTCTTTCATAATTGGCAATTAGTTATTTGTGTGATTATTTGTTTCATGTTTGTCTCGGGAGATTTTAACCCCATGAGGATTTACTGTTCTGGAGCCTGTTAGCTACCACATAGCAGGCATTAAGTACAAATTTATTGGATGGATAGATGGAGGGATGGTGATATTGCCATTAGTTCTGAGCTTCCAAGTAGGGAGAGGGGATTTGCCTAAGAAAGGTAGGGAAATAGAGAGTCTGGGAGAATGAGTAGCTTTCACTCCTGAGGGCTGTGCGGGAAACAGTTTCCTGGGTGAAGGGTTGGGTTTCCTTTCAGGTGGAGTTGGGGACTGAAGAGATGCAGGGTGCAGGGGACCTGTTTATAATCAGCCGGCTTCCAGATGCCACAGTGGGAAACAGGAGGGAGCTGGCTTTGGGAGTGGATCAGGAAGGTAGAATGGGTTACTTTACAGCTGTTGGCTTCAGATGGTTTAGGAGGAATTTCCCTTTTTTTTCTTATCTAAAGAATTAATAAAAATCTCATGTGTTGTCTTCTTTTCATTTGATCCAGTTGAATTGGGGAAGTTGCTTAAATCCTAAGTGTAACTTAGTGTCTTTGATATATTTCACATTACAACTAGTTGTGGTACTTTCAGACAACACTTCCACAGAAGAAAAAATAAATATTAAAAATAAATAACTTTTCTTCCTTACATTTAATTTATGATTTCCTTAAAATTGTAAAGTTTAGACTTTTAAAAATAGCTCAAGTATCTTGCTTGTTTTCTTCTTTGGCATAGTTTGGGGTGGGGTTGGAGGGAGGAAGAACTGTTAGGAGCCCTCTATAGCTAGTTTGTTGTTATTAGATGGAGTTAATATTGACAACAGATTGCAGTTAAAACTATAAAAATTAAACCTGTGATTAACTATCATACAATATTTGATTAGAAACATTTTAATTATACACTGTGACTGCTTTTTGCAAGCTTAAAGTTTATTTTTTGCAACATTTTTGTAAAAAGAAAACATTATTTCCTATCTTTTTTAGAAAAAAGGAGCTCAATTTTTTTTAAAAAAAGAACTAAATGGAAAGGACATCTAAACCCAAGGTGGTAAGACATATGTAAATGATCTTTAAGAAAAAATAATTTCATTTTAAAAATTAATGAAAACTTCTTGAATGTCACCTGAATGTAATACTATCTAAAACTTTATTTTTAAGAGATTTGTTCTTACTTCTACAGACAAGCACAGTTAATTACCTTAAAACTTTATCAATTTTCATTTCTACACTACAAGTCTAACGTGGTTTTTGCTATTTTAACTTGTCTTATTCGACAAATTATATTTTAGCCTTTCTGATAGTGTTCGTGAAGTTGAACGCTATTAGAAGCTGAAGCATTTCAAGAAATAAGAATTTTAATTTCAGGGGCTGGCTCCATGGCTGAGTGGTTAAGTTCGTGCGCTCCGCTGCGGTGGCCCAGGGTTCGGATCCTGGGCAGGGACATGGCACTGCTCGTCAGGCCACGTTGAGGCGGCGTCCCACATCCCACAACTGGAACGACCTGCAACTAGGATATACAGCTATGTACAGGGGGGCGGGGGGGAGGGGAGTTGGGGAGATAAAGCAGGAAAAAAAAGATTGACAACAGTTGTTAGCTCAGGTGCCAATCTTTGAAAAAAAAAAAGAATTTTAATTTCAGATGAGCTGACTCATGTTTAAACACCAAGCATAACACTTGAGAGTATAGTAGACACAAAGATTTCTGTACTTTCTTTCTCCTGCCAACATATAAAGAGCTCTTACAAATTAGTAAAATATGAATGCCCATCAGATAAAATGGCGAAAAGATAAAAACAGGCAACTCAGAAGAATTACTAATGGCTAATAAACATGTTTACAAGATGTTCAGATTAATTAGTAGAGAAATGTAAATGAAAATTAATCTCTTTTTGTTCTTAAACAATTTTAAGAGGTAATTCCTAGTATTGAAAAGATGGGATAAAATGAGAATTCTCACACACTGAATGGGATTCATTGTTCTATTATCTCTGGATACACCATCGTGCATTAATTATTGCTCCACTGTTGGATAGTTAGGTTGTTTCCATATTTTCTGTGTTATAAATTTTTCTGCAGTGAATATCATGCACAATTCCTTGTCTGCATCTAATTATTACTTTAGGATAAATGCATAGATGCGAATTATTATGTCAAATGCCATGAAAAATTTCAAGGTTCTTGAAACACAGACTTGTTCATGCCATTTGCTACAGTAATTTGCAACTTAGGAATTTATCCTAAAGCAATAATTAGATGCTGGCAGGAACTACTTCTGTTATGCCACTCCATTGCTTAGCCAATGCCTGGCACCTAGTAAGAACAATTAAATCTTGTCATTCTACATTCAAATGAATATCAATTTGGTCAAGTCATCTCACAATTTTAGTTATAAGTAACATAGGAATGTGAACATGCTTTAAAATTATAAGGAGTTCTGAAATTGTAAATATTAGTATTTGTTAATTTTAAAAGTGCTGTATTTTTATTTCTCATTAATGTTTAGTTGATGGTAGTTCAGATAATACCAGAAGCTGATGTTTATTCTCTATTATTTGTAGCTGATGTTACATCTCTATTTATTTGATTATCCATTTGTATTCAATCTCTTATGTTGTTAAGAGTCAGGTCCTAGTTAGTATAGAATGATTTCCGATATTAATCTTTGTTGGAGATAGATATATAAAATATTTTCTACTTCTCTGTGGGTTGCCTTTTCACTTTCTTAATTGTGACTTTTGATGATGAGAGTTCCTAATTTTAATATTGTTTTATAATTCTCCAAAGAAATAGAATAGATATGGTATTGGCTCATGTGATTATGGAGTCTGAGAAGTCCCATGATCTATCTACAGGCTGGAGTCCCAGGAAAGCTGGTGATGTTCTTTGAAGGCCTGAAAGCCAGTGTTATAGATTCTAGTCTGATCTGAAAGCCAGGAGTGCTGAGGGCAGGGGAAGATTGATGTCCCAGCTCAGCAGTCAGGCAGAGAGCCAGTGAATCCTCTCTTCCTCCGCCTATTTTTTTTTTTTTTTTTTGTGAGGAAGATGGGCCCTGAGCTAACATCTGTGCCAGTCTTCTTCTGTTTTATATGTGGGATGCCATCACAGCATGGCTTGATGAGCAGTGCTAGGTCTGAGCCTGGGATCCAAACCCATGAGCCCTGGGCCACCAATGCGGAGTGCACGAACTTAACCACTACACCACTGGGACAGCCCCTTCCTCCACCTTTTCTTGTTCTATTCAGGCCCTCAATGGATTGGATGATGCCCACTCACATTGGGAAGGGCAATCTGCTTTACTTAGTCTGCCAGTTCAAATGCTAATCTCTTCTAGAAACACCTTCACAGACACACTCAGAAATAATGTTTAATCAGATATCTGTGCATCCTGTGATCTAGTCAAGTTGGCACATAAAATTAACTTGTAAATACAGTCCATTTTATCAATTGTTTCCTTTCTGATTAGCACCTTTTGTGTCCTATTTCAGAAATCTTTGCCTCCTCCAAGCTGATGAAGAGGGTCTCCTATGTTTTCTTGTAAAAGCTTTATTGTTTTACCTTTCATATTTCAACCTGCAATCCATCTTGTATAGATTTTGGGAGAAGTTCGAAGTAGGAGATAAGATTTTTTTTTCATATGGCTCTCCAACTGACCTGGCAACATTTATTGAAAATCAAATTCATTCCCACTGTACTGCAGTGGCACCTTTGTCATGAGGCAGATAAGTCAGATGTCTAAATCAGATGTGTGGTTTCTTTTTGAACTCTATTCTGTTCCATTGTTCAATTTTTTTTATCTTTTCACCAATACCACTCTGTCCTCTAGCTTTGTTCTTGAAAATTGCTTTAGCTGTTCTTGGTTCTTTTTATTTCAATGTAAATTTTAGATTCGGCTTGTCATTGTCCACCTAATAAGTTAAACCTTGGGGCTTTCGATTGGGATCGTGTTGAACTTAAAGATCTATATAGATCAGTTTGGGAGAGATGACTGACATCTTTACTCTTTGTGAATATTGTGTATCCTTCCATTTATTTAGAATTTTTAGAAAAATTTCAGTAATGTTTTGTAGTTTTCAATGAAATGCTTTGTACATATTTTGTAAGTGCTAGGTTTTGATTTTTTCAGTGCTCATATTAATGGTACTTTTTACATTTCATTTGCTGTGTGTTTGTTGTTATACAGCAATAGAGTTAATTTTTGTATACTCACCTTGTATTCAGATATCTTGATGAAATTATTTAATCCTAATAGTTTATATGTTCTTTTGGATTTTCTATGTACACATGTCACTTTCAAATAAAGACTCTCTTATTTCTCCTTTTCAATTCTTATGCATTTCTCTTTCTTCCTTATTGCACTGGATAGAACTTCCCGTCCAATTTTGAATAGAAATCGCAAGAGCAGATATTGTCTTACTTGAAATCTTAGGGAGAGTTTTCAGTAATTTACTGTTAAATATGATGTTTGCTGTAGGTTGTAGATATTTTACCAGATTAAGCAATATCCTTCTAATCATACTTTGCTAAGAGTTTTCATTATGAATGGATGCTGGATTTTATGAAATGCTATTTAGCACATCTATCAAAATAATTACGTGATTTTTCCCTCTTTTAGGTAAACAGTCTGAGTTGAGTTAGAATAATTGATTTAAAATATTAAACCACCTTTAGACTTAAGAAATAAACCCCATTTGGTCATCTATATTATCCTTTGTGTATATTACTGGATTAAACTTGCTAATATTTTGTTTAGGCTTTTTACATCTATGCTCATGTGAGAGATTGGAGTGTAATTTTTTTTTCTTAAAAGTGTCCTTGCCATGTTTTGGTTATTGAGGTTATGCTGATCTCATAAAAAATGTTGAGAAGCATTTCCTCTTCTATTCTCTAGAAGGATTTATATAATAATAATGTTATTTCTTACTTAAAGGTTTGGACAAGAATCACTAGAAAGGCCTGGGTTTTTATTTTGTGTGTGTTTTGGGAGGAGGTTTCTTAACAGTTTTCATTTCCTCAATGAATATTGGACTATTCCAATTTTTCATTTTTTCTGTCAGTTTTGGTAGCAGTATTCTTTAAGGAATTTGTCAATTTTGTCTAAATTTTCAAAGTTATTGGCATAAAGTTGTTCAAAATCTCTTGCCTTTTTAACATCTTTAAAATCTGTAATGATGTCCTCCTTTTCTTTCTGGATATTGATAATTTGTGTTTTCTGTATTTTTCTTAATGAATGTATTCATCTTCAAATAACTTTTGATGTTGCTTTCTCTGTGTTTGAGTGTTATTTCATTGGTTTTTAACTCTTTTTTTTTTTTTTTTTAGATTTTATTTTTTCCTTTTTTCTCCCCAAAGCCCCCCGGTGCATAGTTGTATATTCTCCGTTGTGGGTCCTTCTAGTTGTGGCATGTGGGACGCTGCCTCAGCGTGGTTTGATGAGCAGTGCCATGTCCGCGCCCAGGATTCGAACCAACGAAACACTGGGCCGCCTGCAGCGGAGCGCGCGAACTTAACCACTCGGCCACGGGGCCAGCCCCCTTTTGGTTTGAACTCTTATCTTTGATATTCCCTTCTCATTTTGGCCTGGGGTTTTTGTTCTTTTTCTAGCTTCTTAAGTGAAATCTTAGCACACTGATTTTCAGTGTTTTTCCTTTTCTCATATATATGAAATTTCCCCCTAAGCAGTGGTTATCCCACAAGGTTTGGTATATCATATCTTCATTATCCTTCAGTTCAAAATACTTTTAGATTTCTATTTCGATTTAATATTTAATCCATGGATTATTTATGAATGCATTTCTAATTTCCGGGCAGTTGGGTATTTTCTAATTATCTATCTCATTTCCTAACACTTGGAGATTTTTCAGATTTCTTTCTGCTATTAGTTTCAAGTTTAGTTCTTTTGTGATCAGAGAATATACCTTACATGGTTTAAATCCTTTGAAATTTGTTGATATTTGTTTCAGGTCAAATTAGATGATAGTATTTTTCAAGTCTTCTATATCCTTACTATTTTTTGTCTACTTGTTTCAGTTACTGAAAGAGTAGCATTGAAAACCCCAACTATAATTGGGAATTTTCCTATTTTCCCTTTCAGTTTGATCAGTTTTTGCTTTATATATATATATATATATTTTTTTTTTTTTAAAGATTGGCACCTGATCTAACAACTGTTGCCAATCTTTTTTTTTTTTTTCTCCTTTATCTCCCCAACCCCCCCCGTACACAGCTGTATATCTTAGTTGCAGGTCCTTCTAGTTGGGGGATGTTGCTTTCTATATTTTTAAACTCTGTTGTTAGGTATATATATAATTAGGATTGTGATGTCTTGGTGAATTGACCCTTCAACATTATATAATGTCTGTCTTTATTTCTGGTACCACTTCTTATTCTGAAGTCTACTTTGTTTCATAGTAATAGAGCCATTCCAGCTTTCTTTTAATTAGTGATTGCATGCTATAAATTTTACTTTTAATACTTTTACTTTAGTCTATCTATGCCTTTATACTTAAAGCAGTTTTTTTGTAGACAGCAGTCTGACAGTGTCTGAGTTTTAATTGGGGTATTTAGACCCTTCACATTTAATGTAATAATATGGTGTTGAATTTAAATTTACCATCTTGCTAAGTGTTTCCTGATTGTCCCGTTTGTTATTTTATTTTCCTTTTTCCATCTTTTATGCCATCTTTTTGATTAACTAAATATTGTTTTATTATTTAATTTTTATCTCCACTATTGGCTTGTTAGTTATATTTTCCTTTTGTTTTTATTTTTAGTGTTGCTCTAGGGTTTAAAATATACATCTTCAAGTCATCACAGGCTACCTTCAAGTAATAACACACCACTTCACATACAGTCTAAAAACTTTGCAATGCTATAATTTCATTGCCTCTCTCCCATCCTTTTTCCTATTGTTGTTATAACATTTTACTCCTATATGTGCTATAAACCTCAGAATACATTGTTACTATTTTTGCTTTGACAATTATTGACAGTGATTAAAAATGAGAAGAAAAATGTGTTTTACATTTACCCTTATTCTTACCATTTCTCATACTCTTTATTTCCTTTTTAGATACATTTTATCAGTTGGTATCCTACACCTTATGTTGGAAAAACTTCTTTTAATGTGTTTTTCAGTGTAAGTCTACTGGAAATAAATTCTCCCACTTATGTTTTTTCTGGAAAAACTATTTAGTCTTCATTTTGAAAGATATTTTCACTTAGCGTAGAATTTTAGGTTGACTTTTGGTTTTTCTTTCATTTCTCTAACATATGTCATTGTCTTCTGATTTCCATAGCTTCTGACAAGAAGTATGATGTCAATCCTATCTTTGTCCCTCTATATTATAGTTTTTCTTTGTTCTCGACACCACCACTACCTTCAAGATTTTCTCTTTATCTTTGATTTTCTGCAGTTTAACTATGATTTAGCTAGGTTTTCCCTTTTTTATTTTCTTTATCATTTTTAGAGTTATTTGAGCTTCTTAGATCGTGGAGGTGTTTTGGCTTTCATTAATTCTCCAAGAATTCAGAAAATCCTCAGCCATTTCATTTTCAAGTGTTTCTCCTGCCTTCTCTCTCTCTTCCTTCTGAGACTCTAATTTCATGTATCTTAGACCTTTTGATATTGTCCCACAGCTCTTGGATGCTCTGTTTTCTCTTTTTCATTCTCTGTCTCTGTCTCTCTCCTTGTCTTGTTTATTTCCTTTTTTTCTTTGTTTCAGTCTGGATAATTTCTGTTGATCTAACTTCCAGTTCACTGCTTCTTTCCTTAGTTGGGTCTAATCTATTAATAAACCCATCGAAGAAATTCTTTATCTCTGATATCACACTTTTTATTTCTAACATTTCTATTTAACTTTTTATAGTTTCCATTTGTCTGAAATGCCCATTTGTTAATGCATATTGTGAACATTTTGTAACTAGTTCCTTTAACAAATTAATCATAGTTAATTTTATGTCCATGTCTGATAATGCCAACATCTAGGTCATCACTGGATCTAGTTTTGTTGCATTATCTCTTGACAATGAATTGTTTTTAGTCTTGCTTTTTTGCACATCTTATAATTTTTGAATGAATGATGTATGTTATGGATAGACAAATAGTAGACATATCCATAGTATTTATGCCATAATTGGGTACAACTCTTCTGTCAGGCCATTAGTGTGGAGGGATAAATCAATGTACTCAGTAGTTGAGCTTGGTTTGAGTTTCCTTGCTGTGATAGTTACCTTCAGAGCCCACATATTTCAAATCTCTCCAGCAGTTACCTTGTTTATTGTGTGATTTGGGGGTGCCAAACAATGTTTCTCAGTATTCTGCTCTCCACTCAATTTTCAGCAGTCCCTACACATCTGAAACATAGAGGAGGTCATTCTCCACTCTCTAGTCCCTCCCCCCACAGGCTATTGTTTGCTATTCAGTGGTAGGCTTGTGATGGAGCAAGAGGCTGTCTCAGTTTTGCTGGTTCTGCCTCAGTTCTTCAGCAGTCCTTTACCTTGGGGCTCACAGTGGAGCAGATTATCAGTGTTCCTTTTCTTCTCTTCACATGGCAGCCAAATTCTGCTTTTTACCTGTGTGTATTGGAGGATAGGGTCCCTAAAGCAGGAGAGCAATTTTCTCTACCTTTCCCAGTAGTATCAAATCTCTGAATAGTAAAAATATGTAAACATATCCCATATTATTGTATATTTTTCTATTTCTCATTTTAGTTCTGTCATTTTTCCCTGTATCCATTTTGACCTATGTTATTATGTGTGTACAAATTTAGAATTGTTATATTTTCCTATGGGTTGGCTCCTCTTATCATTATTAAATGTCTTTCTTTATCTCTAATAATGCTTCTTGCCTTAAAATCTATGTTGTCTGATATTAATATAGTCATACCAGCTTTCATTTATTTAGTGTTTACTAGTATATTTTTTCATCCTTTTACTTCCAACCATTCTATGGCTTTATATTTTATTTTGTAAGCCACAAAATATATTTTGTTTGTTTGCTTATTGCTTTTTCAGTTTAATAATCCTCATCTGAATATTTTAGCTTATTTACATTTAATGTAATTTCCAATATAGTTGGGTTTATATTGATCTTCTTTTTTTTCTATTTGATCCACTTTTTTTATGTTCCTTTTTCTCTCCTTTGATTCCTCTTCTAGACCAAATATTTTATTCCAAATTTCCTTTTATTAAAAAGGCTGTGGAAGCTAATGATGATTTGTTTTTCACCCGAGAGGCTCTACCCTTTTGCTGTTAAGCAGACTGAATGAGGATGGGCTGGTCGCCTTAATTCAATCAGCTGATTTGAGGCTAGGTTATTATTATTATTATTATTATTATTCTTTTAAAGATTGGCACCTGAGCTAACAACAGTTACCAATCTTCTTTTTTTCCTAAAGATTGGCACCTGAGCTAACAACTGTTGCCAATCTATTTTTTTTTCTTTCTGCTTTTTCTCCCCAAATTCCCCCAGTACATAGTTGTATATTTTAATTGTGGGTCCTTCTAGTTGTGGCATGTGGGACGCTGCCTCAACGTGGCCTGATGAGCAGTGCCATGTTGGCGCCCAGGATCTGAACCAGTGAAACCCTGGGCTGCCGCAGCGGAGCACACAAACTTAACCACTTGGCCATGGGGCCAGCCCCTAGGTTATTATTTTGATAACATTCAGTCCACTTCTGGTCATCCCTTTTCCAATGGCATCTCTCTTTTGGACTTGGAACTGAGGGTCTGATGGATCCTTTTGTCTCCAGCATTGAATAACTACAGGTAATTCTGCTCTGTTCTTCACAGGCTTTTAGGTTAAGATTTTAGCCAATTGCCTCACATGGGCTCTAACGTTCAAAAAATGGCTTGATGAGGAAACATGCTATATGTTTGAGACCGTTCAGTCTCCAATTTTTTCCTCCATTTTCCACTGACCACCAAAAAGCTCTACTGGTTTCTCTGACCCCCAGAAGCAGTCTTCTGCCAAAGGCCAAGCTTGAATTCTCAACTACTAGCCATGTCCAGCATTGGTAACTGTCCCCTCAGAAAATGTGGCTGCTAGATGCTGAACATACAAAGATGATTAAGACCTATTTCCTTCCCTTACATCGGTGACTCCTAACCTTTTTAAAACCATGACACAGATAGAAAATAATATTTTTTTATGTCAAACTATACCAGGCAGAGGAGGATGCTTATTGCCAGAAGTTTCTGGCCCAGAGCTCTAGTCAACATAGTCTTGACCAGATCACTCCACTTTACAAGTGAAGAAGATCAGTATCTCCACATTTATATCTCATTTGTGGCACTGGTTGGGTGGGACCCTTTGCCTTAAGAAATTCATGCTATGCTGGCATTTCCTCTTATATTTTAGCCTTTCTCTTATGAAAGATTCTGTGAATATTTTCTCATGCTCTTTGGGGGAGAACTTGTGCTGACTCCAGATGCCTTGAGATCTGAGATGATAGGTAGGTGGGCCAGAATCCCTGTACCCTTTCTCAGTCTGGGTCTCTATTCCGTAACTCATCTAGACTACCCTCAACCTGTTGTATAGAAGCAGAAATTTGTGTCTTGTTAGCCTATTTACCACCTCAGTTTCTCTTCTGTTTTCTCTCTGTGTATTACATAGTTTTTCTTATCAAGAGGAACACATAATTTGCAGTGTAGTTTGGCTTTGAAATAGCTGAGATAAAGTTATCATTTGCAACGAGAAAATGACTGAAGCAAAATGGTATGTATAGTTGAGTTTATGCTTATTTGTAATTTTATTAATTTTTTTTATTCTAAGCCTGAGGGTAACTTTCTTAGTATTTTGTAGCTGGTAAATGCATATTCTCTGTACAGTTCTCGGAAAATCTCTTGGTTTATAAAAAGTGTAAACTTATGTCTAGTTCACAAACATATGTTTTATTTAATTTGTAAGTAACTGAACCAATAATAAATTGAGAGTTTACTGTGAGCTCAGGGATGCTGTAGAAGATTATTGGAATATATTCACATATTAGAGTTTAATTGATTCAACGTGATGTCCTTTTATGGTATGATAAATATGTAGAGAGAGAAATGGCCTATGATTATGGCATTAATTCCTTCTATGATTAGATTATAATTGGACAAGGTAATCACCGTAAATACTCAAGTTGGGGTAACTGGAATGGCCAGGACAGCAAGATTCCCTAAGCTGACTTGCAATCATCAGGTTGCTGCTGGTGGTGGGAGCCTTACAAATGATAGGCTGCTGCATGTATGTTAGTGGTGAGAATTAGGCAAACAGAACTGTTTAATGAGGCTAAGCCATAGGAAATGATAAAGGCTGTGGCCCCCATAATAAAACTTTATGAGGCTGTAACAACTTCCTAATCCTAAACAGTTCAGAAATGGATTAGCAAATCCCAAATCATTAAAAGCAAAAGGATCCAGTTATGATTCTTTATCCAACAGCTAATAATGAAGTGATTCTGTAATCACATACTTAGTTAATGACTTTGGGATTCCCAATAGAGACATTTTTACTAAAATAAACAAATAATCAAATTACCTATCATATGTTAATGATTAAAAAATTCATAAGAGAATAAAGAATGGGTGTATTGTAAGATAAGTTAAAGCACGTTTAATGTTTAACGATTATTAAGGCAATGGGGAGAGAGTATAAAACAGAGTTCCTTACTCTAGTTCTCAGTTAATTTAAGTATTTGTATCTATCAGTATAAGTTCTATAGTTTTCTTCAAACTGCTAACATATATTTCTTTGTAAAATTATTTCTAAGTATTTTGAATTTTTTGTGTAGCTATCTGGAATTGTTAGCTTCTAACAAGTGATTAATAGTATGTCTGAATGCCATAATTTTTATCTTGTATTTAATCACAATGCTAATTAATTCTGTTAGTTTTCCAGTTGATTCTCTTGCCTTTTCTAAATAGGCAGTATAAGATTGTAATTAGCAATATTAATAGTTAACATTGTACTTTTATAAAGTATCATTCATGTTTAAAATGTCTTTTTACAAATGACTTACTCATATCAGGATCCAAGCAAGTTCCATGTTGCACTTGGTGGACATGTCTCCTGAAACTATAACTGTTTCCCTTCCTTTATTTTTATGACTTTTATTAATGGAATAAGCTGGATTGGTTGCCCTATAGAATTTCTACAATCTGTATTTCGGTGATTATATCTTCATAGCATTATTTAACATGTTTCTCTACCTCCTGTGTTTCCTATAAACCAGTAGTTATGTCCAAAATCTTAACTGAATTCGGTTCTAAATCTTTGGCAAGAATACTTCATTAGTGATGGTGTATACTTTCAATTGCATCACATTAGGAGCAATATAATGTCTGGCTGTCCTACTATTAATGTTAAAATGGATCAGTGGATTCAGGTGATGTCAGATTGATTCATTCATTAAAAAGAATAACAGGGCCTGGCCCGGTGGCGTAGTGGTTAAGTTCACATGCAGTGCTTCAGCGGCCTTGGGTTCGTGGGTTCAGATCCCTCACGTGGACCTACGCACAGCACATCAAGCCATACTGTGGCCATGTCCCACGTACAAAATAGAGGAAGACTGGCAACAGATGTTAGCTCAGGCCCAATCTTCCTCGCCAAAAAAAAAAAAATTATATCAACTTTTTACTAAATGCTTTTAAGCAGTCATTGATGATCATTGTCAAGATCTGTTATTTCATTAGGGAATCTCAAAATAGTGATTTTCTAATTCTATTATTCTTCTGAATTTATTCATTACTACCTTTCTATAAAAAACTTTACTTCATCATCTGTTTAATTATCCTGACATAGCTGAAATGCTTGATTCAATTTTGTGTGTGTGTGTGTGTGTGTGTGGAAGATTCTCTCTGAGCCAATCTTCCTCCACTTTGTATATGGGATGCCTCCAAAGTATGGCTGACAAGTGGAGTAGATCTGTGCCCAGGATCCAAACTCTGGGCCGCTGAAGTAGAGTGTGTGGAACTATAACCACTCGACCACGAAGCTAGTGCCTTGATTCATTGTTTGGAATGATGAGTGAGAGCCTAACTGCCTCCAAAAGTGACAAAGAAGGTTTTTTGGGTTTTTTGGTGTATTCTTACAGACACATAGATTATATATATGTCTATTTTAACCCATTGCAGTAATTTATTTTTATTGTGTTTAACTAATGAAAGATTCTAATGCTTTCAATTTATATCTGGCCACTTCCCATAAGAGAGAGCGAGGTGTGTGGGAGTGTGGAGGTGTGTGGTTTGCATTTTTTGGTTTGTATTTTTCTTTCTTTTTTGGCATTCATTATTTCATTTATTTATTTATTGTTAATTTTCATTCTTTTTTATTTATTGCAGTAACATTGGATTGTAACATTATATAACTTTCAGGTGTACATCATAATATATTTTGAATTCTGTGCAGATTATATCATGTTCACCAGCCAAAGAATAATTACAATCCATCACCACACATGTGAGCCTAATCACCCCTAACACCTTCCTCCCTCCCCCTTCCCCTCTGGTAACCACCAATCCAATCTCTGTTACTATGTGTTTGGTTGTTGTTGTTGTTATCTTCTACTTATGAATGAGGTCATATGGTATTTGACTTTCTCCCTCTGACTTATTTCACTTAGCGTAATCCCCTCAAGGCCCATCCATGTTGTCAGAAATGGCCATATTTCATCATTTCTTATGGCTGAGTAGTATTCCATTGTATATATACCACACCTTCTTTATCCATTCATCCCTTGACGGACACCTAGCTTGCTTCAAAGTCTTGGGTATTGTGAACAAGGCTATGATGAGCATAGGGGTGTGTGTATCTTTATGCATTTGTGTTTTTAAGTTCTTTGGATAAATACCCAGCAGTGGGATAGCTGGATCATATGGTAGATCTATTCTTAATTTCCTGAGGAAACTCCATACTGTTTTCCTGCACCAGTTTGCACTCCCACCAGCAGTGTATGAGAGTTCCCTTCCCTCCACATCCTCTCCAACACTTGTTGTTTCCTGCCTTGTTAATTATAGCCATTCTAACCAGAGTGAGGTGATATCTCACTGTAGTTTTGATTTGCATTTCCCTGATAGTTAATACTGTTGAACATCTTTTCATGTGCCTGTTGACCATCCGTATATCTTCTTTGGAGAAATCTCTGTTCAGATTTTTTGCCCATTTTTTAATTGTGTTGTTGGCTTTTTGTTATTGAGACATATGAGTTCTTTGTATATTTTGGATATTAACCCCTTATCAGACATATGGTTTGCAAATATCTTCTCCCAGTTGTTAGGTTGTCTTTTCCATTTGTTGATGGTTTCCTTTGCTGTGCAGAAGCTTTTTAGTTTGATGTAGTTGCATTGGTTTATTTTTTCTTTTGTTTCCCTTGCCTGGTCAGACATGGTACTTGAAAATATGCTGCTAAGACTGATGTCAAAGAGTGTACTGTCCATGTTTTCTTCTAGAAGTTTCATGGTTTCAGGTCTTACATTCAGTTCTTTAATCCATTTTGAGTTGATTTTTGTGCATGATGTAAGATAATGGTCTACTTTCATTCTTTTGCATGTGGCTGTCCAGTTTTCTCAACACCATTTATTGAAGAGACTCTCCTTTCTCCATTGTATGCTCTTCACTCCCTTGTCAAAAGTTAACTGTCCATAGATGTGTGGATTTATTTCTGGGCTCTTGATTCTGTTCCATTGATCTGTATGTTTGTTTTTGTGCTGGTACCATGCTGTTTTGATTACTATAACTTTGTAGTATATTTTGAAATCAGGGAGTGTGATACCTCCAGCTTTGTTCTTTTTCCTCAGGATTCCTTTGGCTATTCAGAATCTTTTGTTGTTCCATATAAATTTTAGGATTCTTTGTCCTATTTCTGTGAAAAATATTGTTGTAACTTTGATAGGGGTTGTACTGAATCTATAAATTGCTTTAGGAAGCATGGATATTTTAACTATGTTCGTTCTTCCAATCCAAGAGCACAGAATATCTTTCCATTTCTTCATGTCTTCTTCAATTTATTTCAACAATGTTTTATAGTTTTAAGTGTGCAGATCTTTCACCTCTTTGGTTAAGTTTATTCATAGGTATTTTATTCCTTTTTTTAATTTTGCAATTGTAAATTGGATTGTATTCTTAATTTCTCTTTGCTGTTAGTGTATAGAAATGCAACTGATTTTTGTATATTGATTTTGCATCCTGCAACTTGACTTTATTATTATTATTTATATTATTTATATTATTAATATATTATTTATATTTCTAAAAGTTTTTTGGTGGATTCTTTAGGGTTTTCTATATATAAAATCATGTCATCTGCAAACAGTGACAGTTTCACTTCCTTTCCAATTTGAGCCCCTTTTATTTATTTTTATTGCCTGATTGCTCTGGCTAAGACTTCTAATACTATGTTAAATAAGAGTGGCAACAGTAGGCATCCTTGTCTTGTTCCTGTTCTCAGAGGGATAGCTCTCAGTTTTCCTCATTGAGAATGATATTTGCTGTGGGTTTGTCATATATGGCCTGTATTATGTTGAAGTATTTTCCTTCTATACCCACTGTATCTAGAGTTTTTAAATAAGGTTAAAAGACAAAAGTACTAAAATTACTTATTTCAATGATGAGGGTAATGGATAGACACACACAAAATAAGAGATTAGGTATGATATCAAAAACATAAAATGTGGGAGGAGAGGAGTAAAAGAATAGAACTTTTAGAAAGATATCATGCTAAAGAGACTATCCACTCAATATAGATCACTATATATATATAATATTGTATAGGAACCTCATGATAATCACAAACCAGAAACATATAATAAGTAAACAAATAAGTAAGAGGAAATAAATCAAACACATTACTAAAGAAAGCCATCAAATCACAGGGGAAGAGAGCAAGAGAAGAAGAAAGGAACAGAGAAGAACTACTAAATCATCCAGGGAAAAAAGTGACAAAATGGCAATAAATACATACTTATCATTAGCTACTTTAAATGTCAATAGACTAAATGCTCCAATCAAAAGGCATAGGGTGGCCAATTGGATAAAAAAACAAGACCCATGTATATGCTGCATACAAGAGACACACTTCACACCTAAAGACACTCACAAACTGAAAGTGAAAGGATGGAAAAAGATATTCCATGAAAATGGCAAAGAAAAGAAAGTGGGGGTAGTGATACTTACATTAGGCACAATAGACTTTAAAACAAAAACTGTAACAAGAGACAAAGAAGGGCACTACATAATGCTAAAGGGAACAATCCAACAAGAAGATATAATATGTGTAAATATCTATGCACCTAACATTGGAGCACCTAAATATATAAAGCAGTTATTAACAGATATAACAAGAGACATAGATAGCAACACAATAATAGTAGGGGACTTTAACACTCCACTTACACCCATGGATAGATCATCCAAACAGAAGATCAATAAGGGAAGACTGGCCTTAAATGACACATTAGACCAGATTGACTTAATAGATATGTACAGAGCATCCCATGCAAAAACTGCAGAATACACATTCTTTTCAAATGCACAAGGAACATTCTCCAGGATTGATCACATATTAGGCCACAAAACAAGTCTCAATAAATTTAAGAAGATCAAAATAATACCATGCATCCTTTGTGACCACAAAAGCATGAAACAAAATCAACTACAGGAAGAAAATCAGAAAAGCCACAAAAATGTGGAGTTAAACAAAAGGCTACTGAAGAATGATGGGGTCAATGAAGAAATCAAAAAATACCTGGAGACAAATGAAAATACAACATGCCAAAATTTATGAGAAACAGCAAAAGTGGTTCTAAAAGAAGTTCATAGCAATTCAGGCCTACCTCAACAAACAAGAAAAATCCCAAATAAATAAGCTAACCATGCACCTAAAGGAACTGGAAAAAGAAGATGAAACAAAGCTCCAAATCAGCAGAAGGAAGCAAATAATAAAAATCAGAGCAGAAATAAATGAAATAGAGACTAAAAAAAAATAGAGAAAATTAAGGTAACCAAGAGGTGGTTCTTTCAAAAGATAAACAAAATTGACAAATCTTTAGCTAGATCCACCAAGAGAAAAAGAGAGAAGGCTCACATAAATAAAGTCAGAAATGAAAGAGGAGAAATTACAATAGACACCTCAGAAATACAAAAGATTATAAGAGAATACTAATAAAAGCTATATGCCAACAAATTGGACATCTAGAAGAAATGCATAAATTCTTAGAATCATACAACCTTCCAAAACTGGACCAAGAAGAAGTAGAGAATGAATAGACCAATCACCAGTAAGGAGATCAAAACAGTAATCAAAAACCTCCCAAAAAACAAAAGTCCAGGACCAAATGGCTTCCCTGGTGAAATCTACCAAGCATTCAAAGAAGACTTAATACCTATCTTTCTCAAACTCTTCCAAAAATCTGAAGAGGAGGGGAGGCTTCCTAACTCATTCTATGAGGCCAACATTATCCTGATACCAAAACCAGACAAGGACAACACAAAAAAGGAAAATTACAGGTCAATATCACTGATGAACAAATGCAAAAATCCTCAACAAAATACTAGCAAATTGAATGCAACAATACATTAAAAAGATCGTACATCATGCTCAAGTGGGTTTTATTCCAGGGATTCAGGGGTGGTTCAACATCTGCAAATCAATCAACGTGATACCCCATATTAATAAAATGAAGAATAAAAATCACATGATCATATCAATAGATGCAGAGAAAGCATTTGATAAGAAACAGCATCCATTTATGTTTGTATTTTTCTAATTACATATATGTATTTTTAAATATTTTCTTGCTTTCATTTTTATATTATAGTAAAAATATAGTCTTTGTAATTTCTGCTGTTGGGAATTTATTAAGTATCTTCATTTATGCCATTATCAATTTTGTAAATCTTCTTTATTTTGTCTGTTTTATCTGTCATAGATTAATGCTGACATATATTAAAGTCTCCCATTGCATGTTTGTTTCTGCCCATTTTCCCTTCTACATGCAATAATTTTATTCTACATAATTTGATGTTATGTAGATATTATCTACTTCTATCAAAAGATGTCTGAGGCCATCCACTTTTTAATCCTTTGTGAGTAGCCACAAAGTTGATGATTTATGTCTTTATCACAAATTATACTACTTAAATAGGCTTCACTGTCTTATCTGATGCTTTTTTGCCTTGAATTATAATCAGATGGTATAAATATTGCCACCTCCGCATACTTTTTCTTCATATTTCCTGATAAATTGTGCCTATTTCATTGTTTTTGTTTCAGTGCCTTTCCTTGGAAATAAGGAATTTGCTACTTTCTCATCCTCTCCCCTTCCCAGTCCTTGATAATTTTGTCTGCGATTGTGAATCCCATCATTTATTGGTTTTATCCCCAGCATTATAAGTATTACTTTAAAATAAAAATTAATGTTGTAGCTATATGTAAAATAATCATTTAAATCTATATTTTTATCTTTAACTGATTTCATGGGATCCACACCTATCCTGGGAACCTGAGACTGGTAATAAAAGCATATAAATGAGATTCCAAAATCACTATGAAAAAGATGAGGAAGACAGTCTTTCCTTTTGTTAACAAGTCAAATGATATGTAGTAAGAAGGAATTTGGGGTTTCCTGATTTTTAGGATAGATTTTTTTTTTTAAACCCCTACCAAAAGAATATGCAATCATTTCAGTTTTCCTCTTTGGTCTTAAGATGACAATTCTAGATCTAGGTTGGGTCTTACTGTTTTGAAACTTGTTCATATCATATGTGAAGCTACTTTTCAAGTTTCAGTCAAAGTAATTGTTTTTTCAAGACTCATTTTTCAGTTTCTTTAGTGATTTTTGGTCTTCTAAGGTTTTCAACTGAATTTTATCATTAATAATTTAATTATGAAGGTAATAAATGTGTATTTGAAAACAAATTCAAACAATACCAAAGAATATCATGTGAAAAGTATTGCTTCCACTGCTTCTCACCCCAGATTCCACTTCCCAAAACAGCCACTGGTAATGGCTGCCTGATCGTACTGCCTGACCTTTAAAAGAAAGTGAAATTTTTTAACTTTAAATGATTTAGTCCAAGGAAGTCTGGTTCTTTTGAAAATAATAAGAATTAATTTTCAATACTCTTAAATTTTGGTAACTCACAAAACTAGAGATACTGAATAATATTGAAAATGTGTGTTAATGCTGAATTGGCCACGTAAACATTTTTCTGTAATTTATTTTCCATTGTCTGTTTTGAGTAAGAGCATAAGCTATGCTTTTAAAAAAGATGTTTTCTATATTTCTAATAGGTGTAGCAAGTCTCACTATTCATGTAAAATCAATATACAATCTTAGTGATTCTAATTCTATCTCAAAATGACAGTATGGTTTATCAGGCATTTTATATGTTTTTCATCTTAATGCAATCCTTTTGAGGCCGTACATTCCAGCATCCAAGTTTTAAAGTAGTTTGTATACACCCAACATGCAAGGCCATGACTTTAATCATTTCCTCACCAGAACTTCAATTATGCCAAGCACTTTTTAATTATGCTGCAGCCCACAAGTCTATTCTTAGTGAAAGTCTGACTTGTACAGAGGCAGGATATTCCTCTGTGGCAAAATTCAACTCACCACTTTGCAACCCCACCCATAAGAAAGCCCTGTGAATTAAAAGCTACTAAATTAAGTGTGTATTTTTAACAGCTTCAATTTTAAAGTCAATTTTGGCATAAAATTGAAGACATTTTTTTGAAGTACAAAAGTGCTATGTTGGCATTTCATGGTATTTTCAGAATGCAGTTTGTTTGGGGGGTTTTCTCTTTTACAAAGTTAGTTTCTTCTAACATCAGTTTTTTTCCTAAAAGGAATATATTTAATCATCTTGCCCTGTCACTTCTTATTTTTATCTTATTCAAAAAGGAAAATTCTGAATCAAGAACATTGATGGAGAAAGAACGGATGTGTGAGGACAAGGCTTAGGGTAGCAGGAAAAGGTCTGGGACACAGAGGGTGGCAGGGGAAGCGGAGAGCTGAAGTGTCCCTGGGCTTAGCATTCATGCACAGCAAAACCTGGAATACAAATCCTGAAATTAAGAGAAAAGGAAACGACATGGAATTATGATGTTGGTTTGCTTCTTTACTTCCTAATAACGGAAAATCTATTTTTTTCCCAATGAAGGCAAATAGAATACAAAGTCATTTTAGGGCATGCTTGTATAAGGTTAGTGCTTAGATACTAAACACCTAATGCTGTGTAACATATCAAGAAATAGTTAATGAGAACCTGTTACATGTAAGGCCTGACTTCTTTTATGTTATACCATAGCTCCAATAATTTATTGCTCATAATCCACCTTAGGAAAATGCAGTGTTCGAAATCTGAATTTAGGGAACACAGTTTTCCTTGCCTTCATCTACTTTAGAGGCTGGAATGTCTAAAAACTCAACTCCACAGCTTGCCTTTCAACTAGAAGTTGCACAACGGGATTCTGGCCAGTGAGGTGTAAAGGAAAGGCTGCTGGTGCTGTGTGGTCTCCTTCCGCCAGGGGGCTCTGTATGTGCGGCCATCGTCACTAAGGGCTGTAGAGCCAAAAGCAGAGGAACCTGGGTCCTTGAACGTGTCCTTGACCACCATACCCGCTGTGGACTGCCTACTGTGGGACTTTTTGTGGCATGAAATAAAGAAACCTCTTCCTTGTTTAAATCACCGTTTGCTGGGGTTCCTGTTACTCTCAGCTGCTTGCATTACTATCTGACTCAGAAAAAACTAATTTGGCAGTAAGCATGGCCATGGTCTTCCTATTGCAAACTGTAGTGGCCAGTCTCCAGGATGGCCCACAGTGATCCCCACCTCCTTCACACGCTTGTTAGTGCCCTCCTACACTGCCAGGGTCAGTTCATGTGACCAATAGGATGTGGCTTCTAAAGCCCTGTGACACTGTAAAAATTACAAATTTAGGCAACAAAAGACTCCAAATTGCTAAAGCAATCCTGAGAAAGAAGAACAAAGCTGGAGGCATCACAATCCCTGACTTCAAAACATACTACAAAGCTACAGTAATCAAAACAGCATGGTATTGGTACAAAAACAGGTGCACAGATCAATGGAACAGAATTGAAAGCCCAGAAATAAAACCACACATCTATGGACAGCTAATCTTTGACAAAGGAGCTGAGGGCCTACAATGGAGAAAAGAAAGTCTTTTCAACAAATGGTGCGGGGAAAACTGGAAAGCCACATGTAAAAGAATGAAAATTGACCATTCTTTTTCACCATTCACAAAAATCAACTCAAAATGGATCAAAGACCTAAAGATTAGACCTGAAACAATAAGTATTCTAGAAGAGAATATAGGCAGTACACTCTTTGACATCAGTTTCAAAAGGATCTTTTTGGACACCATAACTCCTCAGATGAGGGAAACAATAGAAAGAATAAACAAATGGGACTTCATCAGACTAAAGAGTTTCTTCAAGGCAAGGGAAAACAGGATTGAAACAAAAAAACAACCCACTAGTTGGGAAAAAATATTTACAAGTTATTTATCCTACAAAGGGTTAATCTCCATAATATATAAAGAACTCACACAGCTCAACAACAAAAGATCAAACAACCCAATCAAAAAATAGGGGACATGAACAGACATTTCTCCAAAGAAGATATACGGATGGCCAATAGACACATGAAAAGATGCTCATCATCGCTGATCATCAGGGAAATGCAAATCAAAACTACAGTAAGATATCACCTTACACCCATTAGAATGGCAAAAATAACCAAAACAAAAAGTGACAAATGTTGGAGAGGTTGTGGAGAAAAAAGAACCCTAATTCACTGCTGGTGGGAATGCAAACTAGTGCAGCCACTATGGAAAACAGTATGGAGATTTCTCAAAAAATTAAAAATAGAAGTTCCTTATGACCCAGCCATCCCACTACTGGGTATCTATCCAAAGAACTTGAAATCAGCAATTCCAAAAGTCCCATGCACCCTATGTTCATTGCAGCATTATTTACAATAGCCAAGATGTGGAAGCAACCTAAGTGCCCATCAACTGATGATTGGATAAAGAAGATACGGTGTATATATATATATATATATATGTATACACACACACACACACACACACACAATGTAATACTACTCAGCCATAAAAAAGGATAAATTGTGCCATTCACAACAATATGGATGGACCTTGAGGGTATTATGTTAGGTGGAATAAGCCAGATAGAGAAGGACAAACTCTGTATGACTCCACTCATAGGTGGAAGTTAAACATAGAGACACAGAGAACTGATTGGTGGTTACCAGGGGAAAGGGGGGGTGGGGGGAGGGCACAAAGGGTGAAGTGGTGCACCTACAACATGATTAACAAGAATGTACAGCTGAAATTTCACAAGGTTCTAAACTATCATAATCTTAATAAAAAGTTAAAAAAATTACAAATTTAACAATAACTTTAAGATAATTTATATTTCCTTTTTAATGGAATGTCCTGTTTTTCTTTTTATATATGATATATTTCCTGGTCAATTATACCATATAGCCTTTGTTTGGAAAACAAAGACATATTTAAAAAATGCTAAAAACCTCTTATATAATACTACATACCAGGTTTTCTTCTATATTCATTAACTCACTTTTTTTCTTCAAATAACTCTTTGAGATATTATTTCAAACCACTTGGCATTTGGAGAAACTGAGGCAGGGGAGTTAAAAATCCTGCCCAAGGCTACACACCTAGGACACGGCAGAGCTGAGAGGTTAGGCTGGTTCTAGCATTTGAGATCCTCTCACCACATAAAGGTCACCTGCAATCCAACTGGCCAGAGAGAACTGGCCTCCTTTCTATAGATATGCATACACATTTGTAATTTGTATACTTTTTTCAGCATAACAGGTCAATTCCTGCTGGCATTCACAGTTCCTTAAGTGTCATTGCTCCTCGGATTTTTCAGCATATATGAGACTGCTGAATGTCATCCCTATTTTGCTGGTGTAGCCAACTCTATCAGTCAGTGCCCACTCAGGCAATCAGAACCAACAGAGGGAATGCAGTACGGAAAAGCGATTGCAAACATGTTGGAAGGATCGAAGAAGCAAGAAAGGGAAGGTGTGTTTACGTAAAGATTATTAACTGCTGGAGGCCACCGCGACGCCTAAGCCAAGAGGAGCAGAGAGGAAGATGCTGCCGCAGAGACCCCAGGATCACTGCGCTCCCGAGGCTGCTGCAACCTCACTGCAGCTGATTTACAGGGAGCGAGAGTTCCGCAGCACTGGAAGGGAAGCTGAGCAGGCTGGACTACATCCTGCAATTCTGCAACGTCTTGCAAAGCATTTTCTTACACTTGCGGAAGCCATCGGGCTTATGTTTCAATCACGATGACTGACAAGCTAACTTCAAAACAACAGCGTCAACTGCCCTTCCACACTTCTTTGGCTGTGTACTTAAAATAGAACCTTTTCTAAACTGTCCCTTGGCCTGGATGGAAATAAAATAATTAATATTAAAAAAAAAAAAAATCCTGCCTATGTTACAGGAATCCAGGAGCCCTGCTGTCCAAACCACATTGCCTGTCAGGAGCTCAGACTTTGCTGCTGCTGCCACTTTCGTAGGAGCTCCCTCCAGAAGGAGGGAAATCCTCCTCATTTCCAGTCTCTGCCGGAGTCTCCCTTCCATGGATTCTCTCTGAGGACAGCTGTAAAGGGAGTGTGGAGAAGACTGGAGTGTGCAGACTCCTGGCTCCCTGCAACAGCAGGGAAGGCAGAGAGGGGTGGAAATGGAGCTGGAAGGGAATGGCCAACGAACAGACCGGTCTTCAAAACATTCACCTTCCCTTGAAATGTTTTCCTTCCCTTAACGTGTTTTCCATGTCGTTAAATATTCTTCCACAATTAATGGCTGCATCACAGTCTCTATTAATTATTAATGCTCTGGTTATTAAGTTTGTTTGCTGTCTTTCTTAGTGTCCATTTTCCTTATTTTCTTTGAAATTTTCGTTAAGGTTTATCTTATGTGAGAGTTTCCATCCTCCTTTCTTCCAAGCCTCCTTGCCTATGAATTTTTCTGTTGCCTCCATCATCGCTCCCTCCACTGTCTCTAGCCCAGGGCATGGTCTTAGTTGGTGGCTTGGGCTCCTGCCCCTTGGTGACTGGAGATATCGGAGATCCAGTCATCGAGCTGGCAAAGGCTAACACTGTCCTTGCTTTCAGTTTAGGAAGGACACCTTGCTCTGTCACCCCATACAAGTCCCACTCTGGACTGCTCGAGGCTTCAGCTCCTGCATGTTGCTACAGGTTATCTATTATCCTGCTTTTGTATATGACTATGACTCTTCTCTCCATATGAAAAAAAATCTATCATTGCTAGGTTTACGGTAGAGAGAGAAATGTAAAGCATGAATGTATAGTGTCATAGTAATGATAAATCTGTCTTAATAAATTTAGTTGATTTGCTTGGGTTTTCTAGGTAAATAATCATATTACCCAAGAATAACAAGAACTGGAGCCACCGTTTAATCAGTACTCACTGCGTGGCAGGCACACTCTGCCAAGTGCTTCGTCTACACGTCAGGACTTGGAAATGGGCGAAGAAGATTACGGTGTCTTTCCGTGGAGTGCTGGGCACTGTCCAGGAGACCCTCAGGGGATTATCTGACTCCAGGAATGTGCATGTTTAATTGACCTTCTTTTGACTAGATTATTTTACAGCTCTGTAGGGGTAGCTGTTAAAGTGTGAGAAACAAATAGCAATGCAAATCATTCCTGTTCACACCAATGCAAATGAATTTTGACTGATAGATTATAAAGTTTGTGAGTCAAACTCTCATTTGAACAGGTTGTACCATCTTATTGGTTCCCTCAGTAACTAAAGAATTGAATAAAATCTTTGACACATGTCCATTTTATATTTGTATAAGAGTCATGATTTTACTTCTTTTGAAAATTATTCTTTAGCACACAAAGTTATCTTCTAATCTTCACAACCCAGGACGTATTATTCACACTTAATAGATGAGAAAACTGAGACTCAGATCAAATAGTTTACCCGCGCAACATCAAATTAACTAGTAAGTGGCCAAGCTGGGATTTAAACACCAAATTTTGCTGTCTTCAAGATCTATGCTCTGGGGGCCAGCCTGGTGGCTGAGTGGTTAAGTTCACGTGCTCTGCTTTGGCAGCCCAGGGTTCACTGGTTTGGATCCTGGGCGTGGGCCTGCACAATGCTCATCATGCCATGCTGTGGTGGCGTCCCACACAGAAGAACTAGAGGGACTTATAAGTAGGATATACAACTATGTACTGGGGCTTTGGGGAGGAGAAAAAAAAAACTATGCCCTTACATATTATTGCCCACCTGGCAGAAACTCCATTTGCTCACAAATACAATGATTTTTTTCAGCAAAGCATAATAACTAATATGCAATGTGTTTACAATGTGTCATGCACCAAACTAAGTGTCTAAATGGATTAACTCATTTAATTAACAGGCAAGAAAACTGAGCTTAAAGATGTTCAATAACTTGCTCAAGGCTTTCCATGCTGTTTCCAGATTTTTCCCTTCTTTCTCCCAACGTAGTAGTTCTCAGCTGAGCTGTACACTAGAATTATCTAGAGAGCTCTTAAAAATCAGCTTGTCAGGATTTCTTAAAAGCTCCGTAGGTGATTCTCATATGTAGAATCATTGTGCAAGTGAGACCATTTCCGTCTTGCTCCCCTGGCTGGTACTTAGGAGAATCAGACTGTTTTGTTTTTCCTGATATTGGAAAGGGAATATTGGGGTGGAGATCTGTGCTATCCTGAAGTCTGAGTGTCTAGAACTGTTCAGAGTTTGAGTAAAAGCATTTGAAAAATCGAGCTTACTGAAGGTCGACTCATAACAGGAGCGTAGCATATTGAGAAACCATCTCAGTGGTAAGTAAATTACTTTACATTGACTCAGTAAGATCTGCCTTGTTGCATCAAACAATAATACTTATAAAAGTCAGTATTTCAGGGGCTGGCCCCGTGGCTGAGTGATTAAGTTTGCACGCTCCGCTGCAGGCAGCCCTGTGTTTCGTTGGTTCGAATCCTGGGCGCAGACATGGCACTGCTCATCAAACCACGCTGAGGCAGTGTCACACGTGCCACAACTAGAAGGACCCACAACAAAGAATATACAACTATCTACCGGGGGGCTTTGGGGAGAAAAAGGAGTAAAATAAAAAATCTTAAAAAAAAAAAGTCAGTATTTCAAAGGAAATGTTTTCTTTCTGTGATTTAGAAAATTATTTTGATGGCCTCTTAAAATTTTTTATAAACTTCCTCATCCCCTTGGCCACAGAGGCAGGGACGGTGGCTTAAAAGCCACTCACAATCTTTTCCTCTTGCCTTTTTCTATGTATAGTGGCTTGAAAGCTAAAATATTCCCCCCCCCCTTTTTTTTTTTTTGAGGAAGATTAGCCCTGAGCTAACATCTGCTGCCAATCCTCTTTTTGCTGAGGAAGACTGGCCCTGAACTAACATCCATGCCCATCTTCCTCCACTTTATATGTGGGACGCCTGCCACAGCATGGCTTGGTAAGTGGTGCTAGGTCCACACCAAGGATTCAAACCAGAGAACCCCGGGCCGCCAAAGCGGTGCGTGGGAACTTAAGCAGTAGGCCTCTGGGCTGGCCCCGAAAACATTCCCCTTTCTAACAATCTTTCCACTGGAGGTGACCATGTGATCCAATTCTAGCCAGTAATATGTAAGTCGTTGGAAGAAACTTTGAAACAGCTTTTTTTTAAAGGATAAACTTAACTGCCCTGACCACGAAGGGAGATAAGTCCTGAGGTGGTACAACAGCCATTTCATGACCATGTGGAGAAAAGCCACATGCCAAGGATGGTGGAACAGAAAGGTAGGAGAGCTGGCCTGGGTTCTGGATGATATCATGGAACTCAGGTACCAGCACTCGACAGCATTACTTAAAACATTTAATTACATAAAAGACTTAGCCCCTTAATTATTTAATCTACTTTTAGCTGTTTTTTTTAGCAGCTGAAGGAGACCCTGATACATTTGCCAAAACATGGAAATAATAATGTATTTTTTGTTATTTTATTTGAAAAACCATAGGTAAACAAATTTAAAGTTTCTGAAAGCAAAGTAATGTTCAGTCAATTTAATTAAATCCAATAGGGAATCTACATAAGATCTTCTAAGTCAGCTCTATTTTATTTTTTTCAGGCTAGTCATGTGTGGTGTTGTCTCTGTACCCTAATTAGTTTCCATTCTTATCTCAAATTAACTAAGTTCTTACTAAAAATATCTATTGTTAAATTACAGTCACATCCAGCATAACGTCTCAGTCAACGACAGACTGTATGTACAACGGTGGTCCCATAAGATTAGTATCACATAGCCTAGGTGTGTGGTAGGTTATACCATCCAGGTTTGTGTAAGTTCACTCTGTGATGTTCGCACAACAATGAAATGGCCTAAGGATGCATTTCTCAGAACCTACGCTGTAGACAAGTGACATGACTATAATTAAACAAGCAGGCAATTAGACTGAGGTTGGTCTAAGACCTTAGCAGCCTATTGCAAGCAAACTAAAACCTAAACCTATAAATGCCTCAAGATTAAGAATCAAAACCTAAAGACAACCAATCAAGAGCAGCCAACGAGGTTTTTCAATAAAGCAAATACTTAGGTTGCAGTCAATCAAATAATTTCCCCAATTTGCTTCTACCGCTTCCCTATAAAAGTCTTTCCCTCAGTTCCCGTTAGTGGAGAACTCCAAACAACTTCCAGTCTGGTGCCACCCACTTAGAATCAACTTCAGCTCAAATAAACTCTTAAAAGTCTCACCATGCCTCAGTTTATCTTTTAAGAATACGCAGAACTTAACTAAATACAACTCCTCTTTCTTCCTCTTTTTTTTTTTTTTTCTGTTGTTGTTGTTGAGGAAGTTTCACCCTGAGCTAACATTTGTTGCCAATCTTTCTAGGTTTTTTTGCTTGAGGAAGATTAGCCCTGAGCTAACATCTGTGCCAGTCTTCCTCTATTTTGTTTGTGGATTGCCACCGCAGCTTGGCTGATAAGTGGTGTAGGTCTGTGCCCAGCAAACCCAGGCCACTGAAGTGAAGCAAGCTGAACTTAACCACTACGCCACCGGGCTCGCCCCTTTTCCTCTTTAATAATAAAATATTACAAACCCTAGTCTTTCCTACACAATAGAGCTTACTTTGCTTTTGAGAGATCAAATTTGGGGGTGGGCAGGCGGGAAGGATGCATACCAATCATTTGACTTTATCTTTTTTTCTCAGTTTTATTGAGGTATAACTGACAAATAAAATTGTAAGATATTTAAAGTGTACATCATGACAATGATATACATATACATTGAGAAAGGACTCCTCCCATCCAGTTAATTAACACATCCATCATCTCACACATTTATTTTTTGTGGGGGCATGGGGAGAACATTTAAGTTCTACTCTTTTAGCAAATTTTGATTATACGGTACAATGTTATCAACTATAATCACCATGTTATACATTAGATCCTCTGACCTTATTCATCTCATAGCTGAAAGTCTGAGAAAATTTTCTTTTATAGTTGTTATAAGTGAACAATTTCAGCCTTTTCATAAGAAGAGAGAATTTGCTTCTCAAAACTGAGTAAATTGTTATATAAAAGTCATTTTGAGTGATGCAAGTAAGCCATTCTTTCCTATACGGATTGTCCTTCTTATCTTTATTATTAATGGAGAGAAACACAACCATTACAATTTTCTCAAAGGAGATGGGTGAGCTGTGAGCAGGTGTTCTGGAATGAACATGTCATTTCAGCATAAAAGCTTTATGGAACAGGTTCACTATTGTCTTGCATTAGCGGAATTTTATATCTGTCAGAATCCATGATCCCCACTCAGTCTATGTGAAATAGAGGTTGGCAATATCAATGCTGCCCGAGGGGACAGTTCATAGGATTTCACGCCACCCTCTACAGAAATGTTTTCCTTGACACTGGAGCTGGGGAATTCCTTTGGCATCATCTCACAGTGTGAGGTTTGCATGTACACTTAGCCATCTGTTACAAAGTTCTTTGATAAAGAGATCAATTCTCGTGGATTATTAAACTTTTGAGTGAATATTACTGCCATTTTAAGAGTTCAGGTATGCTCAGGTCTCAGGAAAACACAGGCACAAAGCATTATGTTGTACTGAACACCTTTTGGTCAGCAGGAGCAGTGATCCACATAAAGAGCCTGACGTGGGAGTAGGCAGACAGGACCAGGACAAGGTCCAACAGGAGTAAGAGTCTCAGCCTTGATTCCAGTAAAGTTTGGACGTAAGCATTCAGTCAGATGAGTGGGATGCGGCGTTTGGGGAACCTACTTCACAGAGAAAACAGAAGAATGAGATGAGAGCTCTCCAGCTTTCTTCCATTTCACCTATGAGCTTATGCATCCAGCTCATCCGTCCTCCCATCGCTCTTGTCACACTGGAATCACTGTCCCTACCCATGTCAGAACTTAATCCCTTCACTGTGCCCTGAATCCTAGTCCTTTGGGGCATGCTCAGATCTTGCTCAGGAAATCATCTCTCCCCTCCCCTATATCTTAAACTTCTCATTCTCTACAGTATTTACATGTATTTAAGGTTTCTCAACCCCATATCTTGCCTCTTATTACCATCCTCTCTCCCCTTTCTAAATCTAGGCTTCTTTAAGCAGTTCTGAATATTTGTCTCCACTTCTGCACCTCCCGTGTGCTCTTCCACCCACTAAGCCTACCTTCTTCCCTCATGACTCCACTGCAACTGCTCAAGCCACTCCGGCTTCAGCAGCAATCTCCTCCTGCGGCCTGGCGTCCCATGTGATCCGGACCCCCTCCTGCTCAGCCTCACCTCCTGCGGTCTCCCCCTCACTCCCAGTCATCTGGCTCTGCCTGCCTCCTTTCCAGTCTCCAAATCCCCAAACCCTTCCCCATTTCCAAGCCTTTGTACTTGGTCTTCCCATAGCCTCGGATTCTCTCCCCCAGCTCTCACAGGGCACTTCGTTCTCATTCCTCAGGTCTTGGCTCAGATATCCATTCTCAGAGAGGCCTCTCCTGAACCATGCATGGTGTGTGGCCTTGGGAATGTCACTTAACCTCTCTGTGGTTCAGCTTCTCATCTATAACTGAGGAAATAATCGTACCTATCTCCAAGGGTTGTTGTAAGGAGTAAATGAAATTATACACATGTAGTATTTAGAACAAGACTTGATGTATAGCAGTAATTTAGGATTAATTATAGACAACTGCTTACTATTATAGGCAACATCTCATCATCTCATCTCCCTGTTTTCTTCCCTTGTCCTACATGTGAGCTGTGATTACATTGTTTATTTATTCACTTACTGTGTGTAGCATGGTAGCATGCAAGGCCCAAAGGGACACGGAGCTCCTCTCTCTTGTCGGTTTCTCTGCCCCTTGCACCTTGCTTGAGCCTGGAGCATGGTAGGGCTCAATTCACCAGAAACTTCAGCCACTCTCTTACATTTGTCATTGCTGACCACACTGTTCTTCCTGAAAATTTCTCTTTTTTTTCCTTTGCTTCCTTGTCTTCCTCTGCTCATACCTTTAAATGTCAGGATGTGTCTGAAAGAGTACAGGACAGAACAGGAGCATGGGTAGCTGAGATCCGGGTGAGGTGCTGCTGCCCCACAGAGCGAGCTGGGTTCCTCAGAGCTCTGGTAAGAGGAAGGAAGGATGGGTGGAGCTGCTGATCCTAAGTGAAGAGGGGAATCTCAGACTGTGCCGACAGGGGGTGGAGTCAGGAGTGAAGGACTTGGGCTCACTCTTAAGGCTCTAGAATAATTCAGCATGTGTCAAGCACCCCTATGAGTCTGACAGAGCTAGGTATTAGATTAAAAATATGTAAACAAGGATCTCAAATATACAAATGTATAAACAAATACTTGTACTTCACCATAGGAAGTGCTATCCAGAGGTGTGCGCAAGGTACAATTTTGGCAATGAGGAGGGGATGATCAGCTGTCTGGGCATGCTGGAAGATTTAAAGAGGAGTAGAAATATGAAATGGAACTTAAACTTATCAAATCAACCAGGAAAAGAAATTCCAAGCTGAGGAAAGAGCACCTGCAAAGGTACAGAAAGATTTCTCACTGATATCCAATATGGCGGATGGAGTTGACATCCACTACTCCCTGTCTCCCTCCCCTCCCACACATGCAGAAGCCTTAGGATGGCTGTGATTGTTACGAAGTTGATGCGACTTTTTGAGGAGAAAGTTTTATATGGCTTTTAAACTAATTTTGTTTTGGAGTAAATCCCTTCTCTAATTCATGGCTTGCTGTGATAGATAACTATGAGGCAATCTTGAGGCTTCTGAATATTGAATTCCCACTCTTATGACAGTGTCAGTTTTAGAAGGGAGAGAGGATGAACGGGTGGGTGAGAGAGCAGATGGCTGAGTTGACTGGATTGGTAGATGGATAGGTGGGAGGATAAGAGTTAGATGCCAAGGAATTCAACAGAGAATTGGGGTGCTGTTGCTTTATTAAAGTTCTGCTTGGGTGATGTACCAGATGTAGAGGCAAGCTGGGAAAGCCATCCACATGTTCCTATGCACGAACTTCCATTTTATTATCACAGTAACAGTCATCATTGAGTATCAACTGTGTATTAGGTTATTCTAGGTTTTTAAAATATCTTATTTCTAACCACCCTAGAAGAATAGTATGAAGAGCCTGCGACTTGGAAGAGTTAATTTACTTACCCAAGGGAACAGAGCACGTAGATCCACTTAAAGCGAAAGCTCATGTTTTCCCTACCATATCATGAAGACAATTCCTACTTCTTTCTGAGCAAGGACACTACTTACTTCTACTCCCCACTTTCAAACCTAATCACTGCTCTGCTTCAACAACCCTCTCCAACTCTCCTAATATGAAGGGCAGTGAAGAATGACACAGCTATTCCATTTTTATGATGCCTCTCCTTTAGTATAACTGGTTTCTCTTCTAGTGCTGAATGGCCTTCTGCAATATGAAATGCTTTCTTTTGAGTCTGAACCACCAGAGTCAGTTTACTCCCTGGATCTCCCTATTTCATGCCTCTCCAGAGAGAATCCTACTCCTGTACCTATTGTGGTTTCTGTTGTTTGCAACTGAACCCTTCTGATTGGGCTAAGGGAATTATTGTCAGCTATTAGACGGTTCACAAAATTATAAAAAGGGCTATAAGAGCAGATTTTAGGCTAAGCTTCTAGGAACAACTCCCAATTTCCAAAATCACACCGCTTCTGCATCCCAGAACCTCACAGTCTCTTTCCAACATTTTTGTGGGAAACTGATGACAAGAGAACCTCGACGCCCTTGCTACAATCCGCAGGCAGAAAATAAAGCTTCCCACATTTCTCTCCACTCAGGACCCGCTTCGCGGGCAAAGAACCTGTGTAGTCAGGCAAGGTCCCATGTTTAGAAGGGCACCGCTCTTGGAGTCTAGCAGTCTGCGGTTGCCATATTGAAATTTTTAATAATTTATCTTTAAATTCAGATTTTGTAAGTGAAATCCTTTGGGACAGTGAATTTTGCACTGGGAGCATGGAGCCTCAGTTGCCTCCTCCTGCCACCTCCCTGTGACAAGTTCTTGGCCAACGTGTCCCCTACGTCCTGGCACCCCAGACCTCCCCTTCCCTGTCATCGCCCTGCGACCACAGCCTCCCAGACCCCAGCCGGGGCCTGGGGGAGAGGAGGACTGGGATGGGTTCGAGTCAGGCGCATGAGCCCTGGGGCATCCATGGGCAAGGAACTTTAGGCATTGAGGGAGGAAGGAGTGGAGGGGGATGGGGGAAGGAGGGGTGGGGGGAGGATGGGGAGCCTCCTACCCGGATCAATCCAGGTGCTGAGAGTGCCTGTGCATGGAGATGGCAGTCTTCTCTGGGTTCGCCCATCTCCTGTGGGTTGAGGTGGCAGGCCTTGGGGAAGAGAGATGCCTGACTGGACTTCTGGATGCTTCGGTCCTGCAAAAGATGGGAGGGGAAACCCAGCAGCCACCAGGCCGCACCTACGCTGAGTCGTGGGCAGGGCCCCTGGGCGCCGCTGAGTGCACTCATATCTGAGTGTCACCGCGTTCTGAGAGTGCAACATTAAATAGCAAACAAAAAAGAAAAAAAAAACCCATCCTGACAAGTTGGGGGAAAAACCACAGACGGGAGGAAAAAGAGTTTGTTCTTCGTTTTTGTATGGGGGGCCTCACGTTTTCTTTTTGTGCTGGGTCCCATAAATTCTGCAGTTAGGCCAGTCTCCACTTAATTTAGTTTGAATCCAGGTCTTAGCTAAGTGCACCTGATCAGTGGAATCCAAATCACATCCTAAACTCTGGTTATAAAGGAATCTGGGAGAGCAGTTTTTAGCTTTCCAATGTGAGCAAGGTGACAGAAGGGCACTGGCAGGACAGGAAGGAGGTTGGAACGGATGTTGAGTAAGACAGCCGCTTTGCCTGCCACAATCACCTACATTGTGAGTCTGCCAAGAGTGGTGCCTTGTCTGTACACCAGGCTCCACAGGCAGGGGCTGGATCTGGCTCGGTCACTCCTGTATCCCCAGTTCAGGATACAGAGCCTGCCACACAGTAAGGTCACAATATTTGTAGAACTGAATCACTAATCGCCTGTTTTTATATGCTCTAGTTATTAGCCTATACATATAATGGTATATTCTTTCTTACCATAGTCCATGTTAACTGGAGATCTTCATTACTAGCGACAAATTCATATTAAAATGCAGTGAGTTGCTTAAAAAAAAAGAATAGGTATATGGATTATACTAAGTGATTTCTCTTTGTGCAGTGGGAATAGCTAACACAAACATGGTACTGCATATCTGATTAAATCACTTACTATGCCATTATGAAAACATTAATAATGTTTACCCAGCCACAGAAACCACCGATATGAAATTACATTCCTTCTAGTCTTCACCTTTTGAATTTCACAAGCTGGAATTAATTTCAAAGGGAACATGTCTGGCTGAAGTGTATTAAGAGTGGCAAATCACAGAATATTCTGTGAAAAAATTTCTTAGATTTACAACAGGAACGCCCTGAGCAAAATCAGACTTTTAATATACTTCTCACCATCTCCAAAATGGAAAGTAAGAGTATTTCCACCAAAAAGTTTTAATTAAAAAGGCTTTTGACATATGTGTGCATAAAAATGTCTCAACTACAAAGATATAAAGTTGAAGCTTTTCCCTGAGAGTTAATTAACAGTCTAAATTGTGGAGCTATGGGTTAGATGATGGTGAGGACAGCAAGTAGGTTTATCGGATCATCCACAGCAATTCGGGAAGCTGCACCTCCTGGAACTTATCTGGCTGTCTGAGAAGTGGTGTGGGGTGCAGGGCTTAGTCCAAAAATTCTTTAAATTAATAGGATAAAAGAGGTCTTGGGACTCTCCATCCTTAGAGGACTGCATCACGGAGATCTGGCCTGGCAGCCTGACAGTCCTGAATGAGATCTGGCTATAACTCAGAGCACCTGGGTTGCTTAGTCGGACTCAGTGAGGCAATTGTGTGAGCAACTGGTTGTGGTAGCCTGAAAGCGCAGTCTGACCCTTGAGCCAAAGTGGGGAATGAGGGAATCCTGGTTTGTTCAGGAAAGCTGGAGCAGAGGCTGCTGACTTTCACTATCCGGGTAACCTTGTCTTTCACATCAATTTGACTGCAGGATTTATCCTAATCCATTTTCCCTCTAAATTAAATAGTTTCATTGACAAAGTGTAACTATAATACATCTATAAATTGTAACAATAAAGGTTTATCCAGGATAATCCGGGTAATCCAGGGTAATCTTCCCATCTCAAAACCCTTAACTTAATTACATCTGCAAGGTCCTTTTTGGCCACGTAAGGCAACATTCGGAGCTCCCAGGGATTGGGACAGGAATAGCTCTGCGGGCAGGGGGACATTATTCAGCCTAATGGGTAAGCAGTCTGAAAATTTGCTGAAACTCAGACCTAGTTCCTACCTACTACCCCCGAGCAGAACATCTAAGGCTGGAGATTCCGAAGACCTACTTTCTTTTTGACTAGCAATTATAAACCTAGGGATCTAAAGAAGTTTATTTTAAAAGAGGGTTGTTTGGGGGAACATCTGACAACACAAATCTGCTTTTAAACATCCAGACTAATTTAGAGATAGTCTTCAAACATCCTGAGGGTCAGATTTGAGTTAAATTTTAGTGTGATCATTTTGTCTATGTTATTGAACGTCCTCAATTTTCATGTGTTTCTGCATATTTTTGATCAGCCATGTGGAAGCTATAAGACCTTAAATCTGGAAGGACTCAACACTGATAGTTTTTATCACCCTGGGTCTGAGAGGTTACACTTCGAATCAGATTGTAGCTGAATTAATACATTCTTTTCAATGAATTTACCCCTAACAGATCATTTAACACATCCTAACTGACTTGGAGCATAGTTATTAAATTATTATTGCTGAAGTTTAAATGAAAAGGCAGATACCTTGTTTCAGGCTCCAAACTTTAAATACAAGGGCCATTCCATCTTTTTTACTTGTCATGACATTCTGAATACCGTGGGTCTCACTAAACGATTCTGTTTGTCCTTTTTTTGTTAAATATTTTGGGGAATTAGAAAATGTAGCCTCAGAGCCACCTCATAAACTCTCTTGGCCTTAAATTATTTTCTGCTGTTGTTGTAAATGTTAGCTTTAACACTTGTGGTTCTAGTTTTTCTCATGGCAACGTGCCTGTAAGAGACTTAGCACTTCTAGGGAGCACAGACCCCGTGCCAAGCACAATGCACAGGGCCAGGTGAATAGAAACACATCTAAGATTTGGTCTGCCTCCTCAGACTGGGATCTCTGAACTGGGACCTGGACTGGGACTTAATTTTAATCTCCAGCATCTATTTTACTCTCTAGCACATAGTCAGCTCACAGTAAATGTCAGTGTTTTATTTAGAAATTTTTTTATTGAGGTATAATTGACGTATAACATTATATTAGTTTCAGGTGTACAACATGGTGATTTGGTATTTTTATATACTGCAAAATGATCACCGCAATAAGTCTGGTTAGCATTCATCACCATACATCGTTACAAAATGTTTTTTATTGTGATGAGAACTTTTAAGATCTACTTACTTTCTTAGCAGCTTCCAAAATGCAATACAGTATTACTAACTATAGTCACCATGCTGTACATTACATCCCCATGACATTTATTCGATAGCTGGAGTTTGTACCTTTTCACCCCCTTCACCCATTTTGCCCCCCTCCCCACAAATGTCTGTTTAACGAAGACATTTTTGTTTATTAAGTAGTTGTTAAAGGGATAAACAGTCTAGAAATTGGGCTACTTATGAAGTCAAGTAACTAAGATAGAATGCTTCTATTTTCACGTCACTTCTAAGCAATGTAATAGAGGTGTGAACAAGGTGTAATGGGACCTGCCAAGGAGAGTCAGAGAAGGCTTTGTAGAAAAGTAGTCATGTGAGCAGGGTCCCAGAGGAAATGAGTCTGATTCACTGCATAGCCGCTTCTATGAATTTACTATTTCTCGTCACTACTTAGTTCTAATGGGCTAGTTTTCATTTGGTCTCTGTAATAGCATTCGAAGGAGCATTGGGTTTGTCTCTACCCCAGCTCCTTGCTAGGGCGCTGGAGGGAGCAGGGATGAATGACTACTTGGGAAGAGACAGGGAGCAGGGTAAGCACGCAGCACAGCCCTCCCAGCGAGGAAGGAGACTACAGAGAAGAGAAGAAATGGGGCAAAATGTGTGGGGAACAAAGGAGGAAGCTGGGGGTAGCTTCTTATTTATAAGAAGAATGTATTTATAAAAAGGTCGTTTTCCTTGAGAATATATTCTTTGTGAATATGTGTTCTATGAATGTGCCCTTTTTCTTATGACCACATCTTGCCTCTCTCTGGGCAGCAATGTTTGCTGACCCTCCTCTTCGTCTTGCCCCTAGCAGAATCCTCTTTCTCTGTCCCGGCCTTTTCCAACTGCAAGAGCAGGAATCTGGGTAGAGACAAATTAAACATTCCTTAAAATGCTGTTGTGAAAACAAAAGGAGAACTAGTCAACTAAATGTTTACATAAATTTTAAAAGCCATTAAAACTATCCCATCCAATGTGAATTGTTGTAAACTTTATAAATAGTTCAAAGGAACAAGAAAATTTGGCAAATTGGCCTTATGGAAAGTTGGCTTTCTGTGGTTGATTTTTGGCAAATTGACCCAGAACCAGTCTTGAATTAACATGCATTTACTAAGCAAAAATGGACAAGGGCATTCCAGGTACAGAGACAAAAACAGGAGAAATAATTTTGGCAGGAAGAGGAACGTTTATTCACTCACCAAATTTTAGAGCACACAACCTGCCCGTGGGGAGTGGACAGTCCTGCCCCCATGAAGCTTATGTTGTTTCTTTTGTGTAAATGTCTGCCAAATTGTTGGTTTTAAAACACACATACACACTCCAGAGAGAAAATTTTTAGATGTTGGATACGAGTTGTGACAGTTAGTAAAACAGTAGAGCGAGAGCATAGAAAAATTGTAATTGAAATGAAACAAACTAAGATTTGTCTGAAGAAGCTGCAAAAGATCCAGGAAATTGAATAAAATTATAATAGGAGGATAAAAAGCAGAAATTAATTAATAAGACAATAAAGCAAACAAAAATTAATAAGTAATATCAAGAGCCAATTTTTATAGAAGTCCAATAAAACAGATAAATATTTGGCAAGCTCTAGCCAATAAAAAAAACACAAATGCAAGTATTATGAATGATAAAGGCTACAGAACCATAGCTAGAGATAAAAAATATAATGAAAAAGACCAGGCACAACTTTGTCATTAAAAAAAGCTAGATTAAATAGATTGTTTAAGCTATCTAAAAATCAAGTTAAGATGAAAAATCTGAACAAACCAATAACCATAGAAGAAATTTAAAAGGTTTAAAAATTTACTTCCAGAATCAGTAATTTTCTTCTTTTTGAGGAACATTAGATTTGAGCTAACGTCCATCACTGATTCTCCTCTTTTTCCTGAGGAAGATTGGCCCTGAGCTCACACCAGTGCCCATCTTCCTCTATTTTATATGTGGGATGCCACCACAGCATGGCTTCATAAGTGGTGCATAGGTCTGTACCCGGGACCTGAACTGGCGAACCCCAGGGCTGCCAAAGTGGAGTGTGCAGACTTACTGGGCCTTTGCACCACTGGGCCAGCCCTCAGAATCAGTAATTTTCACTGGTGAGTTCTATAGGTCATCAACAAAGATGGCACCAAAACATTAAACTATGTAGCCCAATCTCAGATATGATAGCAAAAAAGTTCAAAATAAACTGTTGAAATATATCAAATCCAGAGCATTTAAACAAAATAATAGGCTATAATAATAAACTCTGATTTAGTATTTTACCCTTGCAATGCAAGAATAGTCTAAAGTAGGAAATTCATTAATACAATAAACTGTAATAATTACTTAAAGGGGGAAAAACATAAGTGCTTATTTCTGTAGATATTAAAAGATTAAATTTCCCATTCCTCTCTGATAAAAACTCATGGTAAACTTGTAGTAAAAGAAAACTTGCCCAATATGATAGAAAGAATTTTGCACGTCAACAGCAGCTACAAAAACAAAAATCATGCCTAGTTTGACAATCTAGAGGCATTCTCATGAAAGTGAGAAATAAGACAAGGAAACAGTTATGAAGGCTATTCAGAATATTTCATTTCTTTTCCTTCCAGGCCTCTGATAGGATTGCACTGTTCTCAACCCTCTTGACATTAACATTTGGTGTGGCTTCTTTTAGCCGGTGGGTTGTGGCCAGAGGTCATGAGGCTTCTTCAAGGTCAGACTAATTATTTCCAGCTGGAGACCTCTGCTTCGCCCTGCTGTGGTGATTGTGGAAGCGTATGTTGAAATGCAGTCTCCATCAATCTGGGTCCCTGAGCAACCACGATGAGCAAGCACCCATCAATCTGTGTTGGACAGTAGAGGAGGGAGAAATGCACACTTGTTGTATCAAGGCATTTACACACTGAGTGTTACTGTGTTGTCTGTGTTACTGCAGCACAACTTAGCCCACCCTGACTGAAACAGGAGCCTATTACTCCTGTGTTCTACATTCCTTTTAGTACTATTCCTATATTTACCTTAATTTTTAAAAATTTATGAATTATATTTTTGTGTGTGTGAGGTATAACAATTTTTCTTAATGTGTAGTCAATTGTCTACAAATAATTCCTTAATTAATTTGTGTCATCTTTATCATACAGTAAAATCCCATAGATATGGTTGTTTTGTTTTGAACTCTCCTCTGTTCTGCTCTTCCTTTTTTATGTATGCCAAAACTATGCTGATAGTGTTTGTGATGGTGCCTTTGGAGTTAGACTGTCTAGTCTAGAATTCCATTTACATTATTTATTAGCTAGTAAATTTTGGGCAAGTTTATCCTTTCAGGTCTCAGTTTTCTCCTCTAAGTATTGGATATTAAGAATGCTGTCTACTTCCTAGGGCTTGGGGGAGAATTAAATGAGATAAGGACATGGCACACTTAGCACAGTGTCTGCCACGCTGAGCCTTGTGCTTCTTGGAGAATGTTTGAGCATTCTAAACAAAATTTGAAACTTCTTCTTAGTTTAAAACTTTTCCTCTTCACTCATTTCAAATCACTGGTGAAGGGGTAGCAAATAGGTTTCTACGAATGAGCCAACACAATCTGGTGGCCATAACAAATTAGTCAGAGTTGGCACATAAGGAGAGGAAGTATTTATTATCCAGTTCTGATTCAGTCATTCTCCTTTATTTTTAACATTGTTTGTTACAGATGGAAAAGGAACCCTGCATTGGTTAGAAACAGAAGACACAGTTCCTGACTGACATAATACAAGAAAAAGAAGTGAATTAGAGTAGCTGACTTTTGACTAAAAGGTTTTGATGCATGACATAATTTTTTAAAAATTGCATTACCTATATTACCTTGAGGTTACAAAACAGTGGTCAGCAAAGATTGTGGGAACTTCCACTCCCGACCAAGATAAAGTAACAGGGACTATAATCTCCTTCTACCAATAACAACCCCCAAAATGGATAAAATATAGGAAGCAATGGTTTTCAAGACACCGGAGGGCAGTCAACAAAGGATAGTGATCCCTAAGAGACAGGAAATAAGCTAGACGAATCCTCTGAGTAACCCTGCTTCCCATCTTGGAGAGTTTCCAGGCCACAGTGCTGGGAGGGGGAGCTCAGTAGAGTGCCAGGGACTCTGGGAGTTGAGATAAAGTTGAGAGTCCAGGGGACTGTCATGGCTGGAGTTCACAGGACAGAGTGCTGGAGAGGAGAGAGCTGCACAGAGAGAACTTGAGAGGCCTGCAAAGGGTTCCCCTCAAGTATTCGGCTGAGTACTAATTAGTACCTGTCTGTGAGGAAATTACCTGAAGCTGCGGAAAGAAACCCCTAAATACATTAGGGGTAGCAGGATCTGGTGCTCACACAGAGCTGAGAATATTTGCCCTTCTCACCAGCCAGACTGGAAAACCCCATGATTCACAGGACACTAGGTAGGTACACAGACGGGTGTTGTCTCAGTGGTGGGGATAAATAGGTCTAGACTGAGCATTGTTTTGGGCCAGTCTAACGAGACGTGAAAGGGCAACACTGTTTGCAAGCAACTTAACTGCATTCTAGAGCAAAGCTCTAGAATATTTTTAGGAACACAGAAAGATGCAGCTCCCAACCAAGATAAAATTTACAATATCTGCTAATCAGTAAAAAGTTACAAGTCATACAAAGAAGAAGGAAAATATGAACCAAAGTTAGAAAACAAATCAATTAATTGAAACTGACAATAGATTTAATGCAATCTCAATTGTAATCTCAGCAGGCTCTTTTGTAGAAATTGATAAACCAATTCTAAAATTCCTATTGAAATGCAAGGGACCTAAAATAGCCAAAAGAACTGAAAAACAACAAAGTTGGAGGACTAACACTGCTGGATTTCAAAGTTTACTGTAATGTTATAGTAACGAAGACAGTGTGACCCTAGTGTAAAGATGCAGAAATATATCAATGGAACAAACTAGAATCCAGAAGTAGACCCACAGATTTATGGACAACTGATTTTCAATAGTCTTTTTAACAAATGGTCAGAAAAAAAGGAACCTCAATCCCTACCTTACACCATTTCCAAAAATTCACTCAAAATGGATCATAGACCTAAATGTAAATCCTAAACAATAGAACTTCTAGAAGGAAACATAGGAGAGAAAATCTTTGCTGCCTTGGATTAAGCAAAGATTTCTTAGATATGACACTGAAAGCAAGATATATAAAAGAAAAAAGTGATATATTGGACTTCATCAAAATTAATAATTTAGGTTCCTCAAAAGAAAGAAAATGCAAGCCACAGAATAAAATACTTGTAAATCATATTTCTGATATATTTGGATAAACTTATATCTAAAACAGATAAAGAATTCTCAAAACTCAATAAAAAGAAAACAAATGACCTAATTAAAATGGTCAAAAGATTTAGCCAGACACTTCACCAAAGAAGGTAATATGAATGGAAAGTAAACACATGAAAAGATAGTCAACATCATCAGTCATTAGGGACATGCAATCAAAAGCACAATGAGTTAGCACTACACATTAGTAGAATCACTAAGTTTTAAAAGACTGACCTTACTAATGTGAAGGAACTGGAATTCTCAGGTTCTGCTGGTAAGCATGTAACGTGGTACAACGACTCTGAAAAACAGTGTCTCAGTTTACAAAAAAGCCTTTTACTTTTCCCTTAAAAATGATTAAACATTACCATATGATCCGTCATTCCACTCCTAGGTATTTACTCGAGAGAAATGGAAGTATATGTCCACATGTACTGGTTTGCTAGGGCAGCAATAACAAAATAGCACAGACTAGGTAGCTTAAACAACAAACTAATTTTCTCACAGTTCTGGAGGCTGTAAGTCCAAGACTAAGGTGCTGGAAGGGTTGATTTCCTCTGAGGCCTCTTTGGGTGCCTTCTCACTGTGCCCTCACATGGTCTTTTCTCTGTGTATGCCCATCCTTGGGGTCTCTCTGTGTGTCCTAATCACCTCTTCTTATAAGGACACCAGCCATACTGGATTAGAGTTTACCCTAATGGTCTCATTTTAACTTAATCGCCTCTTTAAAGGCTCTATCTGAAATATAATGTGGTATTCTGAGGTACTGGGGGTTAGGACTTCAACATATGAATTTTAGGGGAACACAGTTCAGCCCATAACACTGTACAAACACTTGTACATAAAAGTTCATAGCAGCTTTATTAGTAATAGCTAAAAACTGAAAACAACACAGATGTCTATAAATAGATGAATAGGTGAACAAACTGTGGTGTACCCATGTAATACACTACTACTCAGCAATAAAAAGGCTTCTAGTGGAATGCAAACTGGTGCAGCCACTGTGGAAAACAGTATGGAGATTTCTCAAAAAACTAAAAATAGAAATACCATATGATCCAGCTATCCCACTACTGGGTATTTATCCAAAGAACATGAAATCAACAATTCAAAGAGACTTACGCACCCCTATGTTCATCACAGAATTGTTCACAATAGGCAAGACATGGAAGCAACCCAAGTGCCCAACAACTGATGATTGGATAAAGAAGATGTGTATATATATACAGTGGAAGACCACTTAGCCATGAAAAAGACAAAATCATGCCATTTGCGAAAACATGGATGGACCTTGAGGGTATTGTGCTAAGCAAAATAAGTCAGACAGAGAAAGACAAATACTGTTTGATTTCACGCATACGTGGAAGATAAACAAACAAACACATAGTTAAGGAGAACGGATTAGTGTTTTTCAAAGTAAAAGGAAGTGGGGGAGGGCGAAGTGGGTAAAGGGGCACATGTCTATGGTGACACATAAAAACTAGACTATTGGTAGTGAACACAATGCAATCTATACACATACTGAAATAGGGGGCTGGCCTGGTGGCATACTGGTTAAGTTTGCATGCTCCACTTCAGCAGCCAAGGGTTCGCCAGTTCGGATCCCAGGCATAGACCTACACACCACTCATCAAGCCATGCTGTGGTGGCATCCCACATACAAAAATAGAGGAAGGTTGACACAGATGTTAGTTCAGCGGCAATCTTCCTCACCAGAAACAAAACAAAACAAAAACACACACAAAAACAAAAAACTGAAATATAATATTGTACACTTCAAATTTACACAATGTTAAAAGCCAATATGACCTCAATAAAATTTTCTTAAAAAGCTAAGATTAGAAGGAAACTATCTCAACATAATAAAGGCCACACGTGACAGAAGTGTTGACTAATGCTATGGTGGTAATCATATTGCAATAAAAAAAGGAATGAATTATTGATATATGGTACAGCACAGAGGAATCTCAAAATAATTATGCTGAGTGAAAAAAAATGGCCAAAAAAGAATATATACTGTAATGATTACATTTATTTTAAATTCTAGAAAATGCAAACTAATCTATAGTGGCATAAAGGAGATCAGTGATTTCCTGGGGATATGGGTTTTAGGATTACACAAGGGACTGAGGAAACTTTATGGAGCGATAGACGTATTCATTATCTTGATTGTGATGATGGTTTCATGGGTGTGTGTGTATGTCAAAACTTATAAAACTGTACACTTTAAATATATGTAGTTTTCTGCATGTCAATTATACTCCTTATACCTCCGTAAAGCTGTTTTTAAAAAAGATTGTATCTAAAAGCTTAGCAAAACCACTCTCTTTTGAGGGTCAGATTTCTCTAATCCTCAAGTCTCTGGTACATAGATATTCACTCAGAAAATTTTTTAAAGCATGATGAAATGGCTTTGACAAAGCCACAGCACTCCTGATAAATTTCTAACTTCCTAGTGAACTTATAAAACCTTCATTCAGAGCCTGATTGATTTTACTTAACAGACAACTTCATTTAATCTTGATAGTTGTAAAGATACATTTGAAAAGAGAAGATGACATCAATATATTTGATGGTGTCCCCGTGAAGAGTGGTTGCCAATACTACAGGAAGAGAAAAGAACTTTGAAAAGTAGGTAGAATTTCACTCCGCAAAGCATTGTTTAGTGGTGAGTATTCACTGAGATAAGTGAAGACAGTATCTTCGGTTTAATAAGGCAGGTAAGGATATAATCGGCTATAGAAAGATTTCTGACAAAAATAAAATGAAAAGTGTTTTAAATACTGAAAAGGTAATTTTCAGTTACATCAAAATCTATGAAGGTGCCATATCTAATGACTGACCGTGAAGCACCTTTGAAGAGAGTCATTAAAAATATGGAAATCATTGTGTTCAAACTAAGCAAAACATTGCAAAGAATGTGCAAGAAGATCCCAGCATTAAAAGTAAAAAAGACAGGTTCACTCCAATCTTTTTCCTTTACAGATGTTCATATTTCTTTGGTTTCCTAAAGTGCTTTTGGTGTTTAAATTGACAGAAAGGAAAGAACAAGTGTTAATGTTTATGGTTCCAAGATCTGGTTTCCGGTCAGTTCACATACGGCTCTGAGTGTTAATAATCGAAAGTTGATCTGTTTTGACTACTTGCCAACTTTATGACTTAAACTCATTCTTTGACCATAAATCTTGTCCTTTCAGGGACGATTCTGGAATTAGGCTCAGAATTGTGACAGGATGACTCTTCTGTTACTGAAAATTACATCCACTGTTTAAAGCATTTTGGTATGCTAAACCCATAATGAAAAATTTTGAAAGATCATGTTTCTAAGAACCCCTAAAGAAGAAACAGGCCATTCAGTGACATCACTCAGAGAACACGAAAGGACCAGCACTCCAACAGACTGAAACAAATGCTTCTTTACAGGAGACATTAATGCCAGAAAGGAAAGGGAGCTAAGAAGATCAATATATTACAGTCAGAGCCCATCCTGGCATAGCCCAGAGAGACAGACAGGGCTCAGTTGAGCTCTCTGGGCAGCTCCCATGCTCATTTCTCAGGGTTCAACAGGTCAGCATAGAACCCAAGGAAATGGATGACATTGGTGGGGTGCTCTGTATAAGGTGCTGGCAACAGTGAGATTTCCTCTGGAATAAGTCTATAGTGAGTTGGAAGTTTCTTCTGGCTAGAATGCTCTTGACAGTGTATAATCCAAGATTGTTTCCTTGGCCTTCCAAAAAGTTCCATAAGCTACTTAAGGGGCTGCAATAAATCTCTTCCTTTTTAAACTAGCTTGAGTGGATTTTGTTCTCTGCAAAACAGATCCTGCAACTAAGAACCCCGCCAGTCATTGTTGCCATTATTTGGGAATAAACTAAACCACTGTAAAACAGTAACTCCAAGTACAGTGGAATGTTTTAGAAGCTTCTTTGTCTCTTACATCACAGCTCAAGATGGGTAATCAGGCTGTACTCCACAAACTCAGCTAGAGACCCAGGCTGGTGGGGTGACGCTGCCATCTGCTCCACTTGGCTTTTCTCTCTGGCTCTAAGGTGTCCGCTGCAGTTGTCTTCAGCTGCACTGCACTGTATCCACGTTCAAGCCCATGGGAAGGAAAAGGAGAAAACGTGGAGGGAAAACAACTTCATATTGAAGGACGTGAAGCAAACATTGTTGCTAAAACCTACTAGCTAAAACCAAGACTCACAGCATCACCAAGATCCAAGAGAAGATGGAAAATGTAATCTCTAACTGGAGTGGCCATTAGTCTAGCCAAAACTTGGGTGTGAGGAGTTCTTCTAGTAAAAGAAGAAGGGGGGAATGGATATGGGGAAAATTCCAAAATTTTTTAAAAGAGCACATCATCAAGCTTTTGAAACCTCAGAGGTCCCCTGCAAATGGGCTTTTCCTCTAACCCTTTCTCCCAAAGCAAGGATACCTGCAAGAAGCAGCACAGCGGTGGGGATGTCACAAAGCATCTTTCTCAACCCCTCTGTCTAGGTGGCAATGGACAGTGAAACAATGAGATGTCTGTGGTTATTTTGACTCTGAATAAAATAGAAAAACGTAACAACGCTTTCATTTAACATAGTGAATACCTGCTATGTGTCAACACTATAAGATACAGAAGTAAACAAGACAGTCCTGGTCCTGGCTGCTGCCCTCGTGATGCTTACCTTACAGAATGGAAGACATTCACTGAACAATTTATTATGAGTTGATCATTTAATTACAATAAGTGTTCTAAAGAAGCACAGTGTGTATATGAGTATGTGTTTGTTGTTAGTGCTGTCAAGTGGATTCCAACTCCTAGTGACCATGTGTACAATTGAGTGGAACCTACACACAGACACCACAGTAGGTCAATCGACAGACAGGTGGTGTGGTTCCTTGACCAGAAAGGGAACCCGAGCCATGGTGGTGAGAGTGCAAATCTTAACCACTAGACCACCAGGGCTGGCCGTGTGAGTGTATAACACGGGAATTTGGCCTAGGCTGCAGAGATCAGAAATGCAGTTTCTGCTTAAAGTAGTATTTATTTACAAAAAAAAAAATACGGACAGATTTACTATTAAAATAAATTTATCTCTGTTAGTTGGCAAATTGTTTACAGACCTTCCTATTTTACCATTTAATTATAATCAGATGTTATTAAGGTATTTAACTAGTCCCCAACTGGTGAGTATTTAGATTGTTGCCAATATGTTGTTTCAACGCTTCAATGAATAATTTTAAAAATCATTTTATTCCTACGTGTTTGCATCTATAGGATAAGTTCCTAGCCCATTTGGGTTTATCTTGTGTTATGATATAAGGTATAGCTCAAGCCATATTTGTTCTTCACGTGACTTCCTTAGTTGTTCCCAGATGGTTCATCGACAGCACTTCTTTTTCTCACTGATTTGAGATATCACTTTTATTATATACTAAAGTTCCATATGTTTTTAGGCCTGTTTCTGACTATATATTCTGTTACATTTGTCTGTTTGCCTATTCATGTCTCAGTAGTATACTTTATTAATCACTGAGTCTTTATGTGACAAGGAAAATTCCTCTTTAGTGTTCTCGTTTTGCAGAGATTTCCTGACTTTTTTGTTTACATTTCCATATAAATTTTAAAATCACTTGGTCTAATTCTGAAAAAAAAAAAACCTAGATTTTATTTTTATTGAAATCACCTTAAACTTACAAGTTAACTTAGGGAGGGTCGACATGTTTATGATGTTGAGGTTTCCTATCCAAAATGCCTTTTCATTTGTTCAAGACTTCCTTCTGTCTTTCAAAGAATATTTTAGTAATTTTTTCTTTAGATTACCAGGACTTGAACATTTCTTTTAGACTTTTAACCTAGAAATGAGATCTTCTCTTGCATTATGTTTTCAATTAATATTGATGGTGAACATGAAAATTTTTGTATATTAGTTTTGCACCTTCTAATTTACCGAACTTTTTGTTTGTTTGTAGTAGTGTTTCAGTTGACTTCCTTGGCTTTTCTACGTATGTTATCATACCATCTGCATATGTGATAGTTTTGGCTCTTTTTTAGTTTTCACATCTCTAATTTCTTTCTCTTGTGTAATTAGATTGGCTAGTACTTCTGGTACAGTATCGAAAAATGGTGGTCACAGGACAGTTCTTGCCTTGTTCGTGAGTGGATATGCTCTTGTGTTTCCCCCTTAAGCAAAATACTGATTTGGGGCTGAAATTAAAATATTGTAATATTTAAAGAATATTAATTGATAAATGCTTTCTTAAGAATTTCACCAACAATGGATCTTGAATTTGGTCAGATGCCTTTTTTAGCATATATGAAGATGATCATACGATTCTTTTTATACCTACTAATTGATAGATTATATCTAGAGCTTAATAGATTTTCTAATATTGAACCTCCCTTGCAGATTTGTAATAAATTCTACTTGGAAGTGATGCATTATTTTTTAATGTGCTCCTGGACTTATTTAGGCATTTTCTTCAATATTTCTGCATGAGATTGGAGATAGTTTTCTCTTTTATGTGCTTTGTCAGATTTTACCATCAGTGTCCTGCTTACTTAAAAACATAATCTGAAATTCTTTTTCTAGACTCTAAAACAGTTTAAATAGCATTGGAAATACCTGGGTTTTTTTGAAGGTCTGGTAGAATTCCCCTGGGAACTCATTTCTACCTCATGTTTTGGCTGGGGAAATGGGCGAGAGGTGGCAGTAGTTCTTTGATGAATTTCTCTGTTTTTTCTGTGGAAATTGTGCTGTTTAGATTTTATGTCTTTTCTAGGGTCAGTTTTGGTATTTTCTTTCTTGAGAAAATAGCCCAATTGATAAAGATTGTCTTTTTTTCATTTATGTGGTTATTTCTCCCTTTTCACTTACTTTTTTAGCACATTTTTCATTTTTTTTCATGAATAAGTTAGGCTGAAGTTTATCTACTTAACTGACTTTTTTCAAAGCACCGGCTTTCAGTTTTCATTCTCCAACTTCCTAAATTCTGCTTCTATCTTTATTGATTCCTTCCTTTGGCTTTCCTCCATTTTGTTTTGTCTCTTTTCTAACTTCTTAAGCTGAATGCCTAATTTATTTCTTTTTAGTCTTTCATGTTTATTATTAAGTACTTAAGGCTATGATTTTCCTCTCAGCATTGCTTTAGCAATGTGTAGTTTTCTTATTTTTTTTAGGATGTTCTGCAATTTTAGTTTTGAATCTTCCTCATATTCAAGAGTTAAGTGAAATTTTTTTTAATTCCAGGAGATATTGGCTTTTTGTTTTCTGATTTTATTGTTAATTTCTAGTATAGCATAGGGATCAGAGAATGTTGTCCATACCATTTCTACTTTTTGTAATGTGTTGAGATTTTCTTTGGATCTCAGTGTACCATCAAGTTCTGTGTGTTTCATAGGCACTTAAACTGAAGGTGTAATCTCTTTTTTTCAGAATACAGAGTGTGATCTTTATAATCAGATTGGTGTAATTAATTGTATTATCTAAGTTGTCTATATCATATCCTTAATTTTTTTCTTCATGTTCTGTCATGGCCTGAGAGAGGTGAATTCAGTTTCCTGTTATTAGTAGGTTTTTGTTTCTCCTTGTATATTCCCTAGTTACTTGGTGCATAAATAGCCATAAATGTTATATCTTTATTGTTTACCCTTGGTATTTTAAACTTCCCTTCTGTGCCTCATTTATTGCTTTTCAACCTGACTTCTACCTTTTCTGTTTTAGATTGTAATCTTTGCTTTCTTTTCTTTTCTTATTTGTCTAGTATACCACTCTTCTGCTGTTAGCCACTCTGAATTATTTTATTTTAGCTGCTCCTCTTAAAGACAGTATAGAGTGGGTTTAATAATCTAATCTGAGGTCCACTTACATTTATCAGTATGATAGATGTATTTGAACTTAGTTTTGTTTTGTATTTCCTGAATTTATGGATTGGTTTTAGGTCTTTGACTTTGAGTCCCGTTTTCTGTTTTCTTTGTTTTGATTTCTGTGTGTGATTCAACTGATATTAGGAAAGGTTTTCAGTTTTGTTCTCACCATTACTTTTGTAATTAGAGCCTTATTTAATATCCCTGGTTCTCCATAAATCTGAATTTGTTAGGGTTTTCCAGAGAAACAGAGCCAATAAAGTATGTATTTATTATGAGGAATTGGCTCCTGTAATTATGAGGCTGAGAAGTCCCAAGATCTGCAGTCAGCAAGCTGGAGACCCAGGACAGCCGATGGTGTAGTTCCAGCCCAAGTCCAAAGGCCTGAGAAGTAAGAGAGCTGATGGTATAAGTTCCAGTCTAAGTCCCAAGGCCTGAAAACAGAGAGCTGGTGGGGTAAGTTCCGGTCTGAGGCTGAGCCCCAAGGCATGGGAGACCAGTGTCCTAACTTGAAGACAGTAAGGCAGAGGAGAGCAGATTCTCCCTACTCATCCTATTTTTATTCTATTCAGGCCTTCAATACATGAGGTGAGGCCCACTCACACTGGCGAGGGCAGTCTGCTTTACTCAGTCTACCAATTCAACTGTTAATCTCATCCAGAAACACCCTCACAGACACACCCAGAATACTGTTTAACCAAGTATCTGGGCACCCCATGGTCCAGTCGAGTCAAACTGACACATGAAATTAACCATCACAAATCCACCCCTTGTGAATTTGGCACCCATATGAATCTCCTTAAACCACACTTAATCTCTAAATAAGGACAATAACAAGGTCATAATTCTGCCTAATATGATAGAACTCTCCTGAGCACAACCAAAAAATGCGCTAACCCCTTCCCCAGAAGAAGAGTAAAGTCCTTTAGTGATATTTATGCTTTTCCTTGATATCTTGAAACTTAAATACTAGGATGTAAAATTAAAAATATTTAAATACTTTAATATTAAGTCAATACATCTTATGTTACATGATAAGGGAATAAGAGAGGGAAGAAAACAAAGATATTTGCTATACATACAGATACAAACATTCATAACAAAATAAAGAGGAAATACTCATGACAATTACAGTCTTTGTTTCTGTAAGTGGTCACATGGTCATAGCTAGTATTTATAACTAACTTCTTCCACCACTCATTTGTATTCCCTTTGCCTTCAGCAAGCACCTCAGCTGGTCATGGTTCTTTGCCTGGTGAAGTGACCCAAACCTTTATTCCTGAAGGATCTGGGCCATTAGTGGTCCTGCCTGGATTGGGTTCTTATGGTTTTCCATCGCTCTTAGTCACAGGGCATGGTAATACTAAGAAATGCCCTAAAGGATCCCCTGTATTCCAGGCATACTCTTCCTTACCTCCATTGTGGAGTAGCAGTGCAATTTCCCCTTGTAGTCAGGATCAGTCACTCCAGCCAGCACAGTAACTCCCCTCTTCGCCTGTTATTTCAGAGACACAAGGAGTCCACCATGGTTGGGCAGCAGTTTTAACTTCCAGTTCAGTGAAATCATTCCTCCCCTTGGAACTCAGACCTCTAGACCAGTAGAGCATAAGATAGGAATAGGAATAGGATAGGAATAGGAAAGGAATAGGAAGATTTTGTTAGTGCGTCACTAGGGTTAATAGTGAGTGGTGTCACTCCCATTTCCACCCCTTGAATCCTGGACCCTTGATTCCTAGATATGGGAGAAACAGCACCATTTGTTCAATGCTGATTCAGAGCATATACCACCTTCTGGAGAACCTCCCCCTAGCCCTGCAATGTTGCCACCTAGATGGTGCTATAACTGAGTCTTCAAAAGGCAAGTTCACCATTCTACCAAGCCACCTGCTTTAGGATGGTGGGGAACATGGTAAGACCAGTGAATTCCATAAGCATGAGTCCATTGCCTCACTGCTTTTGATGTGAAGTGAGTTCCTTCATCAGAAGCAATGCTGTGCACAGTACCATGCTGGTAGATAAGGCATTCTCTAAATTCATGGACTGTAGTTTTGGCAGAAGTATTGTATGCAGGAAAGGCAAATTCATATCTAGAGGAAATATCTATACCAGTAAGAAGATAACAATGTCCCTTCCATAATGATTGCCATACAATGTAATCAGCCTGCCATCAGGTAGTTGGCTGATCACACCAGGAGATGGTGCCATATTGGGTACTCAGTTTTAGTCTCTGCTGCTGTCAGATTGGGTACTCAGCATTGGCCATAGCCATGTTGGCCTTGGTGAGTGGAAGTCCATGATGCTGAACCTATGCATAACCTCCAACCATGCCACCATGGCCACTTTGTTCAAGAGCCCACTGGGCAATGACATGGGTAGCTGGGGGGAGACTGATTGGTATCTATAGAGTGGGTCATCCTATCCACTTGATTATTAAAATCCTCCTCTGCTGAGGTCACCCTTTGATGAGTAGTCTCATAGAACACAAATATCTTAACATATTTTACCCATTCAGAGAGGTTTATCCACATACCTCTTCCCCAAATTTCCTTGTTGCCAGTTTTCCAATCATGTTCCTTCTAAATTCCTACCCATCCAGCAAACCATTGGCCACATCCCATGAATTGCACATCTGTCCACTTCTCCTTCCAAGCAAAGTGAACAACCAGGTACACTGTTTAAAGTTCTGCCCACTACGGGGATTTCTCTTCACCACTGTCCTTCAGAGATGTCCCAGAAAGGGGCTGTAGTGCCGCCACTGTACACTGTTGGATGGTACCTGCATATTGTGCAGAACCATCTGTAAACCACGCCCAGGTCTTCTCTTCCTCTGTCAACTGATTGTAGGAAAGCACAGGTGCAGGCTGGGAGGGAGAAGGCAGTGTAGCGTAAGGCCTGTTGTCGGTTTTCTTCATTTTGCTTTCTGTATGTGATTCTACTGATATTAAGAAAGGTCTGGAAGTTTGTTCTCATTGTTACTTCTGTGATTATAGCTTCATTTAATGTTCTTAGTTCTTCATATCTTTAGACACTGTCTATGAGTTCCCTTATTTGAGCAATGGTAAAATTAAAATCTTTCCTATTTTTCTTCCTTTTTCTACCTTGTCTCCATCACCTAGCTTTAGAATTTACCTTTGTATTATTATTTACACAGATGTTACTTAACATGTTATCTTTAAATGATATCTTTTTACTCCAGATACTACACATAAGGAAATCTGTAGTTTCCCTCCCACTTCCTTTCCCATTTTTCTTCCAGTTTTTGTTATGGTATAATTTTTACTTTGTTAGGACATAAAATATTTTTATTCTCTCATGTCACTCTAATCTCCATATTTGTTTTAGTCTTTTTTTTTTTTTTTTTTTAAAGATTGGCACCTCGCCTAACAACTGTTGCCAATCTTTTTTTTTTTTTTCTGCTTTATGTCCCCAAAGCCCCCCCGGCCCCGTACACAGTTCTATATCTCAGTTGCAGGTCCTTCTAGTTGTGGGATGTGGGACGCCGCCTCAACGTGGCCTGACGAGCAGTGCCATGTCCGCACCCAGGATCCGAACCCTGGGTCACCGCAGCGGAGCGCGCGAACTTAACCACTCGGCCACAGAGCTGGCCCCTATTTTAGTCTTAATTCTACAGTTAAGTGTATTAAAGCTCATTGCCAGTCCTTTGTCTCCAGAAGTTTGCACAAGAAGGGATGGGAACAATATTCCCTAAATCCTTGAACCTGGTAATCTGTTGTGTGTAGCCTGTAAATTTAAAGCCTGGTTTGGCTTGATGTTAAATTCTCAGTTCTTGCTTTCTTTCTTTGAGTATTTTCTAGATTGTGTTATATTCTCTGGTGGTAAGTGTTGCTCTGGAGAAATCCAAGATCACCCTGATTATTTCCTTCTTTATAACATACTTCATCTTTTTGCTTGATTGCCCATAGGGTTTTTTCTTTATCTTTAAAGACAGAAAGTATACTAGATTATGTCTCTATGTAGATTATTTTGGGTAAATTCACCATGGCACACTCTGTGGCCTTTCATTACATAGAGCTTATTTGAATTATGTCTTTAAATATTTGTTCTGTACCATTGTTTAGATTTTAATAGGGATTCCAGTTATGTATATGTTGGGTCTCCTATACCTATCATCTACAGCTCTCATTTTCTCTGCAATCCTTTTTAGTTCTCTCTTTATTTTTATTGTATTTGCTGTTCTCATTTTATCTTCCATATCCTTTTCATATTTTCCATAATGTGTTACGCTTGAGCTTCTTTTAGTCTTATTCTAATTTCTGTGATGGCTTTATTTTATTCCTCTGCTTTCCTTGGTTCTTATAGCTCATGCTTCACCTTCTCTGTTTCAACAATTCCTTCTTAAGATCTTGCATTTCTGCTTTGCAGCTTTTTCTTATAGAGGAGCTTCTTTTTCATGCACAACTTTATATGCTCTGTGGCAGGGCTGCTCTGGTGAGCGATCTTCATCTGTTAGTAAGGTGTCCAGCTTTAGTCCTTGTTTTTATAACATCTTTGTATTGATGCTGTGCTACTTATTGAATTTATTGAATTCATTGAGTGTGTTGAATTTTGATTCATACAAATATACATTCAAAGTTTTGTATCAAACAAAGATACATTCCTCATTGAATGTATTGAATTCTCCTATATCAGCTCTTTGCAAAAGTTTCCCAAGGGGGCAAGAGGCCAGGATGATCTTCCACACTAGATAGTTTTCACAAAACAAAGACTCTCCTCTTCTTGGCTGACACTAGGCTTCCTGCAAATATGGCTTATCAATGTGGTTTTTAGCTATCCTTGATTCCTCTATTTTCCTGAATGAACAAGGTTCAGGATGGCTTCTGACATTCAACTCATCACCATTCTTGTACCCTCTGGTTTAGACAAGGGTTGTAGCTTCTGCCCCTCAGAATGTGTCTCTGAACTTCAAAAGTGTATTTCTTTGTTCTTTAATTTCTGGTATTTGCCACTGCTGGACTCCTTCTCTTCTGTGCTTCATTCTACTTCTTACTATGGGACTCCTGTGCAAATTCAGTTGCTTTTGGCAGAGTTTGCAAATATTTTGGAGTCTGAGCTCTTGGGTCCACCAAATACAGGTTTGAATTTTTGTTTCCTGTTCTCCCTGCTCCCTTTGGATGTGTTGCAAGAATAGTGAGGGACTACCAAGTGTATGCAGCCCTGTTCCTACTGGATCTCAGGATTTTTTTTTTTCTATTGTTCAGGAGTGTAACGATTCTGACATTGATGGGACATTTTATATATAAACCTACGTTCCTATTTTGTATTAAGTCATTTATGGATGAGGTTATGAGAATAATTTGCAGGCATCCAGCTATATATGTGCTTTAAGCAAAATTAAGTAAAAACATCAGGGAATTATAAACTCAATAAAACTAGATTGAGCTCATGAATCCAATGTTTTCAAAAGAAAGATGAACTAAAACATTTTTCCGTCAATAATTCTTTTCATTTGGTCTTTTGTGTTCTCTTTCCAACATGAAAAAAAATCAACCAAGAAATCAAAAGTAGCTATACAGTATCATCAAATCTATGTTAAATCCACATATGGTTTGGAATATTTGAGACCTAGCCATGTATAAGCAAAGGCAGATGCTAAACTTTTTTTTTCACTTGATAGTACCAGCATTATTAACTCTGTTGGATGATACTAGAAGTACTCTCAGTTCCACCCACTAGAATACACCATTGTAATTTAACATAATACCCCAGAATTGATATCAGCTCTTTATTTCAGGTCCCAAGAGCCAGTCCAGAGTCCACTGGTCTTGACAAGAGAAGTTGGCTTCTGGGGCCCATTCCAACCTAAATCTTGTTCTTTGGTACCTCTGGAGTTGGTCTGGCCACCAGTGGTATAAGCCAAAGGTCTCCAGATGTTTGATAAGTCCCAGAGTGGTCCTGATTTTTTTGGTGCTCTGACAGTTTGGGCTCTTCAAGAGGAAGTTCTGGTTTTATTTTTTGTCTCTGTATTTTTGCTAGGTCACTTCACCTTTCTTAGCTCTTAAAATGTAATGCTTTCCTTGCTAGTTTCACAAATTCCATTCTGTGCAGATGTGAGAGTTAAATGAGCAATGCATGTGAAAATAGTGTATAAGCTGTACAATACTAAACAAAGAGAATGGTAGCACTATTTAATTTTGTTTGACGGCAGGTAGAGGGGAGGAGATAGCACAAAACCACTTATCCTGTAGCATCAGCAATAGAAACCAGTGAAAGAGAGCACGTGGTAAGCTTCTAAAACTGTGTTGAATTTTTTTGATTCTGTTTCATAGCGCCAAGTGCTAAATGTCCAAGTCTCTATTAATTATACATCAGAACTGGCAGTGTAGCCTGACATTTGACCTACATACCTGGTCTGAAGAGAATGTCAATGCCAACCATATTCTTGGACTTGCTTTCCTGAATGACATTTTTATCAACACATTGGCACCAGCTGTGGCTGCAGAAATATTCAAGGCAGCCATATTTAAATGCTTTAAATCTAGTGAATAGGGTTTTTATTGGACCTAACAAAACTATTGCCAAATGGGCACACAGTAGCAAGGCAAACTTTTGAACAAATTTTTAAATACAATGGTGTGTAAAAGATTGTAAGTAGATTTTTTTTATTTTGTGAATTTTGGTAGTTTGACTCTAATCATTGTGTCTTTGAAACCTTGATTCTGATTTTCAGAACCAACTGGATTATAATTCAAATAGGCCTAACACTTGGGTGACATTTTTCTATTGCACTGGACTTGGGCTACTCTGATTTGGCTTTGAATGTCCATTAAGTTTCTGAGACGTGCCCTCCAGTAGACATGCCTCTCCTCCATTAAAGGTACTCGGCACCCATGTTTTAGAAACAGGGTTAACGTACACAAACTGTGTCACAAGCTTTGGATAGGAATTGCTAATAAAAACTGGGAGTCCTGCAAAATCCTAGCCTTTTAAATTTCTCTTGAGATCATTCATGGGGTGAGGTGAGAGTGAGGCAAGAAGTCTAGTTTCCAAGACTTTGAAGGCCTTGAACAACTAGTCCAAGAAATCCTCCTGAACCACACATGAAGGTGACAAAGACCACTTAGACTGGGTATTCTGTCATTCATTTTCTATAATTAAAATCACTGATAAGAATATTTTGATAACACTGCATTTACTATTGTAAGTCAAGCAGTGTACTATGTATTTGGCATATGTTATTTCATATAATCGCCTAACCACCCCATAAGGGTAAGTATAATTACCCCACTTCGCAGATCAGGTAACAGAGATACAGAAAGCTTAAGTGACTATTAAGGTCTATCCACAGAGCTTGTGTTCTTAATCATGATGTCCCCAAATTCTTTCAACTAAGCATGTTATCTATTTTATTAATTTAGGCTTTGTAATATTGTGGCATGGCAGAACGTAATCACTTTTCCTTCAAAAATTTAAGAAAGATAAAGATTTGAGTAAATACCTATGGACAATGTGGACATTTGGAGAGCAAATGCTGACTTTCAGACTTCATATTTGTATTTGACTTGAAGAATTCTTCTGATATGTATGTATGTATGTATATTGCATTAGGCCAAAGTTGAGTGCTCATAACTCCCAGTGGATGATGACATTTCACAAACATCCATTCAACACACAAACATGTTGAACTCAGGATAATATCTAAGATGAAAAATGTGGAAAAAGAACCACCCAAGTTTTTGCTGACCCAAGGCAGTTGTTTATTGGCATACCATCCAACCAAACACATTCCTCCTGGAAATGCAATCAATTCTTTAGGTGAAAAGACTTTCAAAATCCTGTATTTGCACACCAGCAGCCTCTCAGAGGATAGGAATCTCAATTTGCTCACAACTCATGCAGTGTGATTTCAATCTCTGATTGGGCTTACTCACTTCCAATCTTGGTATATGGAAGGTAACGAGTTTAAAAAGTAATATCAGGGGCTGGCCTTGTGGCATAGTGGTTAAGTGTGTGCTTCAGCGGGCTGGGGTTCGCAGGCCCAGATCCTGGGCACAGACCTACATACCACTTATCAAGCCATGCTTGTGTCCCTCATACAAAAAAAATAGAGGAAGATTGGCACAGATGTTAGCTTGGGGCTAATCTTCCTCACTAAAAAAAAAAAAGTAATATCAGTTTTACTAATTTTGTATTTGACAGGAACATGAGTTAGTAATAAATATTTTATTAATGTTTTAATCTTACAGAGTTTATCTGTTCCTTCATGTAATCTGATTGCCTTGAAATAAAATTTCTCATAGGTATTTAATTTGATTTGATATACTATGTATTTTCAGTTCAATATAGACATCTGTTGAAGTTCATTAGTCACATAGATATATGCAGACATGTTGCTGCCTAAAGCTGAGCATATATAAAACTCAGACAGTGGCTCAATAAACTACGGTCCGTGCACTCAGAGGATCTCTTTCTTGAAGTCGATATGAGAGAGCATTTCTGTGTTCCACTACCATATGCGTGTTAAATGTAAGGCTTGTACAATCTATATCCAGGCATGGAGATTACAAAGTTTCTCTAATGACTAAAATGTGATTACTTTTCTATGGGTATTTTCTATTCTATTTGTGATAAATAGTATTCTTTGTTATCCATTTGCTAGGCAGGTCATCTTGCCCTCATAATTGACTTTGGGAATGTAAGGGATTCTGCCATTTAAAAAAAAATACGAAGGAATACCTAAATTCCCATACATTTAAAAAGTTACAGTATTTTTAAGTTTTAGGCAAAACATATACTATTTCTGGCAATATGCAATGACTATATATGCCAAAAGCAATACATTAAATCAGGATTTTTGTTGCTGTTAAAAGGGTATGTGTTAAGAGACTTGTCCTAATAAATTATTAATTTCTGCAACCTTTCCTGTATTCCATCCCCTTCTCAGAGGACCAAGAGGTGTGGGGAATTAGGAGGTAGAGCTGTAAGAAGGAAGCTGGCTCCTTCCTGGAAATCTTTGGCATTGTGAGGAGTCTTGGTGCCAAATACTGGCACCTTCTGTTGAGATGATCCTGCCAACAAGGTGTTCCTCCTGGGCAAGAGGAGGATGAGCTAAAAGTACATAAGCCCCACAGACCAGGCTTCTGCCACTCTACATGTTGCACAGAAGAATTCCAGCTCAGGTCAAGAGTTGTTGCTGGGAAAAACCTTTCTGAGCCTCAATAACTGTGCGAAGTATTAGAGAAGAAGAGCTTGGTCTCTCTTGGCTGATTTAGAGCAACTAAATTAAGCTTTCTAAGCCTAAGCTTCCTCTTACCGAAAAATGGAGTTAATGATATATATTTGCCGTGGGGCTGTTTGAGAGTTGAGTAAAATGAAGCATGAAAACACTTAACACAGTGCCTAACACATACTAAGCCTTCACTAAATGACAACTATTCTTTATATCTTTAATAAAGACATACTATGGCTTAGCCATGGTTTGGCATGTGAAATTCTTATTCTTGCCAGAAGCAGTCAAGCTGGGAATAATAATTTATTTGGTTGGGTATGTGTCAAATTTGCTGTGGGGAAAGTTTCAGAACATCGTACTGGTGCATCAACAACAACAAACCCAAAGAAGCAAAATGCACAAAATTTTCATCATCGCATCCATAACCACCCTTAGAAAGCTTTTCCTCATGGGGCATATCTTCACTGTTAGTTGAATTAATGAGTCATCTGTGCTGGAAAAAAAATCACTTATTTGCTATCAATAAACACTCTGTGATTTATCTCACCTTTCATTGCCTTTTCTCTGGAGAGTAGTTTCAGAAAAATGTTTTTTCGTTAAAGTTCATTTTCAATTTACATGCTAAAGAGGAAAGAATGAAACAGTGAAAATCCACAGACCTTCTCAATGTATTTGGATAAAGGAAATAACTGGGCACTTGGTAGATGTAGTGATCACGGGGAACTGTGAAGTCTGTTTCTATTTGCTGAAAGTCCAGAGAGTGTGAAGAAGCCAATAGTGCTGTTCTTTTTTACCTAATATTCTCTAAGTTTTCAAGGAAGGCCTGGCGCATTATATTTATACCAGGAGATCTGTAGTCCTTTGAGAAAATATGGTTCCTAATTTCAAAGCATTCATTTCTATGCATAATAAAGAGACACATTATACACTATCTATGAAGCACACGCTAGACTGCAGTTACTGAAAGAAATTGGAAGCATCCTTGTCCTATAAAGTTTTATTATCTAGTTGTAAGAATGGGACATCTGTAAGTTCAAAACTGAGTTCTTTGAGAACAAAACTGTATTTTATCATAGCCTGGCTGTAGGGTAAGGACGTAAAATATCATCAAAGTATTTGGATCAGCCCCTACCTGTTGGATCACTGCAGTCATTGTTGTACTCAAGCTTTCATGTGCATTTCAATCACCCAGGGATCTTGTTAAAAAGCAGATTCTGAATCAGTGCATCTGGGCTGGGGCCTGAGATTCTCGATATCTAACAAGGTTTCAGGTGATGCTGATACTGCTCCACAAACCACAGTGAGAAACAAGTCTCTAGCACAGTGGTTCTCAAATTGGCTCCATATGAGAATTGCTTGGGGAATTTTAAAAAATCTTGATGCCTCCAACTGTCTCTACGGGTGGAAAATTCTCCTCCCCACCCCACACAAGAATTTTGGAGTTTTTAATCCCTCCTCAGGCTTCCTGGCCTCAATCGATAGGGGTCAAGAGGGAGCCCCACATGCTTAGAGTAGGACCGCTCCTCTCCAGGCCAGGGGATTTCACATGTTGCCTGGAAAGATGATGAAAGTCAAGAATCCATGTGTCATCAGATTCATGCAGCCACTCCAAAAATGTTCCATGTAGCTCTCCAAGTCACATAATAGACCAAGGTTCTGTGGTATTTTCTAAGTATTTTTGAACTACAGCTTAAAAGAAATTGCATTTGTCTGAGTTTTCCATATTGGACCATCGTATCTATCTATAACAGTCTCTTCCTGGTACATTGGTGGGTCTTGATTAATGTTAGGGATTATCTTCACCTTAGGATAAATATTAGATGGCAACGTAGGAACATGAAAGCACTGCAATGACTTGTGTGTCAGCTCCTAAGATACAAGATATAAAGGCAGGTAATTTTCTGTAATCACATTTCTTCTCTTAAATTTTTATTTTGAAAAATTATAATCTTTCAGAAAAGTTCAAAAATTAGTACAATGGAACCCATACACGCTTTGCATACAGTTGCCACTTTTAAATATTTTGCTATATTCTTACCTTTTGTTGTTGTCTTTGAACCACTTGAAAGAAGTAGATATTATGGCCTTTCACCCCAAAATACTTCAGTCTGTGTCTCTAAGAACAAAAGCATTCTCCTACATAACTGTAATAGCATTGTCAAGATCAAGAAATTTAATATACAAGTCATATTCAAATTTTCACTATTGAAATCAAAAGCTCTTTTATAACTCTGTTCTATCTTGACATAGATTTTAAAAGAGGCTCCTGTTTAGTTTTAAGGATAGATTTCTTCATTCAAACTAAATATCAATAAGCCATGTAAGCTGACAATTCTTAAAGAATTGTATTTCTCTCATTTGCTGTGTGGAGTTAAAATGTTTGTGCTTTTTCCCCAAATTTACCAAAAATAATGCTACAGTTTAGATATGGTAACATTGTCTTGGATCAAGCAGTATTTATTTAGGGATTTCTTATCTTGGGCCAATTTATCAGACTCATAGGAGACAGGAAATTACATATGTGGAGTATCGAGTAGTTAATATGTAGTGTTTGTCTTCTCCCGAATTGGTCACTTAGTTGCTTCTAACTTTAACTGAAGATACTGAAATTGTGTGAGGACGTGACTGATGAGGTCAGATAAGATGGATGTCTCTCTTTTTTCTAAGCAGAGTTTTCTTTTGTGATTAATTAATTCATCTATCTTCCCAGCTACATGTGAAATCTTTTTAATGCTACTCCACCAACTCTTTTCAACAGCTTCTGTTAACTTGATTAAAGACCTTTTAAGGGTAGTAAAATTATATTTAAAAATGTAATCTTAGAAAGTGAGGCTTTTCTTTTTTCATTTTCATTAGGAAATATTTTAGGCTGATAAAATATGTTGCTGCCTACCAAGACATTTTCTTTCAGAACACTGATTTGAACCAATCTTTCACCAGCCACTGCGCTCCCAAATCCTTCCACTGTGTCTTTGGAACACATAGTCCATCATGTTTTGTTGAATGATGAACTTATAATAACTACCTCATGGGGTTGTTAGAAGGACTTAATGAGACGATGCATACAACATGCTAGCACAGTGCCTGGAACATATTCCTTCCTCGTAGATGGCAGCCGTTATTTTATTACTATTATCACCAGTATTATTATTTTGCTTAAGTGTTCCAGGAATAACATATACAAGATGGTGGGAGTGATAAAGCCGGCAGGATGAGTTTAAGGAGAGTATACACAGAGTGATTCAGGACTGGATGCTCATCCAGATTCAATCCTGGCTTCACCACTCCTTGCTGTATGACACTAGAAAGTCTGTTTCCTCATTTTTAAAATGGGGATAATAATAGTATCTACCTTATGGCGATATTGTGGGGATTAAACAAGAATATAACGCAAAAGGGCCTAGCCCAATACCTGACACATACTCAGTTTTCAATAAGTTTTAGCTAAGATAAGACCAATAGGTCAGGAAGCCTTTGAACTTTCCTAGTGATAACTGCCATCTTCTGAACAAAATTTGGCTTCTCCATTTCATCTTAGCAACACTCTATAGTATTCACCCAGGTAAGCTCTCCTGGCCTGATCCAAGGATTTCCTACTCAGACGCTGTGGAGTGCTTCCACCTAACTTGTCTCAGCAGTAAGAGAGCAGTTAGATCATGGAGATCTTGATATTATTCTTACATGTTTGTTGCAAATTATAGTTCCCATTGATCTTTTTATAGGTTTAAGTTCATTTTTCAATAAATATATCTATGGTTTGCACTGTACATATCAGGTTTTAAGATTACAGTTATGCTCTCTAAAGTGAATTGGAGAGTGTACTAACTTTTTCTATGGCTTGGAATAACACAAACAATATAGGAATTACCTGTTTTTAAGGGTTAAGTAGAACCCAATTACAAACTATCTGGCCCTGGTGCATGCTTCTGTGGCATATCTTTTTTTCTTATGGGAGATCTTTAATTATCTTTCCAATCTAATATATAGTTATGAGTCTGTTCAGGTTTTTTGTCACCTTTTCTTGGATGATTTTGGCACTTTATTTTTTTATAGAAAATCATATAGGTCTTCCAGATTTTCAAAGTGATTATCATATAGTCCCACATAACATTCTCTTATAGTTCTTTTAATCTATTCAGTATCTATGATATCTTTCTCATTGCTAATCTGATATGTTCTTGTTTTGTCTTCTTTTTAATGAGATTTACTGGGTTTTATCAATTTTTAATTTTTTTCCACCTTTTTTGTTAGTTTCTATTTCTTTCATTATTTTAATATTTTGTCTTTATTAATTCATGTCTCCTGCTTTCTATTGGTTTATTTTGATATTCTTTAGTTAATGTTTAAGGTTAAATCATTTAATTTGTCTTTAATTGTAAAGGATTGAAGGAATAAATTTGAATCTGAATTTAGCCTTAGCTATATTTCATCTGTTTTAATATGAAGTGGTCTTTTATTACTTTCTGAATAGTTTGCTTTTACTTTGGTTTAGAAATAGAGTGTTTTTTTAATTTCCAGTAGTTATGTTTTTACCTTTCTTTTTATTATTGATTTCTAATTTTATTTAATTATAATCAGAAAATACGTCCTGGAAAAGTTTCTGTTTTCTATAATGTATTAGGGTTATTTCTGGCAAGTACACAATCAAATATCACAATTGGAGGAATATAAATTCTTTGTATAATACATATTTCTCTGTGTTTATCAGATATATAAAATATATTATATTTCTAAAGTTGTCTTTATTTTCAATGTTGTAATTGAGTAGCTTGGCACAAAAACATTGTATCTTCTTTGTGAATGATACCTTTCGTGATTTCATAATACCCTCCTTCTCCTTGAATACTTGTTTATTCTAATATTAATAATGTAGCTATGTTTTGTCTGTGTGTGTTTTCCTGGTGTATTTTTAATAATCACTTATGCTTGCCTTTTCCTTTCCCTTTTCTTTTTTGCTGAGGAAGATTTGCCCTGAGCTAACATCTGTGCCAATCTTCCTCTATTTTTTAGTATGTGGGCCGCCAGCACAGCATGGCTGCTAACAGAGCCATGTAGGTCGCACCTGGGAACTGAACCCAAGCTGCCAAAGTGGAGCTCACTGAACTTAACCACGAGGCCACCAGGGCTGACTGCCTTGCCCTTTTCTTTTAGATGTGCTTCTTATCAATAATGCTGAGTAGTTATGGAGCAGATGTGTCTCTCCTGGGGAACCTGCTGGTGACCACTGGCCTAGTATTTGCACCAAGTCAGAGCAGCCATAGTCTCTGTCTTAGGCTTCAGCAAGGGCAAGTGTTCCCTGTGGCTGGTCCTTCTGCTCTCCCCTGAATCCACAGAGAATGAACTGAACCTGATAAGTCCATGGAGATATCTGGGAAATGCAAAGTCTGAGACCCACTCCCCAGGAATTGCTGGCGTGTTCACGGAGGTTCTCTTTCATTCATTGCCACAAGGAGCAAAGTAGGGTCATGAGATATGTGCCAAGGTCAACAACTTCTTATATGTTTAATAAGTATTTGCATTTCAGGTGTATCTTCTTTTTAAAAGTAGCTTAAGTATATGATAAAAAATATCTACCAAATAAACAAGGTTTCCTGGGAGGTCACATGATGTTTTGTAAGGAGCAAGACTTTATTCAAATTGAGACTCTGCCACTAATTTAACTAGCTGTGTAAACTTGGTCAGGTTAATGTCTCTGAGACTGAGGTTCCTCATCTATAAACTGGAGATAATGATCCTTCACAAGGTTGTTGTGGGGATTAGATGAGATAACACATCTAACAGCACCCAGAGTGTAATAGGCATTCACTGTTCCTTTTCACTCCTCAGAAAAATTTGATTGGATGACGGTAAGAACTCTGTTTCTAGGGACCCAGGGTCTTCAGAAGTCTTCTAGACCAGAGAGCATATCACAAAGCTGTAGCCTAACTTCATTATGGTGCTGTCATCCCAATGTTTTTACAGAGTTTCTAATGGCTTGAAACGGAAGAAAATATGGCAAAGACTCTCTTTCAGAAGCTGTAGCCATCCAGCCAAGGGATGTTGCTACTGGTAGTCAGACTTTCTGATTTCTGAAGTTTCTTATTGCCTTAAATCCCGTGAGTCCATAAATGGGCTCCAGTGTGCCTCTCCTCTTTCCTTTGAGTGGGATTCACTTTCACTGGCTCCTGAGTCCTGCACATCTGATGTTTACTGCAGACTTCAGACACACTAGAAACCTGAATTATATTATGCAAGTCATTTGAAGAAGCAGTGTATCAACTGTCTTGGGGGGGTTTCCTTGTAAACCTGTTTCTAATTTATCCACTATTTTACTTCTATCCAATTGGTGCCTATATCCTACTATAGGTTCTTTGGAAATAAAGGACATAAAAGGCATATCTACAGCTATTTTGGTAAAATTAACATTTTTGAAATATTCTTTGTAAAATAAAATTCCTTTGTTCTCTCAGAACTTCAGTTCGGAAGAATCATTCTCTAAGAATTATTCTATCAGGCAGCATGATAGATCACTAATCTTAAAACAACAGGAACCTTTTGCTTACAGATGACTCTGCGGTTATTCACATTAGATAAAATAGGACTTGCTCCTAATCTGACCTGTGCAATCCCTTGAATAGAATATGACTTCATTTTCTTTTTTGGTCTATAAATGTTTTGATTTAAATGTTTAATGGGCTGTGGTTGAGGATTTTTTTGTTTTCTTCTTTCAGGGAATCATTAAGACCTTACATCAAAGATATCGTCTCAGATAAAAGTTTTGTTTTATTTTTAACTGAACCACATGGAAAGAACAAATGCGAATTAAGGTAGATAGCATTAGACTAAATTAAAAGTACAACGGAGAGCTGACTCTCTTGGAAATTTTTCTAAACTGCATGATTTAGTCAAACAAAATCATCAGCTCTCTTTTTTCAAAGTCAACAATCTCTACATATAAATTAAACTGAGCAATGTCTGTGATCATGAAGCCTAAACGGCATTTGGATGGTATGTACCATGGCACTCACCAATAGCCATATACAAACGCAGGGTGCTTCTCAAGGCTCTTTCATTTAGCAGTTGGAAATTGGGACCTGGCAAGAGTGGTAAATATTGGAATTAAGGTCTTGATAGCAGAGCATGTAGAACATTCAATCTACTTAGGATTTGAAATGCAGCCAAACTGATCCACGTTTCACTCTCCAAGTTGATGTGGACTCTCTGCTGTTGTGTGTTGTGCCACTGAAGCGGAAGTAGCAGCAGCCTCACGGTCACCTTCATGGGGAAGGCAACACACTGTGGCAATTTTGTGCTGGCGAAGGGCAGTTCAGTGCAGCTGTTGGCTTGACCCTGGGAAGTGCAGGTTTGGTGTGATATCTCATGTGCATGAGCAACACCAAAAAGGAGCTGGGTTTATGAATGAAAATAATTTATATCAAAGTGCCTTCTAGGAACAACATTATTCTCATGAGTGTTTGGCTTCTGATTTCAGCTTCTTTCATTCACTTCAAAGAACTTTAAAAAAAAATGTGTCTCAGATTTGTACTTACCATAGTACCCAGAGGCTGACAAGCCACAAAGACCAAATCTATGGAAGGCACAAGCCTGGTGCCAGGCATGTGGAGGCACTCAATAATAGTAGCCATTATATTATGGGAGAAAAGGGCAGCTGTAGAAGCAATCTCTAGACTTGGTGCCAAGCTAACATTTTTCATTTCATACTAGAATTAGTTTTGCAAACTGAATTCTTGTGGATAGAGGTGAAATCTGCACACTTGCCTGGATTCCACAATCAAGTCTATCGGAAATATCAGCTGTTCACCTCTCTGGGCGTCAGTCTCTCCAATGTTTATAAAAACTTTGCCACACAGTGGTCCTCTCTGATTCTTTTTCTCTCTGCCTTCCACAGCATCCAGCGCTAATTGTTTCCACTTCCTCACCATTCAGTCTGGCCTGTGCTCCACCTCCACTGCCCTTGCCTGTGTCTAACTATTTGTCGAACTTTTATCTTCCTTGATCTGTTCACAGCAGTTGACACAGTGAACACTCCCTCCAACTTGAAACTCTTTCTATCTTGGTTTCCAGGACAGCACATGACGACTCTAACTCCTCTAAAGGTTCCTCCCCCTCCTCTTCAGCCTTAAATGACTGTCCTCAGCTCTCTTCTCATTCTACACTTTCTCTTAGAAATCTTGTCCATTTCCATGACTTCAACTACCACATTCACGCTAACAGTTCACAAGTCTCTTTCTTTGGCAGCAAAAGAACTCCAAATCTTCACATCTAAACTCTTATTCAACATCTCTACTTGATATATTGTAGACCTCAAGCTTACATGTTCAAAATAGAGATCATCATCTCACCCAAACTCACTCCTCTTCCACCCCATACAAGCCCCATAGTACATTGCATATTATTCTATTAAAACTTTTATTATGCTGCATTGTCATTATTTTTCTTATCTTTCTTACCTAGGAGACTCTTTTATCATTGTTTCCATAAGACTTAGCACAATGCCCATCACAGAAGAAATCATTAAATGACCTCAGAACACAGGATTTCTAGAAAATATTCCAAACTACCTGGGTTGTATTCAATTTAAATTCAAACACCCAAAATACCCACTTGAAGTGTAAAATCATGTTTAAGTTCATGATTGTAACTTTAATGATTGAATTGTCTGATTTAGCTCTTCATGTGGGTTATAGATTTCTTTGTATTTAATCTTTCTTAGGTAATAAACATTGAAAATCTTTTTTTAAAAAATTCAGTTTTGCTGAAATATCATTTAAATCTAATAAAAAATCCCCACTTTAAGTGTGCAAATATGCACACCCATTGCCCCAATCAAGAAACAGAATATTTCCATCACTCTAAATAGTTCACTCTTTGTAGCCAATTCTTCTCCCTCTCTCCCATGCACACTTGACCCTAGGTAACTACTGATCTGCTTTCTGTCCCTAGGAATTAGTTTTGCCTGTTCAGGAATATATAAATGGAATCAAACAGTATATATTCATTGATATCTGGCTTTTTTGGCTCAGCATAATTTTTTCAAGATTAATCCACGTTGTCACATGTATCAGTTGATTCATTCTTTTGTATTGCTGAGCAGTATTCCATTATAGGGATATACCACACTCTATCCATTCACCTGTTGACAGACATTTGGATTGATTCCAGTTTTGCACTATTATGAATAAAGCTACTATGAACATTAATGGAGAAATCTTTACATGTGTGAACATATGCTTTTCCTTTCTTCTGATTAGTAATCTAATATTAGAATTGTAGGGCTGTGTGGAAGTGCCTGTTTAACTTTGTAACAAACTACCAACTGTTTTCCAAAGTGGTTACACCACTTACTTTCCCACTAGCAATGTATGAAAATTTCAGATGCTCCACATCCCCTCCAACATTTAGTATTATTAATCTTTTTAATTTTAGCCATTCTAGTGGGTATTTAGTGATATCTAATTTGCATTTCCCTCATGGTTAAGGAAGTTGAGGATAGCCTTTTTTTATAATGTTTGATATTATTCATTGGTTAATATTAAACTTAAACATTATATTCGATGTTACTTACTGATGAGCTAAACTTTAGCTAGAGCATAAATCTTTTGTAAAACAGTAATAATATCATGGCCTTGAAGTCAAAGTTGAGTTTAGACATTGATTGCCACTTACTAGCTATGACCTTGGACAAGTTATTCTTAGCTTTACAAATGGGGCTGATGATACTTATCCTCTAGGATTGTCTTGTGATTTTAAATAATCGTGAAGCCCCTAGCACAGTGCCTACTAGTAAGAGTTCAGTAAGTGATGATAATTAAAACTTAATTATATGAATATAATTAATTTACCTCCACTCATACCTATAATTAAAAGAGGTGAACTTTTTTTCTACATACTATCTGGCAAATTATAAGATCTGAGTAAATGATCTATGCTAATCAAAATAAAAACACCAGATGTAGTTGATTTCTAGCTGTATATTGCTAGATTTTCACAATTCATCTGACAGTAGTGTTTTGAGCATTTTATATAAAGACCCGGGAGAATCTCAAATGAATTAGCAAACTCTATTTGTAAAGAATACAACCCAAGAATTTGTATGTACATTTGGCATTCACTTTGATACAACATCATTTCTTGGACTATAGTGACATCAGTGCCTCCAGGCTCCTTGTGATTGTCTCAGAGGCCCCTGCTCTGATCTCCAAAAAAGTTCAGCCTGCCCCCCAGTCCCATTATCTTACTGTCTTCAAGCACAAAACTACATTTGATATTTCTTTAGTATTAAATATTAAATGCATTAAAATATCAAATTATTTATAAAAATATTTTATTGTCTGGCTCTTCACTTCTGGAATGTAAATTTCAGGAGAGCTAGTACCTATCCTATCTTGTTCATTGCTGTGTCTTTATTTTTGAGGAAGATTTGTCCTGAGCTAACATCCGTCACCAATCTTCCTCTTTTTGCTTGAGGAAGATTTGCCCTGAGCTAATATCTGTGCCAGTCTTCCTCTACTTTATATGTGAGACACTGCCACAGCATGGCTTGATGAGTGGTGTAGGTCCATGCCTGGGAACTGAACTGGGGCCATGGAAGCAGAGTGTGCCAAACTTAACCACGAAGCAATGGGGCTGGCCCCATCATTGCTGTGCCTTTGACATTCAAAAAATTGTTGGTGCTGAGGCCACAGACAAGTGTAGGTGATCAATAAATATCTGATGAATGAGTAATTAATCAATAAATCAGTTAATGAAGACAACAGGCACTAAGTCACTGAGATACAAAATAATGTAGCCTATTCCAGGAACTGCAGGTTATTTCATGTAAGGGCTATGTGCTGAGGTCTATATACAATGATAATAGCATTCATTAACGCTTCTTCTGCATGTGGCACTACCTAAGACTTTTTACTTAACGTTATCTCATTGAACCCCCATGACGACCCTTGAGATCAGTACCATTATTATCTTCATTTCATGGATGATGAGGCTGAGGCTAAGAGACATTTAGGGCAAATACCGGTCAATGACAGAACCCAGATGGATAGATTCCTTCAACGTCAAAGGCTCTTCTGCAAGGAGCTTGTGGTCAATCACAGGACATTGAAGATTATCAGGCAAGAGCTGATGTGTATTTTAGGAGGATCATTATGGGCCAGTATAGAGAATAAAATGGAAGAGGACAAAAGGGAAGTCAGGGAGCTCAGTGAGGAGGCTGTTAAACACTCCTAGCAAGAGACCATGGTGGTGACTCCAAGAAAGGCAAGAGGGGTTGATTTAAAGGATTTCCTAGGAGGCAGATAGAATTTAGCAATCCAGTGGTTACGGGTGTAGAGGAGGGAGGTGCTGAGCATGCCTCAGGGATGGATGTATGATTTAGGTGTCTGTTATCTTGCATCCTTCATGTACTCCCAATCCCAATGTTTGTTGTAGGATTCTCAAAGCCACGTTACTCACGCCTGCAGTTCCTCTGTGAAGTGGGAAGGCATGAGAGTCAGCACATGAAGTCTTTGGTCTGTTGGTGGTTACCAAGATCACGCTACATCAGGAATATGAAGCGCTAACATGGAAATAATTCAGGAACCAATAGCTTCCTCCCATCATAGTTCCATGTTGCAAACTTAGTCATGTTTTCACTGATGCTTCGGAAGTAGCGTTTCAAGTCTTAGTCCTCTCCTGTATAACCAAGACGGAGGTTAGGTTGTGTGTGTGCATTGTTTTATTTTATTTTTCACAGAGTTTTGTTGGTAGATTTTTAAAAGTTGCAATAAATGTTCAACTAGTTCCTTATTCCTTCATGACTTACTCATTCTACACAGCCTGTCTTTCACACAGTCAACCTCTGAGAAGGAACTGAGCCCTTTCAAGGGTCTCTGTTGTGTGTTAACAATGTAGTTCTGGCAGCTCCGAGATGGAATCAGAGCTCATCTCCTCACAGCTGTTGCCTCTCTTTCACGCCACATAAAGCAACACTCTTGCCTCCCCTGAAGACTTTCTTGAAGATACTTCTGAGGCTCTGCTCAGCCCCAGAGATGCTCCTGGTTCTTAAACAGGAATCAAGGCAGACTCCTACCAGCAAACCAGACTATCCTACAACAGAGAGCTCGCAATACACATTCTGGGCAAGTAGACCCTGAAATTGAACTCTTCGCTAAGTTGTTTTTATTGTCTCCAGCCAGCCAGTTAGATGGTTGAAGGGAAATGCTAACCAACAAATAATGGTTTTCAAAGGAAACCTCCCAGTTCAATGAAAGAGTGCGTCTTTTTTATTATGGGAGATGCCGCATCACACGTGGGTGTTTTTTTTGCTCAGTTGAATAAAAAAAAAATAGGTCCATCTTAAAAACTGTTAATGATAGAACACATGGCATAAATTATACCGTAAACTCCAAACAACTCTGAAATTATAAACATTGCTTAGTCAAGGCTTTTCTTTTAACAATGCCCTGATGTTGCTGGCATAGCTCAATGATTTTGGTCAGTGTTATTTTACTTGAAAGGAGGAATTTCTTTTCCAAAAAAAGTCTCTCTAAGAAAAACTGTCTTCCTGGACATCTTCATGAAACATCTTGCTCCAATGGCCTGTGTCATGTCTTGCCTGGGGCCAGGGCCAGGCAGTATGAGATAGAGGAGAAGGTTAGAGAAAGGAGTCATGTGATGAGGAGAAACTGCAGGCTTGGTCCTGACATGGGCAGGAGGCTGACTCAAGTCAGTGGGAACTATGACTAAATAGACTGTCATGTCAGCCTCTGAGCCAACATCCTTGAGACCTGGTGCAGAGTAAGCATTTAATTCAGAAGGCCTTCCTTTGTTTGCCTATTAGAACAGCTCCCAGGGGTGGGTAAGCAGAGAGGTGTCTTCAAAAGGATAAGAATAATATTTACATCATTTACAACTGTCTTTTCTTAAGCAATTATTACAGGTCAGGCACTTGGCAAATACTTTATGTACATTGTCTTATTTAATCTTAACAACCCTTGAGATAGGTGCTATCATTATTTCTTCACTACAGAAGGTAACTGGGGCTCAGAGAGGTTCAACTTTGCCCAAGGTCACATAGCAAGTACATGGAAGCCAGGGTTCTAACCCAGGTCAATCTGACTCGAAACCTATGCAATAAACTATTAACAGCCATGTTCTATTTCCTCCATGAGGATTAATGAAGAAAATGTGTGTAAAAGTGTTTTGGAAGCAGCAAATGCTATTGAAGTGCTAGTGACGGGCTCTGGAGTCAGAAGAGCAGACTCATTCCACCAGTTAATAGCTCTCAGTGTAAGCTTTGTCAAGAAGATACTTGTATTCCAATCTTACTCACAGTACTGGGGAACCAAGTTGGAGACCCAAGACCAGCTCATCTTTGTTCATGGTTTGAGAGCCTTTTCTTTCAATGCTAATCTGTAACAAGTGTTCCACCTTCCTTGAGCCACTAGCTAGAGCTTCATCTTAGTCTTTTCTCACATGCTGACTCCAGATTACACTTTTTTTCCAGGGTTGTCAACATGTAAATACACAACTGATTAGCAGGGGAAAGGTGAGAGACCGTGAGTGGTTTGATCCAGCACATCCCCACTGTTGGAACAGGAGTGCTTGCCTGCCCTCTAGTTAATGCAAAGGTAGCACCACATTTATAAACACAGACTCTATGTGACGTGAAAAAGAAAATTTAAATGAACAGGAATATAATTTTTCTAACTCAAGAACAATATTTTCTCCTGGCCAGAAATGGATTAGACAATTGATCTAGCTAGCATACCTCTCCAATCTGAAAGATCCCTGCCACATGGGGATGCTTTAGTGCAAATGTTCCATGAGTCTCTGAGTTCATTCATATGGCAAATTTCCCTATATGATACTCATTCAATTGGTGTTCATTAAGCCTGTACTCTGTGCCAGGTGCTGTGCTGTTTAGACAATAAACAGTCCTAGCGTCAGAAGGGGTCACAATATAGTGGGGAATTACAGTATAAACAAAAAATCATAATAAAACATGGAATATGTTATGAGAAAATTCTGAATAAAGTGCAAAGGCGATGCAGGAAAGGGAGCTTGTAACTGCCTCTAACTCAGGGAAAATAGAGTAGAGCCAGGGTAGGTCTTCTCTATGTTAGTCCAGCAGCAGGCCTCAGAAAAAAAAGAAATTGGTTCCTAATTTCTCATTTTTAGTTTTGTTTTTTTATTGCAGCAACATTCGTTTATAATATTATATAAATTTCAGGTGTACATTGTTACATGTCAATTCCTGGGAAGATTACATCGTGTCCATCACCAAAAGACTAATTACATCTGTCACCACACACATGTGCCTGATCACTCCTTTCACCATCCTACCTCTCCCCTTCCCATCTGGTAACCACCAATCCAACCTCTGTCTCTGTATGATTGTTTGTTGTTTTTATCTTCTACTTATGAGTGAGATTATATGGTATTTGACTTTCTCCCTCTGACTTATTTCGCTTAGCATAATACCCTCAAGTTTCATCCATGTTGTCACAAATGGCCAGATTGCATCATTTCTTACAGCTGAGTAGTATTCCATTGTGTATATATACCACATCACATCTTCTTTATCCATTCATCCCTTGATGGGCACCTAGATTGCTTTCAGTTCTTGGCTATTGTGAATAATGCTGCAATGCACATAGCGTTGCATGTATCTTTACGCATTCATGTTTTCGTGTTCTTTGGATAAATACCTAGCAGTTGAATAGCTGGATTGTATGATAAATCTATTCTTAATTTTTTGAGGAATCTCCATACAGTTTTCCATAGTGGCTGCACCAGTTTGCACTCCCATCAGAGAGTTCCCTTCTCTCCACATCCTCTCCAACACTGGTTGTTTCCTGTCTTGTTAATTATAGCCATTCTGATGGGAGTAAGGTAATATCTCCTTTGAGTTTTGCTTTGCATTTCCCTGATGGATGAGGAGCATCATTTCATGTGCTTTTTGGCCACTGTATATCTTCTTTGGAGAAATATCTGTGCAGATCTTTTGCCCGTTTTTTAAATTGTGTTGTTAGGTTTTTTTGTTGTTGAGATGCATGAGTTCTTTATATATTTTGGATATTAACCCCTTATCAGATATATGGCTTGCAAATGTCTTCTCCCAATTGTTAGGTTGTCTTTTCATTTTGTTGATGGTTTTCTTCACTGTGCAGAAGCTTTTTAGTTTGATGCAGTCCCGTTTGTTTATTTTTTCTATTGTTTCCCTTGCCCAGTCAGACATGGTATTTGAAAATATGCTGCTAAGACCAATGTCGAAGAATGTACTGCTTATATTTTCTTTGAGAAGTTTCATGGTTTCAGGTCTTACATGCAAGTCTTTAATCCATTTTGAGTTAATTTTTGTTTATGGTGTAAGATAATGGTCTACTTTTATTCTTTTGCATGTGGCTGTCCAGTTTTCCCAACACCATTTACTGAAGAGACTTTTCTTTCTCCATTGTATGTTCTTGGCTCCCTTGTCGAAAATTAGCTGTCCGTAGATGTTCTAGATTCTTGTCCACTGATCTCTGTGTCTGTTTTTCTGCCAGTACCATGCTGTTTTGGTTACTGTAGCTTTGCAGTATATTTTAAATCAGGGATGTGACATGTCCAGCTTTGTTCTTTATTTTATCGGAGTTCCTTTAGCTATTTGGGGTCTTTTGTTGTTCCTTATAAATTTTAGGATTCTTTGTTTTATTTCTGTGAAAAATATTGTTGGAACTTTAATAGGAATTACATCGACTCTGTAGACTGCTTTAGGAAGTATGGACATTTTAACTATATTAATTCTTCTAATCCAAGAGCACAGTATATCTTTCCAGTTCTTCGCGTCTTCTCCAATTTCTTTCAACAATGTTTTATAGTTTTTGGTGTACAGATCTTTCACCTCTTTGGTTAAGTTTATTCTTAGATATTTTATTCTTTTTGTTGCAGTTGTAAATAGGATTGTATTCTTAATTTCTCTTTCTGCAACTTTGTTGTTAGTGTATAGAAATGCAACCTATTTTTGTATGTTGATTTTGTATCCTGCAACTTCACTGTATTCACTTATTATTTCTAAAAGTTTTTTGGTGGATTCTTTAGAGTTTTCTATATATAAAATCATATCATCTGCAAACAGTGACAGATCCACTTCTTTCTTTCCAATTTGGGTCCCTTTGTTTCTTTTTCTTGCCTGACTGCTCTGGCTAGGACTTAGAATACTATGTTAAATAATAGTGCCGAAAGTGAGCATCCTTGTCTGGTTCCTGTTCTTAGAGGGACAGCTTTCAGTTTTTCTCCCTTGAGAATGATGTTAGCTGTGGGTTTGTCATATATGACCTTTATTATGTTGAGGTACCTTCCGTCTATGCCCATTTTATTCACAGTTTTTATCATAAATGGATGCTGTATCTTGTCAAATGCTTTCTCTGCATCTATTGAGAAGATCATTTGATTTTTATTCTTCATTTTGTAATGTGGTGTATCACGTTGATTGATTTGTAGATGTTGAACCATCCCTGCATCCCTGTAATAAATTTCACTTGATCATGGTGTATGATCTTTTTAATGTATTGTTGTATTCAACTTGCCAGTATTTTGTTCAGGATTTTTGCATTGATGTTCATCAGTGATATTGGCCTGTAATTTCCTTTTTTTTGTGTTGTCCTTGTCTGGTTTTGGTATCAGGGTAATGCTGGCTTTGTAGAAAGAGTTAGGAAGCTTCCCCTTCTCTTCGATTTTTTGAGAGAGTTTGAGAAAGATAGGTATTAAGTCTTCTTTGAATGTTTGGTAGAATTCACCAGGGAAGCTGTCTGGTCCTGGACTTTTATTTTTTGGGAGATTTTTGATTACTGTTTTGATCTCCTTACTGGTGATTGGTCTATTCAAATTCTCTATTTCTTCTCAATTCAGTTTTTGAAAGTTGCATGATTCTAAGAATTTTCCCTGTCTTCTAGATTATCCAGTGTGTTGGCATGTAGCTTTTCATAGTATTCTCTTATAATCTTGTGTATTTCTGGGGTGTCTGCTATAATGTCACCTCTTTCATTTCTGATTTTATTTATTTGAGCCAACTCTCCTTTTTTCTTGGTTAAGTCTAGCTAAAGGTTTTTCAAGTTTGTTTATCTTTTCAAAGAACCAGCTTTTTGTTTCACTGATTTTTTTCTATTGGTTTTTAGTCTCTGTTTCATTTATTTCTGCTCTGATTTTTATTGTTTCCTTACTTCTACTGATTTTGAGCTTTGTTTGTTCTTCTTTTTCCAGTTCCTTTAGGTGCACTGTTAGATTATTTGAGATTTTTCTTGTTTATTGAGGTAGGCCTGTATTGCTATAAACTTCCTTCTTAGAACCACTTTTGTTGTAACCCATAAATTTTGGTAGGTTGTATTTTCATTTTCATTTGTGTCCAGGTATTTTTTGATTTCTCCTTTGATTTCTTCATTGACTCAATCATTGTTCAGTAGCATTTTGTCTAATCTCCACATATTTGTGGCTTTCCTAATTTTCTTCCTGTATTGATTTCTAGTTTCATACCTGTGTGGTATGAAAAGATGCTTGGTATTATTTCAGTCTTCTTAAATTTACTGGGACTTTTTTTGTGGCCTAATATGTGATAAATCCTGGAGAATGTTCCGTGTGCATTAGAAAAGAATGTGTATTCTGCAGTTTTTGGATGGAATGTTCTGTATATCTAAGTCCATCTGATCTAATGTGTTATGTAAGGCCAATGTTTCATGCTGATCTTCTGTATGATCTATCCATTGGTGTAAGTGGAGGGTTAAAGTCCCCTGCTATTTTTGTGTTACTGTCTATTTCTCCCTTTATGTCTATTAATAATTGCTTTATATATTTAGGTGCTCCTATGTTGGTGCATATTTACCAGTGTTATCTCCTCTTGTTGGATTGTTCCCTTTATCATTATGTAGTGTCTCTTGTTACAGTTTTTTTTAATGTAATGTCTTTGTCTCTTGTTACAGTTTTTTTTAAGTATATTTTGTTTGATATAAATATTGCTACTCCAGCCTTCTTTTCACTGCCATTTTCAAGGAGTATCTTTTTCCATCCTGTCACTTTCAGTTTGTGAGTGTCTTTAGGTCTGAAGTGTGTCTCTTGTATGCAGCATATATATGGGTCTTGTGTTTTTATCCAAGCAGCCACCCTATGCCTTTTCATTGGAGCTTTTTAGTCCGTTGATATTTTAAGTAGCTATTGATAAGTATGTATTTATCGCCATTTTGTTATCTTTTTTTCTGGATATTTTAGTAGTTCTTCTCTGTTGCTTTCTTATTTTCTTGCTTTCTTCTCTTATGGCTTGATGGCTTTCTTTAGTATTATGTTTGGGTTTCTTTCTCTTAATTTTTTGTGTATTTATTATAGATTTCTGGTTTGTGATTACCATGAGGTTCATATATAATAACCTATGTATATGTCAGTCTATATAAATTATGATCTGTTTAGTTTGACCTCTTTCTGAAAGTTCTACTCTTTTACTCCTCTCCTCCCACATTTTATGCTTTTGCTATCATATCTGAACTCTTTTTTTGTGTATTTGTTAACCTCTTATCATTGAAATAGGTAATTTTAGTACTTTTGTCTTTGGATATTCATATTAGCTTCATAGGTGGTTGATCTGCTACCCTCACTGTGTTTTTAACTTTACCAATGATTTTATTGACTTTTTCTTTTATTACTTTCTTATTCCTACTTGCACTCTCTTCTTCTCCACTTAAATAAGTCACTTTAACATTTCTTGCAAGGCTGGTTTATTGGTGATAAACTCCTTTAGTTTTTGCTTGTCTGGGAAACTCTTTATCTCTCCTTCCATTCTGAATGATAACCTTGCTGGTTAGAGTAGTTTGGGCTGTAGATTTTTCCTTTCAGCACTTTAAATATATCATGGCCACTTTGGGTTCATCTTGTTTAGTGATCTCTATGCTTCCTGTACTTGGATATCTATTTCCTTCCTTAGGTTAGGAAAATTTTCAGCTATTATTTCTTCAAATAGATTCTCTGTGTCTTTGTGTCTCTCTTCTCCTTCTGAGACACCTACAATATGAACATTAGTGAACTTGACATTGTCCCAGAGTTCCCTTAGACTGTTCTCATTTTTAAAAATTTTTTTTCTTTTATCTGTTCAGTTTTGGTTATTTCCTCTACTCTTTTTTACAGCTTGCTGATCCATTCTCTGTATCATGTACTTTGCTTTTGAGTCTCTCTCATGAAGTTTTCCTTTCCTGTATTGAATTCTTCATTTCTGATTGGTCCTTTTTCATATTTTCCAATTCTTTGTTGAAGTTCTCACTGAGTTATCCATTCTTCTCCCAAGATCAGTGAGCATCCTCATGACTTTTTGTTTGAACTCTTTGTCAGGTAGATTGTTTATTTCTGTTTCATTTAGTTCTTTTTCTGAGGTTTAGTCCTGTTCCCTTACTTGGAACATGTCTGTTTGCCTCCTCATTTTGCCTCTTTCTCTGTGCTTATATCTATGTATTAGGTGGGTCAGCTACATCTTCTGCTCTTGGAGCAGTGACCTCATTTAAGAGATGCTGTATGAGGCCCAGGAGTGTGCTTCTTTTTTGTCACCAGTTCTAAGTTCCAGATGTTCCAGGAGTGACCCCTGTGTGGGTTGTGTGTCTCCTTCTGTTATGGCAGGGTTGCTGTTGCTGCAGGTGCCCAGGGAGGCTAGGCTGTCACCCTGGCCAGCTGGCTGTAATTCTCAGCTGCATGTGGCTGCTATGGACCCTTCTGTCACTTTATCATGTTTGGGAAGCCCCAGTACAGTTGGCTGCAAGGTCTAATAGCTCATTCCTGTTGGAGTTTTTCTGTTAAGTAAGTGGGCACCCAGCATAGCTTGCTGCTAGGCCCAGGGGTTTACAATTGCTCTAGGCCTCAGGCCTGCGAGGCTGATGTCAGCTCTCTAAGGATTGCAGCTGAGTGGGGTTTGCCCCAGGCACAAGAGCACTCATTTGTTTCAGGCTTTGGAAGGTGGGGCCAATCCCCTATGTGACTTTCTGAGAAGCAAAAGTCTTCTGTAGCTGATAAGTCCCATGTCCCACAGGGCCACAAACACCCCCAACAGAGTCCTGGCCCATGGACGTGTCCTGGCTCCGAGAAGTGGACCAGTCTCCCACTGCAGAGGCCACACACACTCCACCAAGGCCTACACACTTCACCTGCTCCTCACGTACATCCTGCCCTGCAGAGGCAGATCCACTTGCCTAGCTGCAGAGGACCCAAGCACCCAGCCTATGCAGGTCTACAAGTTGCCCGAGGGCTTGCTGTTGGGTGGGGCCACTCCCTAGGATGGGCTCTCTACCCTAGCTAAGCTGAATTAAGTCAGTGCTCTAGTGAGTGGGGCAGACTCTGGGCTAACAGGCTAGGGGAAGAACTCCAATGGTGTCTGCCAGCATCTGTGTCAGCACGCCTGTACTAGGTCACAATAATCACTGCCCCAATGTCTCAGTCCCTGAAGAGGTCTACCTCTTACCAAGATGCACCCAGAGCCTATCAATTGAGTCTCTTTTCACCAAAGGACTGAACACCTTTCTTTCTGGTGATTTTAGGTTGCTTTCTGAAATGGGTGAATTTGTGTGTGGGCCCTTTAAGAGCTGGCTTTTTTTCTCTTATTTCCCATAGCTTTTCTAGGGATATTCCCCATGGTTGTTATTAGCCTGCAAAGCCAGATATTATGAGACTCATCTCAGTTGTGCTGAGTCCAAAGGATGCTTGTGGTGGTAATGCTCCCCCACTCAGATCCCTCACTCTTCCAGGAAAGGCTGCATACCTTAGGATTGCTCCTGGCTGTCCAAGTAGTGCCATGGCTTGTGAAGGCATCTTTTTTTCTCTCCAGAAAGGAATTTCTGCCTCTTCTACCTCAGTCAGGACTGTCCATTGTTGCAGGAGTTCTTTTTATCCAGTTTTAATTTCTCTCTCAGGGGTAATTGTTCCTAGAGTAGTCGTAAATTGGTTGTGTCCATAGGAGGAGGTGAGTTCAGCGTCCACCTAATGCTCTCCTCAGCATTTGCAATTCCCTAATTTCTGATTCACTTCTCATTCTCAAAAACTAGAGAAATAGATGTTTAGGTAAAATCCAATATTTTCACCCTTTTGAATTTCAGAGAATGGTAAGCTGACAGTCACAGAGTGCATCCCAGGAGTTGTGACATGAAAGGAAATACCTGCATTCCACCATATGGGTGGTACCAAATCCAGCACTGAGCAAATTCGAGAGTTTTAGTTCCAATGACACTGCACATTCACATAACTAATAAGAAGTTTTCTATTTTCTAAAGAGTTATTTGTGAGCAGCACTGAGGTGTCAAGAATCTAGCTCATGCTTCTGAGTCAGTTCCATCCCTTCATAGCTATGGGAACAGCAGAGCAAGGTGCTTTGCTTTGCTGAGCCTCAGTTTCCCCATATGTTACAGGGATAATAAAAGCCACTTAATAAGAGGTTTAACTGTGGCATAAATAGGAAAAGTGGGGTGGCCCAGTGGCGCAGTAGTTAAGTTCACACGTTCTGCTTCTCAGCAGCCTGGGGTTCACTGGCTCGGATCCCGGGTGCAAGCATGACACTGCTTGACAAAAGCCATGCTGTGGTAGGTGTCCCACGTATAAAGTAGAGGAAGATAGGCATGGATGTTAGCTCAGGGCCAGTCTTCCTCAGCAAAAAGAGGAAGATTGGCAGTAGTTAGCTCAGGGCTAATCTTCCTCAAAAAATAAATAAATAAATAGGAAAAGTACTTTTCAAACTTTAAAATGTTATACCAACAATGATACTTAATATTTCCTTTAGCTAGTAATCACAGGTTATGTTCCCAAGAGCCTTTCATACACAGAATCCCACGGACACCAATGATGGACAGTTTGGTCACTAGAAGATGTTTTGGAAGAGTACTCACAACATAGATGCTCTGATCTGTGAGTTCCTCTTCTATCCATATCAGATTTCCTACAGTTTCCAGAAGACTAGTTCCTGATGACATTCCAATAGTTGATCTGTGCTATTTAGAACAATGATCTTTGAAAAAAGATGCTTATGACCATCACCAAAACTAATTTATAATTATTTGGACCTGTGACTTTTTTCTTCTTTCTACATAAAACTTGAAAACTTAAAAAAAAAAAAGCTCTTGTGGAGAAGAATTTTTTTTTCCTTTTGAATATAAGAATTGTGACCCAAAATTCAATCCAAACCAAATTTCAAATGTGGAATTATAACCCCTACCTCTGAATGGAAACCATGGAGCCCCTTAGCCAGAGTGGCAATTGGCAGTTCTACCTTGGTCTCCTAGGACACATGCAGTGGGATACCAACCAAGAAAAAGAACAGGGAAGGAACATGAGGGAAAATGCTAAAACCATCTGTACAGAGTTGGGTTTTATACACTGTTGGTACAACAGGGTCCTTCTTGTTATCTTCGCTGGCATTCAGTCTCCCTCCCATGACAGCATTGAAAAGAAGAGACAATAAACCTCTCTTACCCTATTGATTTCAGAGAGTTGGTGTTGTTCAACGGAGGGAACATCAGAGTGGGGGGTGAGGAGACAGGGTTCTAGCCTGGCTCCACCATCAATGAACTAAACGCTTTGCAGCAGGCCCCTTATCCTTTCTGAGACTCAGAGGCATCATCTGTAAATGTGGATATTAACGGTTACATCCACTTCAGAGGTCATGGTGAGGAAAGCACACTGACATGTGTGTAGTATTACTTTAGGCTTTCTGTACTAGAAGGAGAGACCCAGGCCCAGCCCCTCTACATACTCAGACTCTGGGGTGCTGGTGAAGAGAGAACACAATTGTTCTGGAGCCCACATTATGACCCATCTTCCATTCCTCTTTTTCTGGGCCGTGTCTAGAGTAGGTGAGAATTATCTTGCAATGTGGGCACTAACATAATTCTCCTGTTGTCTGTGCCAACCACCCCTGCCTTCAGATGGGCCAGACAATGCCAGAAAGACAAACCTGTCACTGCCTCAGTCACCCTTCCTACTCCAGGAGCTGTGGTGCTGGGGGCATGGCCTTGTGCCTACAGGCTGAATGCCCTTTGCCACTGCCAACCTGTGGTCTTAGTCATGGACCAACTCCTATAAGTCTGGTCCACAGTCGCAGTGGGTTATTTTTATCTTCCAACAACAGTCGACCTTGCTCATTTTGAAATTCCCATTCTCTGAAACAGAGAAATTGTCCCTTTGAGTGGCCATCAATATGCCTTTTTACAGGGCAGGGCTCACCACATAGTAGTCTTAGCTGAAGATATGCTTTAGCAACAACTGCTCAGTGAGATGGCTTAGATTTCTTCTTATGCCATCCTCTAGTTATGGCTTCTTTCTTCTTATCTTTCTTCCAAAACGCATTTATGCTTAATGTGTATGTGTAGTCCTCAAAAGAGCCTAACTTATAACCAGCGCAGGCATAGATACAAATAGAAACTGCCTTCGTATTTACTTGGGGATTATTTTCTACATTTTTTCCATTTCTAAATCCTCCCAATAGACCAATTTTCTTGGTAACAGAGAATATATTTCTCTTTAAGTTTGTAAAAGGAGCTACATAAAATTCTCCAGACACATGTTTAAAATGTGTGGTCAAATTGGCATCTGTACTTGGAAATGGCCAGTGGTGGAGAATTTTTAAGTTTGTCTGACGATACCTCAAAGAGACTTTTTTAAAAATGGAACATTAGGCCCTCAATTATGAATTGTTCCCACATTTTGGATCTGCCCAGTGGACCTTTCAACTTTATGCTGTTTTTGTTATTTAGTGAAAAAATCCTTTATTCGTTTATGAAGCCTGGTTCTTCTTAGTGTTTTGACTTTAGAGAAGGGTTTAATTTAGAAAGTTAACCTGTGGAATAAACTATGTCTCCCGTGAACCCATTTAGAGACAAATGTGTTTTTATAATGTGCACTGTGAGATCAATTTATATTTCTCCAAAGAGTTGTCATATTCATTGGACTCAAAAGGCCTCCTGTTATTGCAAAATTTAAGCTATGGAAAACTTGCTTTTCCAAACACTAAGAAAGAATTTCCCCTCATAGCCTGGAGTCCTCTGCTTTGTTGCTCCAAGATGTCAGGCAGTACTGCAGTTACCTGATGCGAGTAAAGATTAAAACACAGCTGAAACAGAGCTGAAGACCGAAAAACACTGAAGCACAGTAACTGACGGGAGAGTGGATGGCCCAGGCAGGAAGGAGGAAAATAAACTCACGTGTCTGTAAAGATATTAAAGGAAGGAATTGTAGGAAGTTGGGTAGTCTATTTCACATATCAAACAAAGCAGAATTATCTTGCTTAGAAGTCTACAGATGGACACCAGGGTGCAGTGATTAAGAGCCTGGGCCTTGCTACCATGCAAACGTGGGCTCAGATCCCTGCTACCCTTCAGATTACTAGCTGAGTGACCCTCGATTTTTGCTTATTTTTTCTGTGGCTGTTTCCTCATATGTAAAATGGGAAAATAATTCCAACCTTAGAGTTATTGTGATAACTAAATAAAAACAATCTTCATAAAGTTCTTAACGCAGCACCTGACACTTACTTAGTGCTCAGCAAATAGAAGTCCAAAAAATTTCATTTTTGTTATAGCTAAGAACTGAAGAACAATTTGCCCTTTACTCTTGTTTTAAACAGTGTTATTGAGACATTATTTCATACCACAAAATTCACCTACTATTTAGGTGTATAATTCAATGATTTTTTGGTAAACTTATAGAGTTGTGCAACCATCACTGCAATCCAAATCCAATTTTAGAACATTTTCATCACCACAAAAAAATTCCTGCATGTCTCTTTGATCTCTGCCTAGGAAACCACCAATCTGCTTCCTATCGCTGTGTATTTGCCTTTGATGAACAATTTATATAAATGCAGTCATACAATATGTCATTTGCATCTGGGTTCTTTCACCTAACATAGTATTTTTGAGATTCATTCATATTGTAGCACATATCAGTTCCTTATTCCTTTTTGTTGCTGAATAGAATTCCATTGTATGGATATATCACATTTTGTGCATCCATTCATCAGCTGTTGGATTGTTTTCAGTCAATTTGGATTGTTCCCAGTTTTTGGCTATTACGAATAATGCTTCTACGTACATTTCACATACGTGTCTTTGTGTGGACATATATTTTCATTTCTCTTGGGTAGATTCTTAGGAATGGAGTTTCTGGGTTATATGATAAGTTTATATTTATTTTATTAAACTGCCAAACGGCTCTATTTTACACTCCTACCAGCCATGGAAGAAGGTTCTAGTGTCTCTACTCCTTCACCAATTCTTGGAATTGTCTGTCTTTTTGATTATGGTCATTCTAGTAGGTATGTAGTAGTATTTCACTGTGGTTTAATTTGTGTTTCCCTAATGAGTAATGATGTAGAGTATCTTTTCATGTACTTAGCAGTCTATACATCTTTGCTGGTAAAATATCTTTTTAAATCTTTTAAATCTTTTTAAATCTTTTAAATCTTTTTAAATCTTCGTTGTTTGTATTATTGAGTTGTAAGATTTCTTTATACACACTGCATGCACATCCTTTGTCAGAAGATATATGAATTCAAATACTTTCTCCTAGTCTGTGGCTTACCTTTTGCACTTAAAAAGACACCATTAATGGGCCAGCCCGTTGGCACAGCGGTTAAGTTTGCATGTTCCGCTTTGGTGGCCCAGGGTTCGAAGGTTCAGATCCTGGGTGTGGATCAAGCCATGCTGTGGCAGGCATCTCACATATAAAATAGAGGAAGATGAACACAGATGTTAGCTCAGGGCCAATCTACCTCAGTCAAAAGAGGAAGATTGGCAGCAGATGTTAGCTTGGAGCTAATCTTCCTCCAAAAAAAAAAGATGCCATTAATAAAATGAAAAGTTTTAAATTTTAAAACGAAAATTTAAAATTTGTCTAATTTTATCAATTTTAGTGGATTTAATGGATTATGCTTTTGGTGTCATATCTAAGAATTCTTTGTCTAATCCAAGGCCACAAGATTTTTTCCTATTATTTTCTCGGAAGTTTTTTACTTCTAGTGCTTAAATTTAGTTCTATGATCCATTTTGAGATAATTTTTCTATAAGGTATGAGGTAAGGATCTCAATTCATATTTTTGCACGTGGCTATCCAATTGTCCCTACAGTTATTTGTTGAAAAGACTATCCTTTTCCCCATTGAATTATCTGGCACCTTTGCCAAAAGTCAAATGACCATACATATAAGAATATATTTCTAGACTTTCAATTTTGTTCCATTGATCTATATGCCTATCCTCACAAGTGTCTTGTAACTGTGCGGAGAGTGCCCTCTTATGTCAATACCACAGGGTCTTGATTACTGTGTATTTAAAATAAGTTTTGAGATCACATAGTAAGGCAGTATAAATCTTTTAACTTTAAAAAAATATTGTTATGATCAATGTATGCCCTTTGCATTTCCACATAAATTTTAAGAGCAACAAACCAAATTTTATGAAAATTTCAAATGAGATTTTGATAGGAATTACTTTGAATCTATAGATCAATCTGGAAAGAATTGTCATCCTGACAATATAGAGTCTCACACTTTATGAATATTGGATGTCTCTCCATTTATTTACATTTTCTTTAATTTCTCTCAGCAATGGTTTGCAGTTTTCAGTGTACACATCCTTCATTTATTTTGTTAAATTTAGTTCTAAGTATTTTATTCTTTTCGATGATGCTGTGAATGGAATTGTTCTCAATTTTATTTTTGGATTGTTTGTTGCTAGTATAGAAATACAACAGATTTTTGTATATTGACCTTGCATTATGTGAATTTACTAACTTATTAATGCTAATAGAATTTTACTTGGATTTCTTGGTATTTTCTACACATAGCATCATGTCTTCTGTGAATAATGACAGTTCTAAGTCTTCCTTTCTAATATAGACTCCTAATATTTTCTCTCTTATTTCACTCACCAGAACTCCAGTACAATGTTGAGTAGAAGTGGTGAGAGCAGACCTCCTAGCCCTGTTTCTGATCTTAGGGACAAAGTATTCTGTCTTTCAATGTTAAGTATGATGTTAGCTGTGGATTTTTTCAGATGTCCTTTATCAGGTTGAGAATATGTCCCCATAGTCTTATTGTTGAGAGTTTTTATCATGAAAGGGTGTTGGATTTTTTTCAAGTGCTTTTCTGCATCTACTGAGATTATCATGTGGTTTTTGTCCTTTATTCTATCAATAGGGTACATTACATTAATTGATATGTTAAACCAATCTTGTTTTTCTGGCATGAATCCCATTTGGTCATGGTGTATCATCCTTTTTATATGATGCTGTTGCTCGATTCAGTTTGATACATTTTGTATCTATGTTCATGTGGCACATTTGTCTGTAATTTTCTTTTCTTCAGAAATTTTCTGGCTTTGGTATCAAAATACTATGGGCCTCGTAGAATGAATTGGGAAGTATTCTCTTCTCCTCTATTTTCTGAGAGTTTATAAATTATTGGTATTATATACTCTTTAGATATTTGATAGAATTCACCACTGAAGCCACAGGAACCAGGCTTTTCTTTGTGGGAAGGTTATTAATTGCTAATATAATTTATTTACTTGTTATAGGTCTATTTATATTTTCTATTTTTCTTGAGTCAGCATGGTAAATTGTGTCTTTCTAGGAATTTGTCTAAGTTGTCTAATATGTTAGCAGGAAGTCATTCCTTTTCATTTCTGTAAGGTCAGTAGTGATGTCCCTTTCACACTTGATTTTGTTAATTTCTGTCTTCTCTTTCTTTCACTTGGTCAGTCCAGCTCAAGGTTTGTAAATTTTGCTGATCTTTTCAAAGAACAAACCGCTGCTTTCAATGATTGTCTCTCTTTTTTTGTTTGTTTGTTTTCTATTTAATTTTCTTATGCTCAAATCCCTCAGAAACCAACGTGATATTCCAGAGTTTCACCTTGCCCTTTACGCTGATAAACTACAATTCTGATCCATTCAGATTTTTTTTACTATAAATAGTTACTGAAATTGAACCAAGGAGAATCTTGAAATATGGTGTTGGTCTTTGAGGATATAAAGATGTCTCCAGGCTTTCTCCAAGTGGCTTTTTAAATCCCTTAACCTCCAAATTACTCTCCTGCCAAATGCAAAGCTTTCTAGTCATTTAACCTCTATACTCAACCCAATTGCTCAAACAACCTCTCCCAAATCTATTTACCATAAATAGCCCATACATGTCTCCTCTTACAATTCTGTTTGGGGGAAGTTCTTTCCTTAGCAAGAGAATGTGTGAAAGAATAATCTGGCAAAAGTAAACATGATATGTAATCTACAAAATAAAAGATTTTTATCTTCAGTTCATTTTTCTACCACCTCATAAATTCACTCAAAACAGAAAAATAAATGGAAGTCATCTTACCCCTTGGTATACAAACATCTGGAGGAAGCCTATGTTTTGTTCTTTTTCAGCTGTTCTGAGGGTCTGTTGAGAGTTGCTAATGACATCCATTTCTATCAAGGGCTTCTGCTTGAGGTTGAAGAAGAGAGAAAGGGACTGGTACTTTTTAAAGTGTAACAACTTCACAACTGGTACCAGAAATGTGGCAAGATAAATAGGGTGATTCCGTGTCTGCAGGTTGTGAGTATAGTTTTTTCAGGTCAGGCAGCCTTCCAAATGGTCAAGTTTTTCCAAGGAAAACACAAAAGAAAGGAAGTAAACCAAAACTACTTAGGAAAGTTTCAAAATCATAGACCCAGACTGCCCTCTGGAAAAATAGCTCCTTGTAAACTGAAAAATTTTGGTTAAGTTAGTTAAATGCTTGATGTCCACTCTGGCTAATTTCTCCTCCTTTCTTTAGCCTTAATAATTTCTTAATGATCTTGATGCATTTACGATTTGATCAATAATACAAAAATAGCTATCAGATCCTACTTGCCCCAGTCCTATCCCATGATGATGGTAAAAGATCTGCATGCTGTGATCCAAGTCTGGCAGGTTACCAGGCGCAACTTCTGGACCTGAAGGAGGGTTCTAGAGTTAATGTGATGTGAATGCATAGGTACCTGGGAGTCTGCTGAACTGTCCTCCATCGTTTATGTGTTCCTGGGTCTCTACTCAGCTTCCTGCTTTATATTCCATCTCTTACCGACCTCACTCCTTCCAGCACCTCTCTCCTAGGAGTTGGCTGAAGCTTCTTGCTTCAACTTGGACACAATGCTTGGTGCCAAGACCCTATTACCCACATGAAGATGAGCCTTACCTCTGCCCAGAGAGTTCTGGAATATCACCACCAGCCTGAATCAGACTGTTGAACCTCCTTGTGATCTGGATTATAAGTGTCCAAACTCTCTCCCTTAACTATCAATGGTTACTCCCATGTCCCTGGCAGCCCACAATTTAGTGTGGAACTTCTTGCTGAGGCCACACAGACTATAACTACATCCAGAGAGAGTTTTAAGAAGCTGTTAAGCAGAGGTCTGCTGACTCTGTAGGGCAAAATGTGCTGGTTTGGGGGTAAGTCAATGGGCTTAGCTGTCCTTGTTTTCTTCCTTCAGGTTTTAGGAGCAAATCAGAGAAGCCCTTCAAGCCGTAATAGAAAATACAAGATTTTAGTTGAGAGGTAGTCATCTTCTTCTCTGCCTAATCAGCCCACAGAATAGAAAGCCAATTCAGGATCCAGCATTCTACTGTGCAATATTAGATTTCAACAGTAGCTACACATGTGTAACCAAGCTAGGCACTGACTCAGCAAATGAATCCCAGAATATAATCAGAGAGGTAGGATTTGCTTGGAGTAGAAGCTGAAAGGAATTAACGACAACTCATGGTAAAGGGGGTAATGCCAGGAAGACTGGAATATAGTGTAGAACAGGGCATCAGGCGCCAGAATGCATACCCTGCTGCTCTTCAACCCTGCCCTGCCCAATGCTTTACTTGTGGAGGTCTGGCACATGATGGAGTCCCTCAGTAGCTTTCAAAATGAAAGAGGCATGGCTGCAATCTGAACTGAAATGTCCATGACAGTAATCATAAAAGGCAAATGCTTAAGAAAAATTTGTGGTGAATTTTCCGAAGAGGAGTTTGTGTGTCTGCCTGTCTCTTAATGAATCTGTCTGCTTCTTTCTTGAGTGCTAACCAAGTGAACTTCTGCATGACAGAAGACCAAAGAAGATTCTTGGTGGAAGCCCTAAAGGAAATGCTGTTAATTGACAGTGTTTTTGCCCTTTTAAAAAATGTCTGGGTGAACAAAGTGTTTGTTTTGGTGGTAGTAAGAGACTCAGCTATACGGACAACATCTCTCTTCCAATAACCGAAGAACTTTCTTGATGTGGGATTCCAAAAGCTGTTTCCATTAGTTCTTGTTGCAGTATTGCAAGCGATGCCATAGCTTGCCTCACACAGAGTCTGTCCCTCTACTCATTCCTGCGTGAGCAACTATGCATTTTGTCATTATTAACATTCACATGCAGGTATGTGAGACAGGTATATTGGTTCTCAGAGTTTATCTCTTTAAACTACTTAATGAAAGTCTCATTTGAAATCAAACAAGTGAGTAATAAATTCTACCCATTTCACAAGGCCAGCATTAGGCAAATACATGTTATGAATTTCTGTCAGATAGGAGACAGAGATGGATAGTTTTGTGCCGTTGTAGAAATATACACAGTTAGGAATTGAAAGGGACCTAGTGGGTCATGTAATCCAGTCCTCGCCATGGAAACTCCATTCTACCTGGCAGAATACCTCCAGCTTAAGTACACAGGGAAAATGCGCTTTGCAGGATTTGAGGTGTTTCAAATCAGCTATGCATGTTTCAAGGAAGGAAAACGTAAGTTTTTCCCCTTCTTTTCCTTGGGAGGCCACCAAACTGAAAGTTTCCATCCCAGCTGGAAGTGCTGTCTCTCTCTCTCTGCTGTACCCCTGCTATAGTCAGTGTATTTAAAACTTATGTGGCATTTATTTTATATGGTGTTAATTGTAGGATTTTACATGTGCATTTGATCCTCCTAATTAATTCAAAAATATAAGTACATTAACTCTGGCTGCATTGGTGCCCAGCGCCCCCCCAACCCTGTCCTTTGGTCAGCTGGTCTATGGAAAGTTCTTAAATGTTATTTTTTACTCTTTGAACAGATCATAATTTTTCCAGATACTTCGGAAGGAATAGGCCCTACAATATCTCATGAAGAGTTATCCACTATCTAACTCTAACCTCAAAGAAACCTTATAAACAGCCTGGGCCTGAGTTTCTTTATCTGCAACGTGAAGATGCGTCTAGATTCGTGTAGTGCTTCTCAAACCTCCTCACTTTGGAACCTTTGATGATAGAAGAAAATGAGTGCCTACTCCCTAAGTTTGAGGCTGCCTGCTATAAGCCTGAATTTTTTTGTCACATTTTTTTTTCTTAAAAATACAAGTAAATTTGCATTATATTCTGTAATGTATCTACTTGTGCAGCAAAATAATTCTTGCTTGAATCTTCAAGTCAAATTAAAACTCGAGAAAGTGTCGTGATGTTTATTCAATGGCTTTATGCACCCCTGGTGCTGAGAACTGTTCTTCAGTTTGAGATGGATGAGTTAATACTCTATGATCTAGTACTTTTTATACCCATTCATTGTAATCCAGCCAATATTGATGCAATACCCACTATATGCAAGTCATATAGCCAGACTCTAGTCCTGGACTAGGCCTGAGGATGATTGTTGGCCATGTTCTTAACACAGCTCCCACACAGAGTGGGATCTCAATAACTACTAATGGACGACCTGGTTTCCTGTTTTTCCATGGGCTATAGAGATGATTTTCAAATCATGTCCTCGACCCTCAGAATTCAGTGGCAGTGCCCTAGGCTGCACATGAACAAAGGGCTGGGGATGGAAAGTTGAACTTTCTCTAGTAAAAACAGCTTTGTTTTTGTCTGTTTTACTTAGTAGATTTTTACTTAAAGCTTCGTTTTTTGTAGATGTCTTTTATCCAGTCAAGAAGTTCCCTCTATTCCTAGATTTCTGTGTTTTGGCCTATAATTGATGTTGGATTTTGGAAAATGCTTTTTCTTCAACTATTGAAATTATCATATAGTTTTTCCTTTTTAGTTTATTAATATGGTGATTTACATAGATTTTTTAAATGTTAAACCAACCTTGTATTCCTGGGACATAAGTATTATCCTTTTTATATATTACTGGCTTCAATTTGCTAAATGTTTTTGTTGTTCATGTAGATTTCTTTTCTTACAATATCTTTGTATCCTTATGACTTTTTAGAATATATTGGTATGTATTCTCTCCTCTTCAATTTTCTGGAAGAGTTTCTGCAGAATTGGTATTATTTCTTCCTTAAATATGTGGTAGAATTTACCAATGAAGCTACCTGGGCTTGGAGTTTATCTAGTGGAAAAGTTTTTCACTACAAAATCAATTTATTTACTAAGTATAGGGCTAACCAAGTTATCTGTTTTTTCTTGAGTAACCTTTGGTAGTTTGTGTCTTCAAAGAAATTTATCAATTTCATCTAAATTGGTAGATTGGCATAAAATTGTCATAACATTTCTTTATTATACTTTTAACATCTGTAGAATCTGTAATGACATCACCTTCTTACTCCTTGATGTTAGTAATTGTGTCTTCTCTCTTTTTTCCTGATCAGTCTAGCTAAAGATATATATTTTTTATTGATGTCAAAAACAAGTACTTGATTTAACTGATTTTTCTCTATTGTTTGCTGTTTTCTATTTTATTGATTTCTGCACTGATTTTTATTATTTTCTTTCTTCTATAATTACCTTGGGTTTAAACTGCCCTTCTTTTTCTGGTCTACTTAGCTAGAAGCTGAGGTCCTGGATTTGAGACTTTTCTTCTTTTCTAATGTAGGCATTTAATGCTATAAATTTCTCTCTTAGTACTGCTTAAATATCATCCTACAAATTTTTATATGTTTTGGCTCCACTTTTGTTCAAACCAAAGTATTTTCTTACACCACCATCAAGTGGGATTTATTCTAGGGATGCAAGGATGGTTTAATATCTGCAAATCCATCAATGTGATACACCACATTAACAAAATAAAGACTAAAAACCACATGATCATCTCAATAGATGCAGAGAAAGCATTTGACAAGGTTCAGCATCAATTAATGATAAAAACCCTGAATAAAATGGATATAGAAAGAAAGTACCTCGACATAATAAAGCCCATATATGACAAACCCCAGCTAACATCATACTCAACAGTGAAAAACTGAAAGCTATCCCTCTAAGAATAGGAACAAGACAAGGATGCCCACTTTCACCACTCTTACACAACATAGTATTGGAAGTTCTAGCCAGAACAATTAGGCAATACAAAGAAATAAAAGGGACCCAAATTGGAAAGGAAGGAGTAAAACTGTCACTATTCACAGATGACATGATTTTATATATAGAAAACCCTAAAGAATCCACACAAAAGAAAAACCCTATTAGAAATAATAAACAAATACAGTAAAGTTGCAGGGTACAAAATTGACACACAAAAATCAGTTGTGTTTCTATACACTAACAACAAAATAGCAGAAAGAGAAGTCAAGATTAAAATCTCATTTACAATCACAACAAAAAGAACAAAATACCTAGGAATAAATTTAACCAAAGAGGGAAAAGACCTGTACACTGAAAACTATAAAACACTGTTGAAAGAAATCAAAAAAGACACAAAGAAATGGAAAGATATTCCATGCTCACAGATTGGAAGAATTAACATAGTTAAAATGTCCATGCTACAAAAGCAATCTGCACATTCAGTGCCACCCCTATTAAAGTCCCAAAGACATTTTTGATGGAAATAGAATAAAGAATCCTAAAATTTATATGGAACAACAAAAAACCCTGAATAGCCAAATGAATCCTGAGAAAAAAGGATGAAACTGGAGGCATCACACTCCCTGATTTCAAAGAATACTACAAAGCTGTGGTAATCAAAACAGCGTGGTACTGGCAGAAATATAGACACACAGATCAATGGAACAAATTTGAGAGCCCAGAAATAAACCTACACATTTATGGACAACTAATTATTGAGAAAGGAGCCAAGAACATACAATGGAGAAAAGAAAGTCTCTTCAATAAATGATATGGGGAAAACTGGACAGCCACATGCAAAAGAATGAAAGTAGACCACTATCTTACACCATGCACAGAAATTAACTCAAAGTGGATTAAAGATTTAAATATAAGGCCCAAAACCATATAACTCCTAGAAGAAAACATAGGCAGTACGCTCTTTGACATCAGTCTTAGCAGTGTGTTTTTGACTATGTCTCCTCAGGCAAGGAAAACAAAAGAAAAAATAAACAAATTGGACTATGTCAAACTAAAAAGCTTCTGCACAGCAAAAGAAACCATCAATGAAATGAAAATACAATCTACCAATTGGGAGAAGATATTTTCAATCATATATTCAATAAGGGGTTAATATCCAAAATATATAAAGAATTCATACAACTCAACAACAAAAAAACAAACAAACTGATTAAAAAATGGACAGAGGATCTGAACATTTTTCCAAAGAGCTATACAGATGGCAGACAGGCACATAAAAAGATATTCAACATCACTATTAGAGAAAGAAAATCAAAACCACAATGAGATATCACCTCACGCCCATCAGAATGGCTATTATTAAAAGACAAGGAATAACAAGTGTTGGAGAGGATGTGGAGAAAAGGGAACCCTCATATACGGCTGGTGAGAATGTAAACTGGTCCAGACACTATGGAAAACAGTACAGAGATTCCTCAAAAAATTAAAGATAGAGTTACTGTGTGATCCAGCTATTCCACTTCTGGGTATTTATCCAAAGAACATGAAAACACTAATTCAAAAAGATATATGTACCCCTATGTTCATTGCAGCATTACTTACAATGACCAAGACTTGGAAACAACCTAAGTGCCTATCAATGTTTGAATAGATAAGGATGTGGGGGGGGGGGGGTGTGTGTTTGTGTGTGTCTGTGTGTGTGTGTGTATATGTATATATATATATCTATACTACTCAGCCATAAAAAAGATGAAATCTTGCCATTTGTGACAACATGGATGGACCTTGAAGGTATTATGCTAAGAGAAATAAGTCAGATGGAAAAGGCAAATACTGTGATTTTACTCATATGTAGAAGATAAAACAACAACAATAACAAACACATAGATACAGAGAATAGATTGGTGGTTACCAAGGGGAAAGAGGGCAGGGTGGAGGGCAAAAGAGGTACGTGTGTCCAGTGGAAAATGGCAACTAGACTTTTAGTGGTGAATACGATGTAGTCTACACAGAAGTCAAAGTATAATGATGTATACCTGAAATTTATATGACGTTATAAACCAATGTTACCTCAATAAGAACAATAAATGAAAAAAAAAGAAAATAATTTCTAATTTTTTTTTACTTTATCTTTCACCCCTAGGTTACTTCAAAGTGTGTTATTTAGTTTCCAATATTTGAGAATTTGCCAGATATCTTTCTCTTATTGATTTCTTTACATATGTGCACTGATCAGTTATCAGCTGCCTACCCAAGGGGAACCCTCTGCAGATTTGCAGAGTTTCCTCTCTGTGCAGCTGTCTCCTCCTTAGCAGTCTGTCCTCTGAATTCTCACTGCCTTGTCTCCCCAGGCTCTTAGCTACATCTCCTTAACTCAGGATGTCATTTGGGTGCCTCATGGGTTTCCCCTCCCAGTACCACACCCTGGACTCTCAAAGCACAAACCTGTGGTAATTGAAGGGCTCACTTTGTTTTCTTTCGATCTCTCAGAGACCACTATCCTTCGTTGCCTGATGCCTGGTGTCTTAAAAACAGTTATTTTATACATCTGTCTGTTTTTCGGCTGTTTAGTTCCTATGACTTCATCTTGCCTTGGAGTGGAAGTCTGGACTGTGTTTTTTAACATTTTTTTTCATCTCTTGCTGTATCTGGTATAGCACCATTTTCAGGAGAAAAACTCCATGTGTACAGATGAAGTGTACAGGAGTAGGAGGCAGAGGCCCAGGTTCTAGTCCCCTGTGCTTGGAATAACTGATTACACGCCCTTGAGCAAACATTTAACCTCTCTGAATGTAGTCATCTGCCCTGGCCAGTCTAAAAAGAGTAAGAATTCACATTTAATGAACCCGTGCCATGTGACAGGCACTGTTCTAAGAGCTTTATGTAATTATCTCATTTAATCCTCACAGGACAGTTTAGCAAAGATTATCTCATTTAATCCTCACAGTGTTCCTATGAGGTAAATTTTATTAACCCACATTTCATGACGAGGAAACTTAGCCTTTGGCCAAGTTAAGTATCTTGCTTCAGGTCACTCATCCGGTAAGCTCCGTATCAGTGTTTAAAGAAATTCACAGCCTGTGTCATACTGCCACACACTTGACAGGTTTGTGAAAATTGAGAGCGCATAATGGATACAAACATGACTTACAGAATGTAAAACAGCGAAAAATAGTAGCCATTTGGTAATAATAATTCACTATCAGTGAATTAATCTCGTTTCTGACTATTTCTGTAAATACTTCTAAAGAAAAAAAAGTCTTCAAGGACTTTGGGATACTTTATTATTCAACATGTTTATAACTCATCATAGATTATAAGCAAGAAGAATTAGAAGTTTACGTCACAGACTTGCTGAAAATGAAGAATATTTCTATTGCCTCCAAGCAAGTTTGAACAGATACAGGGCCCAGTGAGGCCTTTGATTTTCTACACTGTGCTAGTTAGTGAAAGACTCAAATGAAGAGAACGTTTTATCTTGTCATCTGCTTATCAGACACAGCTGGAGCAACACATCCCCTCTGCCTGCCAAGCCAAACTTCAGGCCAAATTAGGCCTCTGCTCCCTGTGGGGAAAGAATATGATTTGACATGATCCAGGCAATGCACGTTTGCACTGGCTTAAAGACCATTTCACATTTTGTTGTAAACAGTTTAGGCATCTACAGTCTCATCCGAGGTTACTTACGGGAAAAAAGTGTTTCGGTTTTTTTTCTGTTGTTGTTGTTGAATGAATTGTGCAAATAAGAGGAGGGAGTTGGTTGGCCCATTCCTTTCTGTCCATGCAGGAATGCTGACTTTCCATTTTTTTAAGAAAGGGATCTCAGACTTTTCCTTCTTAAGTGGTCCAAGACACACAGTTGGGGTCACTAGAAGCAGAAAACAATTATGGACTTTATAGTATAAACAAATAGAAAAGTATTGGAGGACTGAGCACTTTTTAAGTTTTAAGGCCATGTTCTTAAGTCCAATAGCTGATGGCACAAGTCAATGGAGGGTTTTCAACGTGTTTGTGTAGAAAGCTGATGAAATTCTCAATCCCTCTCATCTGAAAGACTGTAGTGACTAAATAGAATGTCTTTTATTTTTCAGCTTTGGAAATGAGAACCTGCTTGTTTGCTGGCTGGTTTTCCTTTTAGCTTCTAAACCCGTCTGGCATGGAGAATGGATTCCTGTCCATTAACTACCTCTGGTCCCACAAGTTGTCTCATGCTAGGTAGAATTTGTCTCAGGATCTAAAAGTCAGGCAAGCTGAATTATATTTTCCAACCAGAAAATGCCAACATGCAGATTAAGACTCAATGCTGCCACACTTGGCCAATTAACTAAAAATGTTTCTCTTGAAATAACCCAGAGTCATTATATCTTCATTCATTCATTCCACTGTTTTGAAAATAAGTTTTCTCTTCTGCTAAAATGATACAGTTCTTTAAGTAAGCAGCCACTAGAAATTCTGGTCCAAAAACACAATCTTTTCCCAATGAGAAATAGTTTCAGATTTCTGATTTCTGTTTTGAAAGTTTCAGTGGGCATACTGAAGCAGTACAGGAAGAGATGGTTGCAACAGTGTGTTCTTTGGACTGTCCGTGAATCAATGAAAGTGAGACACATCTCATTCATCTTTGTACCCAGGTATCCAGTTCAGCACCTCACACAGAGCAAGTACTCAATAAAGGTTTGTCGCATGAATAAATGATGAAGACTTTCCTTTCTGGCTTCCAGTGGAAGATGTCAAAAGAACCAGGATATTATGTGCATGCTCCTGAGGGAAACTGACCTTTTCGGGATTCAATGATGACTCAGGTTGGATTTCTAAGGTCTCTCCCAGACTTATGATTCTTTAGTTCTTTTCAATATTGAGTTTTCATTTCATTGGATGTGCATTGGAGCATTTCTAAGCCTTTTCACTGAAAAAGCCTTCTTGATCTTGATACTAAACTGCTTATGAGCAAACCCCAGAAAGTTATGGAGAGGTCTCCTCTCATGTTAGGCTTTCATCAACTTAACATTAGCAGAGCCCAACTGTCTGAAACCAAATAAGAAATGTTGTTTGAGTGTGAAGTGATGCCTGCTAAAAACATCTGAACTCTAGAACCTATGTAAAGACAATGTTAATGGTCATAGGAAGTCATTATTTATCACTGGCATGCCTATCCTCATTTTTGAAGCTTTGTCTCCTGGGATTTCTGTCTTGTCAGATTTTATGAGCTTAGTTGGAAAGCTTTAAAAAGGCAATGCTGTGAAATGTAGCACTGATTAATTAAGCTACATATCTTTCTTTTGTATCTTTTCACAGTTCTTTAAAGAAACCATCAAAGATGATGATTGACACATGAGTGGGATGCTTGTAGATAACAAGAGCAGAGAAATAAGCCATGGGATCAGCTGTGCAGATAGTACCCAAATACATCTGTTCTGTGGGCTTGTGATGCCTCTTCATGCTTACCAACATGCTTTTCTCTCTTTTTCACTATTCTACTTCTTTCTTTTCATTTTTTATGATTAGGTCAGTGAATGATAAGCACCTGCCTCTTACAAATATTTTAGACCAGTGCTTCTCAAACTTTAATGTGTTTATGTTGCTAAAGTGCAGATTCTCATTTAACAGCCCAGGGGTAGTGGGTAGGGTGGGAATCTGCATTTCTCATGAGCTCCCGGATGATGCCAGTGCTGAAGTCTGTACCTTGACTACCCAGCTTTAGGCTAGAGCAGCTGTCCTTAGTTGCACATTTGAGTCACCTGGGGGAGTTTTAAAAATACTGATGCCTAGGCCCCAGACCAATTAAATCAGAATCTTTGAGATAGATCCAAGCAATGGCATGCCGGTAAATGTTTAGCAACAGGGTCTTCTAGGAAGAAACACCCTAATTTGTAGCATTTGCCAATTTCCATGATGTAAATACTCCCATCATTTCAGGTAACAAACATGATGCCACTGAATGCGGAGTTGGGAAGATTTGCTAATATTCAGCCTTTGGGCCAGTACTAGCTGGCTTCAGCGCCTCAGTGGACTGAGGCATTTGCATTTTTTTTATAGCTCCCCAAGTGGGTAAGTGGTAAATGTGATTCCAATGTGAGGCCAAAATCTGCTATTTTAAGGTTACTCATCTCTATTATTTAAAATACATAATGTTTCTGTTTCTTCATTTAGTGCCTTATTGCCTTAGTGCCCTGAACTTTTCTGTCTGCTCTCTACTCTCCTACCTCATCAGCCCACTTTCATTCTTAAAACTATCTTAGAACCTGCCCAATGTCACACCACCTCTAGCCCAATATTTAGTTAAGTACTTACGAGTTCCCATTTAACCTTACTCCTAGAGGATGCTTCGGCTTAGTCCCACTCCACCCAGCCTGAGTGTTACTCCACTCAGTTGTACCTGCTTTTTTATAAGACAGTAGAATGCCTGCAGCCCTGTTGTTTTAAAATCCAAATTGAAAATTTTTCCGGAGTCAAAGTCAAGTCCCCAGGAATGGTGGCAGCAATCTTCTTCCAAGTTTAACGTTCGGCAACACCATTCACCTCATTCAAGTAACACGGAGATCAGGGAATGAAAATCCTGAGGATTCACCTTCTGGCTCTGCTACTGATTGTTCAGTGACTCCAGGCAAGTCAATCATCCTATTTGAGCCTCAGTTTCCTCATTAGCAAAATGCAGATAATAATAGAACTTACCTCATAGGATTGTTGTCTGAATTAAATTAGGCATATAAAGACACAGTCACAGTACCTGGCACAGAGTGGGCGTTCAGTAGATGTTAATTATCACTACAACTGTTACTACTAGTATAATTCTACTGATGACAATAACTTCATGTTCTAAGAACTCAGGGAACTCCGATATGCATCAACGGAGACATTCAGAAGGAAGGAGATAACCTGGCCAGGGTTCAAGGCTGGCGTGAGCTGCTCACCAGTTCAGGGACACCCCCAAGTCCTGGAAATACCCACACGTTCCACACAGTATCACATATTTTTGTATTTTATCTAACCTTGGCTCATAACCTCAACTTTCCTTTCTTAACGGCCTCACTCCCCTTTTATGGATTGAGGCAAAATAGAACCTGCCATGCTTCTGTTGGCATTCCCAGTGCAGAAGCCTTTATATGATAATTTTTTATGTGCTAAGGTGAGTGAGAATGAGGAAGAAAGAACTAATTTTCAATTCCTTTGTTATAATCAGAAAGAAGTGTTAGTTTCAATGTCCTTTTGTGGCTCCCGGGGTTACTCAGGACACAGTGAGGACTATTTAAAGGACAGACAGAACATTTCTACTCAGGAAGAGGTTAGCTAAATGAAGAATTGATGTTTAGCAGGAAAGAAGTGCGGACAAATGGCAACCTCCCACGTGGAAACTTTTGTCCTAAACGTTCACTCCCTTAAACAGAAAGCCACTTCCTTTGAATTGTAGGCTGTCCCTTTTCTTTTGAAATACATTCTTGCTTCATGATTTATGACTGCTATACATGAGAAAAGGGTTGTTCCACAGAAAAATACAGCGTACTTGTTATAAATGATATAATGCACTGGTGATGGCAGTCCAGTTTTGTGAGGGGTTACATATTTCATTTTGCAAAGAAGCAAAATTCAACCTTTGGCAAATGGCACCCGTTCTATCAAAGAATATAAAATACATCTGATAAGCAAAGGAATTTTCTCTTTCAAGGCCTGCTTCTATTTCACCTTGTCTAGATTAACTCTCTGACTCCTACCCCCCACCAAAACAAATAAACAAACGAAAATCCTCAAACATGTTTTAGGAATCTATTATGTGCCAGATATTATGCTGAGTTCTCTCACATAAATCACCTCCAGTCAGAACTAATTGCTCTCCTCTATTTTCCCATTAATTTTTTTCCCCTCATTGTTTGGAGTGGGGGTAACCTGGGGAAAGGCAGATTGAAAAAAGACACGGCATCAATCCAGGTGAAATATGAGTGTCTGGAGCTAAGGCTGTGGGAGTGGAGAGAAGGGACAGATTAAACAGATGGAATTAGTGAGCCTTCAAGATTGAGTAGATGTGGAGGGAAAGGGGAGGGTGGGATCAAGGATGAGTTCCAGCCCTTCAGCTTGGGTGATTCAAAATTGAGAAGGTAGAGTAGATTGCCGGGGGATGGGGGGCAGGGGCAGGGATCTATGAAACTGCTGACTTCAGGTAAAAATAAAAGAAGCTGATTATTATGCACTAAAATTATAAAAATGACTACTTCAGAGGAAGGATTTATAAACATTGGTGTTTGATTAGTAATCCCCTTCCAATGGCTTCTAGTTAAGCCATCAGCCATCTAGATTGACTCAGGATAGAGAAGTAGGTATAGCCGAGTTTGTCCAGAAAGACCATGCCTCAGCCTGAAACTAACATAGGTTCATTCTCTGCATAGTTCTTCAGCACTTACTCTGCACAGATGAATGGGACTCATTGCCTGTCCTGGTGAAGGTCTTCAGTCTGGACAGACAGATGTGCAAATGACTGACTGTGATAAAATATGATAAATCCTATGATAGAAATGCATACTAGGTGGGGGCAAGGCACCCTTACCACCCACTCACCAGCGTAGGCCAGATGGTGCCACACCCACCACTGGACCTATTTATAATACAACAGACCTGATCCTTGACTGTTGCCACCTCCATGCCCCTTTATAGGCAGGTGAGGAAGAGAAACTGAGAGGACTTAAGCTTTGCAGTTAGACGAATCTGGGTTCCAAGCCCAGATCCACGTTTATTACCTGTGTGACCTTGAGCAAGGCAGTCTATCCTTAGAAACCTCTGATTCATCGTCTGTAAAATGGAGATGACTGCTTCATCAGGTTGTTGTGAAAATAAAACTGATTAAGATATATTAAGTGGATGTCATACAGTAGGCATTCAATAAAAGTTAATTCTGAGACTGTATTCCTATTTCTCATTAATGTTTAGATAGTATCATCGAGAAAGAATGAAATTCTATGGATGAATATTTAATCATGCCCTAAAAACTCTTTTCTGTAGGATAAGCTGAAGTGAGTAGAGTCAGAACATTGGTCCTAGCAGTGTGTCTGTCTCCAGTGAGTAATTTAACCTTGAGCAAACCTCTTACACTGTCAGCTGATTTCCTTATTTATCTCCAAGCCTGGGATTTTATCTTTCCAGGCCCCAGAAACTCTCCTGTTAAAAGGAGATACCTTATACTTGCCATAATGTAATATTTCTTTTATTTGACTTGATTTTATTATTGAATGATTTAGTTTTAATTTTTATCTAGGTCGAACATGTAAGTTTAAAAGACTAGTAATTGTATGAGTCTCATAATGGAAAAGTTATAGCCCCTTCTCCATAAGTACCCCCAATTTCAGTCAAGCACGTTCAGTACTTTTAACTGTTTCTTTAGGAATTTGCTTCCACATACCTAAATGACATCCTTACACTACAATTCTTGATTGTCTTTCAAGTTTTAGTTATTATTTATTGACTTCCCACTATGGGAAAGAAGGACTTAATACTCCTGTTGTAAACAAACACACACAGACACACACACCCCTCCTCTTTCATCCTTCCTAGGTAGTAGATCATAAATTTTGGTTAGATATTCAAATCTTTTTTTTTTTTTTTAGGAAGATTAGCCCTGAGCTAACATCTGCTGCCCATCCTCCTCTTTTTGCTGCGGAAGACTGGCCCTGAGCTAACATCTGTGCCCATCTTCCTCTACTGTGTATGTGGGACACCTGCCACAGCATGGCTTGCCAAGCGGTGCCATGTCCGCAGCCAGGATCCCAACCCATGAACTCCAGGCCACCAAAGCGGAACATGCAAACTTAACTGCTGCGCCACTGGGCCGGCCCCCTGATATTCAAATTTTACATTGTTATTCACAGTTAAGTCAGATCCTGAATGTGACTACAAACAATTGCATTTCTTTCCTTCTACAACTTTTCTGTTTCCCTGAAGGTAAGAATTTCATTGCTTTTCTGTTTGCTTAGTTTTCTTCCTAGTATCATTAATTCATCCCAAAATCTTTACAGAAAGTATAAATATTCTTTAGCTGTGTTTAAACACATCTGTAATCTCTCCATTTATGGAAGACATTTCTCTAGGAGTCCTTCATCCTCTTGTTCCAACTGGACCAGATGCTCCCTAGATCTACTGCGTAGTGGAATTCCTGGGATCTTATCTCCTTTCACCATCCTCCTGGGATGCTCTGCCCCTCACTCTGGTAATGCACTCTCTGTTTCCTGGATTCCACGTCTTCGTTCTACTTGTTTTACTCCCTCATTTTGGAGAAGTACATTCTTCAGGAGTGTTTTCTAAAAAGGGAAGAATGGCTTTTGTTTTTGAGACATTGCATATCTGAAAATCTCTTTATTCCACTCTTACATCTGATTGGTAGTTTGACTTGGTGCAGAGTTACAGATCAGAAATATTTCTTTCCCCAAATTTTAAAGCATTGCTCCATTGTCTTCCAGCTCCCAGTGTCACTGTTACAGTCAGGTGTTACTATGATTTTCAATAATTCCTAGGTGAACTATTTTTTGTTTTATTTCATTTTTTTTTAATCATTGTAAACTTGAAATATTTTCTCTTTAACTCTAATGTCTTGAAATTTTATAGTTATATGTCATGGTGTAGGTCTATTTTCAACCTATGAAAATAGGTTGTCGGTGGACCGTTTCAAACTGTATTCCTAGCTAAATAATATTTTCTAATATGCTGCCCAGTCACAAGTTTAAAAGTCACTTTCAGATTTGTTTTATTTCTTATTAGAATTACTGTTTGACATTATTTTAAGTGGATGAAGAGGCTAGAGTTCAGAGAATAGGAAAGGCATTTCTCAGTAAATATTGAGATATTGAATTTTCTGTGACAAGTTTCTTCAACCTCTTATAAAACAAGGTCTTTACTAGCTATGAGGGATAAAGACAATAAAATTCCCTGGCTTAGGTCATGTAATGGATAAGGGCTATCCTGTTTTCTAACACAGATACATAGAGAGGAAATTCCTTTTCAACTAAACAAAATGGAGGACATGCATGAATAGTTTAAATGTTTCCCAAGTGAGAACAATATGTCCAGTAACAGAGCGTCATGGGATTTATTTCTCAATTCCTTGGTACAATATTCCATTTTAGCAATGAATAGGCATCATTCACTCTAAGACAGAGGAACGGTTAGATTTGCATTTGGAATTGTAAATGTAATTTGGCTGGGGTGTGCATTAACATAACTTTTGGAAAAAATGTTGATATTTACTTTACAAATGACTTTTTAATGCCAGTTTTCATCATTCTTTCTGTCTGGAACTGTAAAAGGAAAAAGTCTTTCTAATATAATGAAAAAGTTGAGTTAAAGATTAGTACATCTAACATACGCTCTCACTAATTATGCTTATGAGGTCAGTTGTTCTATGGAAACTCAACCTCATTTATTGGACATCTTTAGGAAATCATCAGTTCCATGAAGAAATGTATACACACACCTTTAGTTTCATTTTACCTAGTTTTAATTAAAATCTTCCTCAAAGATATTATTTACTTGGCTAACTTAACCCAGAACCACATTTTTAACAGATTTTCCTGAATATTTATTTATTGCTTCATTTACTTAGTCCACAAGTATTATGTAAATTTTTCTTGGTGGCTCAGGATCATCATCTACATTATTGATTATGTTAAACTTCAAGACGGTTTTGCCCTCAGGCACCGTGGAGCTGCGTAGGACAGTTGGCCCTAAATATAATGCTTTGAGAAAATTATGCTTTGTGAGAAAAAGTTCCTTGTGACTCAGCAAAGAAAAACAAAACAACCAAATAGAAATAAAAATGAACAGGCATTTCACAGAAAAGGAATAATAAATGGCTCATAAACATAGGAAAAGATTCTCAACTTCTCGGTGACCAGAGAATTACAAATTAAAACCACAATGAGTTGCCACCATATACCAGCACTCTAGGAAGCCTGACAAAACCAAACGTTATTGAGGATATGCAGCTACAGAATTCTTTTACACTGCTAGTAGGAGTCTAAATTTGACATTATCCAATGAAGTTGAATATGCACGTCCCTACTACCCAATAATTCCATTCCCAGGTGTGAAATGACTAACAAATTATCCAAAGAGTATTTACACGGGATGGGGGAAAGTAGAGAGTATGATCACACAGGACACAGAGAGGGATTCAAAGGAATGGTAATGTTCTAGTTCTTCAGTCTCATTTCATTTGACCAATGTTTATTAAATGTCTACTTTGTGTCAAGCACTGCTACAAGTACGTCAGGTACAAGAAAAACAAAACAAAGACTCTTGGCCTCATGGAGAATATGTTCTACAAGGAAAGACAAAAAAGTAAACAACAAATGTAACAAATTATTATTGTGTTAGAAGGTGATAAGTTCTATGAAAAAAATAAGAAGGTGAGCAAGTTAAGGCAGATGAGAGTGGATTTATGGGTTGCGGCATTAAATAGGATGGTAAGGGTAGGCTTCATTGAGAAGGTGACATTTGAGCCAAGACTTGAAGGGAATAAGGGAGTAGCCACATAGATATCTAGGGGAGTAGTATTTTAAGCAAAGATGCAATGGTCTGAAGATGGCAGTGTGCTTAGTGTCTTTGGGGAGAAATGGAAAGGGCACTGCAGCTGAAAAAGAATAAGAAATATGGTCAGAGAGGTAGAGATGTCAGTAGGGCCTTACAATATAGGACATTATATGCTGGGTCAGGCATTGGCAAACTTTTTCTGTAAAGGGCAAGATTGTAAATATTTTAGGGTTTATGGGCCATAGGGTCTCCATTGCAAATACTCAACTCTGCTGTTGTAACAGGAAAGCAGCCATGGGTAATATGTTATGAATGGACATGGTTGTGCTCCAATAAAATGTTACAAAAATAGATGGTGAGTGGATTGACCTGCGGGCTGCTGTTTGCCAAGCCTGTGCTAGGCGACATGGGGAGCCATTGTAAGTTTTGAGCAGAAAAGCAGCACGTTCTGACTTAGTCATTTAAAAGGACCATTCTGGCTGTTGTGTTGAGTGTAGATTGTAGAGGGTGCCGAAGAAGAAGGGAGTTCTTCTCTTATAGTAATCAGGCAAGAAATGAGAGTGGCTTGAATCTTGATGGCACAATTGGGGTAGAGAGAAGGGATCCATTTCTCCACTTTTGAAAGTAGAGGTAACTGGATTTGCTGACAGAGTGAGTGGATGTGGGTATGAGAGCCAAGGATGACTGTAAAGCTTTTGCCCTGAGCATCATTTAAAGAGAGGAATGTGTTTTCTGGTTACACATCACTTTCAAAATTGTATATTATATTTTATACACTTTTATTTCTGGTATATTTAACAATTTTTTTAAGAGAACATGTTCCGTCCAAAGTCTGGTGTTTAATTCAGCAGCCCGACTAACCAAATTTTACCTTCTTATCCTATTTCACCAAACAGAAAATTCTGTTTTCCCTCCTTCCTATTGCATTTTTCCCCCAAGGATAAGAGCTGTCCCAAATAGCACAAAATGAGTAGACAGACTTGGGAGAAAAAGAATCAAAATGTCTAGAATAAATGGAAACTGAAGATTCAAGAATAGAAGTCTTTCCTTAGCATTTCGATTTTTTTCCCCCACCATTCTCCTGAAACTAGTCATATGTAAGGGGACATCAGCAGCTACAGGAAAGGAGAGAAGAGAAGGAAAGTTGAAGGAAGGGTGAGAAGGAGAGAGAAAGGGATGAAGAGAAGGAAAATGCAAAGCACTGCTGGCTCTGCTGAGACGACGCCAAAGCAAAAGCTATCATTGATGAGGAGAAATTTGCTGTTAGATAAATTTCATTTCTCCAGTGTTACTAAAAGGGCAAGAGAGAAGCTTAAGAAAGGGAAGAAGAACAAGATCTATCCCTGGGACCCTATGCTGAGGTTCCTGTAGAGTATTCAATTGTGCTTTTGACAATGGTGGTGAATCCATTTATAGTGAAATGATGTCGGAGAGAGAGGAAAAGAATTGGGGTTTTCAATATCATTCAAAAGAAACAGAAGAGAACAATGTGCTTTACGGAAGTTCAAAAGATCTTGGAATTTTAAGGAAAGGAAACCATGGTTAGGAATGAAAATGATTCTTGCCCCCATTGGAATTTATAATTTAGAGGGAGAAGACAAATACATACAAAAGCAAAGAAGCGAAGAGGTGGGTGGGAATATGGTACTACCCAGGCAGTCCGTTCAAATTGGAGCACTGGTGCTCTGGTGTGGGCTGTCTCTAAATTTCAGTACCTCTTGAGGCTCCTGAGGCCGAGGGCAGAGAGAATGTTTACGAACTATTTCTGGTCTAGAGCAGGTCTTCCAGCCTCCTCCCACGTTTCATCTGATAAGTCACCCTCATCCAATCTTAACATCTATAACGTTCTGAGAGTCAAAGCTTGCCCTGGGCTGAAATTCCAGACCAGACCTAGGTCTGAGAGGAAATAAAAATGTCTTTCCCTGACACATCTGAGACAAGGAGAGATGCCAAGGTGGAGGATTCAAACCAAGCCAGAAAACACACGGGGAAACCCAGAGAAGAAAGCCTCCAAGGACATGTGAGTCAGAGTCATAATCTGGGGTACAGGGCAAGTACAGAGAGAGCCAATAGTTCAACACTGGATTGAGGAGAGCAGGCACAATTAGACCAAGATCAAAAGGGAGGTGAGAGTGGGAGCTGAGAGACTGTTGAACATCTGCTAGTATTTGCAGCTTGATTTTATGGTTTCGTGTGGGTGTATTAGCCTGGCTTAAAAGTATCAGGGGTGGGGCAGCCACTTGGCACAGAGTGCAACCACATGGAGCTCCAGTGGTAGAGTTGAGAGATGAGGCCGGAAAAGGACTTATGGGACTACTCACTCCTTGGGACTGTTCACCAGAAGCAGGTGAAGACATTTTAAAACAGAAAATATAAGGAAAAAAGGAGTATTTGGTGTAACTTATGAATGTGGGCCCTGATGTTGTGTTTGAACTACATAGCTTAATAGTTCCACTTAATAGCTATGTGACTTTGTGCAAATAATGTAAAACTTCTGAGTCTTAAATTCCTCATCTTTAAGGTTGAGCTTACAATACCCAACCTACATTTATTGATATTATTACTTACAATAATAATATTACATATAAGTATATATGAAGTATATATATGAATTAGATACATAATTATATATAAATGAATTGACTTGCATGGTACTTGGCGTATAATAGGTGTTCAATAATTGGTAGTTCCCTTCTTTCTCTCTTTTTATTATAATGTTCCTTGACAAATGATTGGATTAGTCAGTAACTGATTATCTATTGAGAGGTATTATTTGCATAAAAATGTAATATAAACTGTGGGCTTCAGTTAATAATAATGTATTAATATTAGTTAATCAATTGTAACAAATGTATCACTAATGCAAGATGTTAATAATAGGAGAAATTGTATGTAGGGGGAATAGGTATATGGGAACTCTCTGTACTTTCCACTCAATTTTTCTGTAAACCTAAAACTTCTATAAAACAATAAAGCCTATTAACTTTTAAAAAATGTATGAGGCAGTACAGGTGAAGATAAAGAAGTAAAAGATATGGTCTCTGGTCTCTAGAATTTTACAATTTAGTTGAAAATACAGATATACAAAAAGGAAGAGCCCATTTCTGGGGGCAAGGCATACCTTTTTAAGAGGTTAAACCAGGGTCTTTAAGCAGCAGCACTATTGACACTTTGGACCAGATAATTCTTTGTTGTCAGGGTTGTCTGATGCACTGTAGGAAGTTTATCAACATGTCTCCAGATTTTGCCATGTGTCCCCTGGGAGGTAAAATTGCTCCTGGATGAGAATCACTTAGTTATACAAGAAATCCTCTTTTTCACCCCCACCTCCCATTGATCCGACAGCAAGTCCGATAGTGTCTCACTCTTGCATACCTTGGATCTTATTTTGTACCATAAGATATGCCCTGAGATATGCCCTCTACACCTACAAAGCCACCATCATCTCCTCTCTAGACCACAGCAATCAACAGCTAAACCACCCAACCTGACACCCCTGCTTCTACACCATCTCCTTCAATTCATCCTCCTCACCAGACGCAGTGGTCACTCAAAAACATAAATCCAAAGCATATCACCTCCCTGTTTAAAATGCTCTTGTACAGAGATTCTTGACTAGGTGGCGCATTGGATTCATAAGGAAGCCTAAAAACAAGTGCTGATGTCTGTGTGCCAGTCCCCAAAATTCTGATGTAGTTGGGCATCAGGATATTTTTCTGAGTTTTAATCTTGATATTTTACACTGACCTATTTTTCAGTTCCTTAATTCTCTTTTCACCTATATCTAATCTACTATTAAATCATGTATTGAATTTTTAATATCAGTTATAGTATCTTTCAGTTCTAGAGATTCCATTTGATTCTTCTCTATCTTTAATATCTTGAACATATTAATTATAAGATATTAGAGATATTAGAAAGGTACTTTACAATACGTGAATCACCTATAGATCTGTTTTTATTTTCTTTTGTTTTCTTTTGATTTTTCATAATTGTGTTGCCTTTTTTTGTTTTTACTAAGTGTCAGACATTATGTATTAAAATTACAGAATCTCTGTTTTTAGGCTTTGTTAGGGCTGGTCTATTTTAGTTTTGCTGTCACTCCTTGGTATATCCTTTACCGCTAAAGTGTAGCCCTTCTGTGGCTTAAGAAACTCCAAAGTGTTTACCTCAGTCTCAGCATCTTGGTGGAGAATTCCAACCTCCCTCTCACCAGCACTGTGTGGCTGCTGAAGTTTCTGCTCAGCAATTCAGCCTTCATCTCCTGGTTGCTGAGTTTCTTGGAGCCTTGCCCTGTACATGCAGAGCTTAGCAGTTATCCAATACTTTGAGGGGAAATTGCACAAGACTTTTAGATTTGCTTTCCTGCAGTTCTCACCTCTCTGGGATTTTCCTTTCAAGGAAAAAAGCCAGCATGAATACAGGCCTACCTTCCCCTCTCTCAGGCATCATAGTCCCTGAAGTCCTACCAGAGTTGGTTGTTCTCCAGTCACTTCACACAGTTGTTTTGTGTACTTTGTTTAGCTTTTAAGGTTATTTTCAATGGAAGAATTACACCAGTGCCAGCTCCTCTATCATGTGTGGCACCAGAAATCTTGGCATTGGGATATTTTTTAAAGCTTTCCAGGGGATTCTAAAGTATAGCCAAGATTGAGAACCACTGCTGGTGGTTTACAATTCTATTTAGATTTAACAATTTATAACAATTTGCCTCAGCCTATAAACTCTGAAAACCTCAGGGACTGCTCTGCCTTATTCACTGCTATATCCATATCATCTAGAACAGTATCTAGCACATAGTCAGTTTAACTGATCAATCAACAGTATAAATATTAATATAAAAGCTATAACAAAGAAATACCCCCATAAGGTTATCAGCTGACTCAGAAACCTTACAGGCTAGAAGGGAGTGGCACAATATATTTAAAGTGCTGAAAAGAAAAAACCTACAGCCAAGAATACTCTACCCAGCAAGGTCATCATTCAGAATAGAAGGAGAGATAAAGAGTTTCTCAGACAAGCAAAAACTAAAGGAGTTTATCACCAATAAACCAGCCTTGCAAGAAATGTTAAAGGGACTTATTTAAGTGGAGAAGAAGAGTCCACAAGAAGGAATAAGAAAACGATTTAAAAAACTAAAATAAAATCACTGGTAAAGGCAAATATACAGTAAAGGTAGCAGATCAAGAATGTATGAAGCTAATATGAAGGTCAAAAGACAAAAGTACTAAACTTATCTATTTCCATGATAAGAGGTAATGGATACCCACATACACAAAAGAGGTAAATAGGATATCAAAATCATAAAACATGGGAGGAAAGGAGTAAAAGAGAAGAGCTTTTAGCAAGAGATCAAATTTAAGAGACCACCAAGTTAATGCAGATTGCTATTTACATAGACTATTATATATGAACCTCATGATAATCAGAAACCAGAAACCTATAATACGTATAGAAGAAGTCAAGAGAAAGGAACCCAAACATAATACTAAAGAAAGCCATCAAACTACAAGCAAAGAGAGCAAGATAAGAAGACAGGAACAGAGAAGAACTACTAAAACATCCCGAAAAAATGTAACAAAATGGCAATAAGCAATACTTACCAATAGCTACTTTAAATTTCAATGGACTAAATGCTACAATCAAAAGACAAGGTGTCTTATTGAATGAAAAATCAAGACCCACACATATGCTGCACACAAGAGACACTTCAGGCCCAAAATCACTCATGAGCTGAAAGTGAAGGGATAGAAAAAGATACTCCAAGCAAATAACAAAGAAAAGAAAGCTGGGGTAGCAATACTTATATCAGACAACAAGCATTTTAAAACAAGAACTGTAACAAGAGACAAAAGAAGGTACTACACAATGATAAAGGGAGCAACCCAACAAGAGGATATAACACTTGCTTATATCTATGCACAAACATAGGAGCACCTAAATATATAAAGCAATTATTAACAGACATAAAAGGAGAAATAGACAGCAACACAATAATAGTAGGGGACTTTAACACTCCACTTACACTAATGAATAGATCATCCAAACAGAAGATCAATAAGGAAACATTGGCCTTAAATAACACATTAGACCAGATGGACTTAGTAGATATATACAGAACATTCCATCCAAAAACCCAGAATACACATTCTTTTCAAATGCACATGGGACATTCTCCAAGATAGATCACATATTGGGCCACTAAACAAGTGTCAATAAATTTAAGATGATTGAAATAATGCCAAGCATCTTTTCTAACCACAAATGTATGAAACTAGAAATCAACTATGGGAAGAAAACTGGAAAAACCAAAGATTAAACAAAATGCTACTGAACAATTATTGGGTCAATGAAGAAATCAAAGGAGAAGTCAGAAAAATACATGGAGACAAATGAAAATGAAAATATGACATGCTAAAATTTATGGGATACAGAAAAAGCCGCAGCAGTACTAAGAGGGAAGCTTATAGCCCACAGGCCTACCTCAACAAACAAGAAAAATCTCAAATAAACAATCTAACAGTGCACCTAAAGGAAATAGAAAAAGAAAAATGAGCATAGCCCAAAATCGGTAGAAGAAAGGAAATAGTAAAAATCAGAGTAGAAATAAATGAAATAGTGACTAAAACATCAATAGAAAAAAATCAATGAAATGAAAAGCTGGTTCTTTGAAAAAATGAAGAAAATTGACAAACTTTTAGCTAGATTCACCAAGAAAAAAGAGAAAATTTTCAAATTAGTAAAATCAGAAATGAAAGAGTTGAAATTACAATGGACATCTCAGAAATACAAAAGATTATAAGAGAATACTGTGAAAAGCTATATACCAACAAATTGGATAATCTAGAAGAAATGGATAAATTCTTATACTCATACAACTTTCCAAAACTGAATCATGAAGAAATAGAGAATTTGAATAGACCAATCACCAGTAAGGAGATCAAAACAGTAATCAAAAGCCTCCCAAAAAATAAAAGTCCAGGGCCAGATTCTTCTCTGGTGAATTCTACCAAACATTCAAAGACTTAATACCTATCCTTCTCAAACTCTTCCAAAAAATTGAATAGGAGGAGAATCTTCCTAACTCATTCTACAAGGCCAACATTACTCTGATAGCAAACCAGACAAGGACAACACAAAAAAGAACATTACAGGCTAATATCACTGATGAACATCAATGCAAAAATCCTCAGCAAAATAACAGCAAATCAAATACAATAATACATTAAAAACAATCATACACTCCATGGGTTTTATTCCAGGAATACAGGGCTGGTTCAACATCTGCAAATCAATCAACATGATACACCATACTAACAAAATGAAGAATAAAAATCACACAATCATCTCAATAGATGCAGAGGAAGCATTTGACAAGATACAGCACCCATTTATGATAAAAACTCTGAATAAAATGGGTATTGAAGGAAAGTACCTCAACATAGTAAAGGCCATATATGACAAACCCACAGTCAACATCATATTGAGCAGGGAAAAACTGAAAGTCATCCCTGTAAGAACAGGAACCAGACAAGGATGCCCACTGTCACCACTCTTATTTAACATAGTATTGGAAGTCCTAGCCAGAGCAATCAGGTAAGAAAAAGAAATAAAAGGGATCCAAATTGGAAAGGAAGAAGTGAAACTGTCACTCTTTGCAAATGACATGATTTTATATATATAAACCCTAAAGAATCTACCAAAAACTTTTAGAAATAATAAATGAATCCAGTAAAGTTGCAGGATACAAAATCAACATACGAAAATCAGTTGCTTTTCTATACACTAACAATGAAGTAGCAGAAAGAGAAACTAAGAATACAATCCCATTTACCCTTGCAATAAAAAGAATAAAATATCTAGGAATAAATTTAGCCAAATAGTGAAAGACCTGTACACTGAAAGCTATAAAACCTTGTTGAAAGAAATTGAAGAAGACACAAAGAAATGGAAGGATATTCCATGCTCTCGGATTGGAAGAATTAACATAGTTAAAATGTGCATACCTCCTAAAGCAATCTACAGATTCAATGCAATCCCTATTAAAATTCCAATGACATTCTTCACAGAAATAGAAGAAAGAATCCTAAAATTTATATGGAACAACAAAAGACCCTGAATACCTAAAAAAAACCCTGAGTAAAAAGAACAAAGTTGGAGGTATCATACTCCCTGATTTCAAAGTATACTACAAATCTATAGTAACCAAAACAGCATAGCACTGGCACAAAAACAGACACACAGATAAATGGAACAGAATTGAGAGCCCAGAAATAAACCCATATGTCTATGGACAGCTAATTTTCGACAAGGGAGCCAAGAACATACAACGGAGAAAAGAAAGCCTCTTCAATAAGTGGTCTTGGAAAAACTGGTCAGCCACATGCAAAAGAATGAAAATAGACCATTATCTTACACCATGTACAAAAATTAACTCAAAATGGATTAAAGACTTGAATGTAAGACCTGAAACCCTAAAATTCCTAGAAGAAAACATAGGCTCCTCAATATCCAGCTTAGCAGCATATTTACAAATGCCATGTCTGACCTGGCAAGGGAAAAAAAAGAAAAACTAAACAAATGGGACTGCATCAAGCTAAAAACCTTCTGCACAACAGAGGAAACTATCAACAAAATGAAAAGACAACCTAACAATTGGGAGAAGATATTTGCAAACCATATATCAGATAAGGGGTTAATATCCAGAATATATTAAGAACACATGCATCTCAACAATAAAAAACAACCCAATTAAAAAATGGGCAAAAGATCTGATCAGACTTTTTTCCAAAGAAGATATACAGATGGCCAAAGGCACAGCAAAGGATGTTCACCATCATTAACTAGCAGGGAAATGCAAATCAAAACTACAGTGAGATATCACTTCACTCCCATCAGAATGGCTATAATTAACAAGAAAGGAAACAAGTGTGGAAAGGATGTGGCAAGAAGGGAACTCTCATACACTGCTGGTGGGAGTGCAAAGTGGTACAGCCACTATCGAAAACAATGTGGAGATTCCTCAAAAAATTAAGAATAGAGTGACCATATGATCCACCTATTTCACTGCTAGTATTTATCCAAAGATCATGAAAACATGAATGCTTAAAGATATATGCACCCCTATGTTCCTTGCTGCATTATTCACAATAGCCAAGAGTTGGAAGCAATCTAAATGCCCACCAAGGGACAAATAGATAAAGAAGATTTGGTATTTCTACACAATGGAATACTACTCAGCCATAAAAAAAGATGAAACCTTGCCATTTGCAACAACATGGAGGGACCTTGAGGGTATAATGCTAAGTGTAATAAGTCTGACGAGAATGTGAAATACTGTATGATCTCAGTCGTAAATAGAAAATAAAAACAATAATAACAAACATACACATAGATACAGATATTAGATTGGTGGTTACCACAAGGGAATGGGGAGGGAGGAGGGCGAAAGGGCGGTGAGCACATGTGTACAGTGATGGATGGTAATTAGTCTTTGGGTGGTGAACGTGATGTAGTCTGCACAGAAATCAAAATATAATGATATACACCTGAGATTTATGTAATGTTATAAACCAGTGTTATCTGAATGAAAAAAAAAAAGGATAAGTAAAATCAAACAAAAGAACAAATGAGGGACCTAAAGAATGCAAACAGTAATATTTTACAGAAATGAAAAAAGGACTATGGCCTATTAATAAAAAGCTTTCCAATAAAAAAATAACTTAATATCTCATCTCTCTGTATGAGTCTAAGCTTTGGGGTATTTATCTAACTGAACTGGTTTTAAATGGAAACTGAGGTCAATGGAGTATGAAGGATGGCTTTGACGATGTCATAAAATGTGTGGGTCAGTGTTAAACACTTCACTTCTTTGGTCAATGATCTCAGAGTGACCCTACAAAAAAATGACTTTAGCTGACGTGAGATAATAGAAAATATACATCGGCATCTACCCTCAGTTCCTGGCACAGAGCTCCTGAAATCACTGTAATTTCCTAAGTGATAAGAGCACTGGAGCATCTTGGTTTGAATATTTGGTCTTTGAGCCCAGTTCCTGACAAAGTGCTCCAGAAACCTCTGTAATTTCCTGAGTGACAGGATGTCTTTTGTCCTAAGGAGGTGACTCTGGATGGGTTCCTGGATGGCTCCTGGGTGAGGGCTGGTCCTCAAAAAGACCAAGCCATGATTAAAAGCTTGGAATTTTTAGCTCCATCCTCCATTCTCTTGAGAAGAGAGAAGGGCTGAAAATCCAGCTAATAATACGTCATGCCTAAATAATAGCACCTCCATACGAATCCCAAAAATATGGGGTTTGGAGAGCTTCCAGGTTGGCGAACACATCCACACCAGGAAGATGACATACTCCAACTCCACAGAGACAGAAGCTCCAGTGCTCGGGACTCTCTCAGACCTTGCCCTATGTATCTCTTCACCTGGTTGTTCATCTGTATCCTTTATCATATCCCTTAATAAACTGATAAACATAATTAGGTGTTTCCCTGAGTTTTGTGAGCCATTCCTAGGAAATTAATCAAACACGAGGAGGGGAGGCCAGCCTCGTGGCCAAGTGGTTATGTTCACCCACTCCCCTTGGGCGGCCTGGGGTTTTGCTGGTTTGGATCCTGGGTGCGGACATGGCACTGCTCATCAGGCCATGCTGAGGGGGCATCCCACATGCCACAACTAGAAGGACCCACAACTAAAATATACAACTATGTAGTGGGGGGCTTTGGGGAGAAAAAGGAAAAATAAAATCTTTTTTTTCTCTTTTTTGAGGAAGATTAGCCCTGAGCTAACTGCTGCCAATCCTCCTCTTTTTTCTGAGGAAGACTGGCCCTGAGCTAACATCTGTGCCCATCTTCCTCTACTTTATATGTGGGGTGCCTACTACAGCATGGCTTGCCACGCTGTGCCATGTCTGCACCTGGCATCCAAACCAGCAAACCCTGGGCCGCCAAAGCAGAATGTGTGCACTTAACCGCTGCACCACCGGGCCGGCCCCAGAAAAATAAAATCTTTAAAAAAAAAAACCAAAACCAAAACAAAACATAAGGAGGGGGTCATGGGAACCTCTGATGTGTAGCCAAGTCAGACAGAAGTTGTGGGTAACCTGGGGACCTACTACTTGCAATTGGCATCTGAAGTGGGGTGGGAACAGTCTTGTGAGACTGAGCCCTTAACCTGTGGGATCTCACACTCTCTCCAGGTAGATAGTGTTAGAATTTAGTTAAATTGTAGGACACCATCAGCAAGTATTGTGGAGAATTGCTTGATACGGAAAAAACCTCCACGCATTTGGTGACCAGAAGTGTCAGAAGGGAAGTGTTTTGTGGGAAAGTAAAGGAGAAAGACACAGGAGCTAGACTGGACTGAGGTTTTTCCTTCACAGCTAAGAAGAGTCAGAAAACTCCAAAAAACATTGTTGGCAATTTAGAGTTAGAAATATTGCAGATTAGAGGAACTAGCTGGCCCAGCAGTTGAACTTGCTAAAGTGTGAACTCAAATCAAAGCCAGCTGAAATGGTAAGAACAAAACAAAATGGGGGGCTGACCCTGACTGTAGAGGCTAAGTTTGGCACGCTCCACTGTGGCAGCTTGAGTTCGCAGGATCCAATCCCAGGTATGGACGTACACCACTCGTCAGCCATGCTGTGGCAGCAACCCACATATAAAGTGGAGGAAGACTGGCACAGATGTTAGCTCAGGGCTAATCTTCCTCAGAAAAACAAACAAACAAACAAAAAACACACAAAAAAACTTGCTGTGAACATCTTATAGTTTAAAAAGATTAAGAGAAGCCCAGGGCAGCATTCTGCTCTCTTACTGTAGGTTCTGCAACTTACATTAACATTGACCTAAGAAAAAGAGGGAAAGCATATCCATCTCCAGATGTCTGAAGCTTGCATTAGCCCCATACACTTCTACATCCCTTCTTGGGTTCTTGCTTCTTGTCAACTGGAGGGTTTTTTCAGGTTGCTTCAGAACCTCAAAGTGACTAGTAGCAGGTAAGGCCTGTGAAATGCCTTGGTGGCACCTACTATTTCAGTTAAGGCTGTTCACATTCCTACAATATAAATCTCTCCTCCTTCTCCCTCTTTGAAAATTTTCATGATATCTGGTGTGATCACTAACATACACATAGAAAACAATCTTAAAAGCTAGGATGGGACCGCCTTGCCCCTTGTAGAGCTGGTTATCAACAGCTCAAATGTTAAACATTATAAACAGGAGTAAACACACCTGGCAGGTAACCTAGAATTGACAGTTTTAGTCTCAACTGTGATATGCAGGGATTTAGTAAAATGAATAGTGAGACTATCTCATGTGGAACTCTGTTTTTCTGGGGTCCTTGGAGGGCAAGGAGAGTGAGGAACGAGAAAGGAGATTTCTGGTTGAAGCCCAGGGATGATCCAGCTCCCTATAACCCTCCTCCTTTTATGATGCTGACACTTCAAGACTTCTATCATGGCTATAGTCTATACGGGGTGTATGCCATTAAAACAAGAGCGATAGCCTCAAGAAAACACAATACCACTGAGCTGAACCCATTGCCTCTGACAGAACACTTGCATTAGTTTCCTAGGGCTACCATAACAAAGAACCATAAAGTGAGTGGCTTAAAACAACAGAAATTTGTAGTCTCAAAGTTCTGGAGGCAAGGATTTCCAAAATCAGGTTGTGGGTAGGTCCATGTTCCCTCTGAAACCTGTAGGGGAATCCTTTCTAGCCTCTTCCTAGCTTCTGGTGGTTTGCTGGCATTTTTTGCATTCTTTGGTTTGCAGGTGCTTAATTCCAATATCTGCCTTTATTGTCACATGGCATTCTCCCTGTGTGTCTCTGTCTTCACATGACCATCTTCTTATAAGGACACCAGTCATATTGGATTGGGGCCCACCCTTCTCAAGTATGGCCTCATCTTAACTAATTACATCTCTAATGACCTTATTTCCGAATAGGGTCACATTCTGAGGTACTGGGAGTTAGCACTTCAACATATTTTTTCTGGAGGGACACAATTCAACCCATAAGAACCCTCATGTGGGCAACCACAGTAATCACGCCAGAGATGAGAGGAAAGAAACTATCTCCTCTGTGATGGAACCTAGTTCTATGTTAATAATATTCTACTGGGATGGAGACACGTGGCTACATGAACTGTATCTCACTCATACTCCTCTATTCCCCACAATCGACTCTTCTCCATGTAATGGTGTACAAAAGAGACTACCACCCAATGGTGATAGAGCAAAGCTTTCTCAACTGAAAGAAAGCTTCTATTGATATCTATAGGGAGTTATTGACCCAGACTTAATGTCTGCTACCACTTCCAAGGACTCAGGCTTCAGGATGAAAATCTACTATTCTGAGTGAGCCCAACAGTGGAAATGAGAAAGTATGTCTTTTTTTATCTGCCTTTCCAATTTGTTTGCCAAGGTCGTGTCTCCCTGTGATAAAAGCCATTCACACTTCACATACCAGCCAGTTGACTATGGCTCTGAGGTTATTAGAAAGAGAGATGGGCAAGAAACTGCCAGATGTTTTTTTTCTGACTGTCTGGAAAAAAAGACCACTAAGGCCTTTCTTAGGAAGGAGTGTTTGTCCTCAGAACTCCCTCACACACCTTAGTCATTGGTGAATACTTTAAGTTTGAGGGGATGAGAAACAAACATCCAATTTATGGCACTGCTGTTAACCAGGATTTCCTCAAGGGCAACAGCCAGCTGGGAAAGAAATTGTTAGGAATGGCGGAAGAGGATATTTACATAACAGTAGTGCCTAATTTGCATATGTCGACTCAAATTATATTGGCTGTTGGAGGGCAGCTTTAGAAGTTAAAACTCTCCTTATTTCTACCCTGAAGCTTGGTAATTCAGCGTGATGCAGTAGAAAGAGCATCAGTTCAGGAATCAGAAAGACATACGTTTGAACCTCGGTACCTTGAATTCTGGTTTTCAACTTGGACAACTCCTGAGTCTCAGTTTCCACATTTGTAAAACATGTAAGTCAAGTTTCTCAGGCTTCAACAGCCGTGCTGTAGAGTTGTTAGGAGAGTGTGCTCTTGAAGCCCACAGTTCCTAATTCTGATTCTCTAGTCACATTCCTTAGGCTCACTAAGCCTCAGTTCCTTCGTCTTTAAAGTGGGGGAGGACAATAGAATCTATCTCATAGGTTGGAAGAGGTTGGAAGAGAAGGTGTTTTAGGCCCTCTATGAGTAAGAAAGTATAAATCATCCTCTTGTTGATATTTGTTCATTGACTAAATAAATTTATTGAAATAATTTTAAGCTGAGTGATAGCTTTGACTCTAAATATGAGTATAGATTTCCTTCATACGTGTAGCACGCATATAAGGTGTGCTACATAGAGAGCTATCCGTAGGTTAAAAATGCTGTAGAATCATTATATTCCAGGGAGAGAATAGGTGTTTGCTTTCTCTCTGCTTGCCTGCGTTTTGTTTCTAGTTTTCCTGTGTCTCAGAGCTGTTGAATATGGGGCATGTCCTTGGAAGAGAGAACATAGTGACATTTGGAGTCTGTTAAACTCTCTATCCTGGGTAGGATTTTCTGGAGTCTAACCAAATGTCAAACATGACATAAATGATTTATCAGACATGACCAGTCCTTCCACCTCTCCTTTCCCCCACCCCTTCCCACCTCACCACACCCAATGACCAACCCAAGCTCAGTTTGGAAGGGGAACATGATCTAGATAAAGGCTGGTTTGGTCCTGGAGTTCCAAAGGACTGTTCCATGATCACTTCATCTGAAAGGCTTCCTGGACCATTCACAGGGTACTTAGGGGATGGAGTGAAGTTTTCAAACCCCAGAGTGCCTGTATGGGGTAGAGATGAACCCCTTCACAGGAGACTGTGAACTGAGACAATCCCACCTTGAAGCATTACAGTAAACTGCGCCACACAGCCCTCTTGCCTCTGGACTCCGCCTCCATGTTGGCCATCCATGACTTCCTAGCCTGCCTCCTCTTGCACTGCCTGGCCTGTGTTTCAGCCCTTGTGCTCAGAGGCACAAATGCCTCTTGTATAGAAAGCTGTAAAAAGGCAGCTCGGGTGTCACTTGTCATTATTTTCGCAAGGAGAATTCTGGCTCTCACAGAAGCCATGGGTTTGACAGTTTCCCAGGATTTCTCACAATCACTCTTTCTTCTTCTTGTACAGCTTAAAGCTACTCTGCTTTCTTTTCTGCCTTGCTGTTACACTCATTAGAAACTGTGTTGTCACAGTTGCTTTCTTTATTTTTGATATTTGCTTAAGCTAAAGTATCAGACTTGTTCTGGCATGGAGCTGGCCCAAATTAGAGAGAAAGCAACAGAGTGGTCAGGAATAAAATCCCAAATCTTCAAAACTCTGCTAATTTGCCAAGTTTAATATTTCTGTGGGAGTGAATGAGCAGGCTCCTCACTCACGAGTTTGGGAAGAAAGTTAATTTTCACCTCTGGGATCTATGATCAGATTTCATTTGTCTAGTGTGTTTAATTTAACTAATGCCTACTGAACACCTACTGCACTGTGCCAGGTGCTGGGGATACAGTTAAACAAAGCATCATTCCTATCCTAGGGCTCACTACCCCCCAGACAGGGAGTAGAGAAAATGCCAATTCAACCATGGGAAACCACACTCCCATGCCACGCTCACACTGTCTGATGAGCTGAATCTTCAGCATATGTAACTTAGAATATGCGCCATGTTCAGTCCTCCACAAGGAACTGCTGACCCTTTCAAGGTGGGAGCAAGACCTCCTGGGATTTCCCAGCATCTAGAACCGTACACATAGTGATAAGTCTACTGACACCTGTGTAGCACTTTGGAGTGTATAACATATTCCAATTATCCATAATGCGGTCAGGACAGATGTGATCATCCATCTTACAGATAACAAAATTAAGGCTCAGATAGGTCACATGGTTCTCCCAAGGTCAGGCAACGAGGAAAGAAGTGACAGAGCTAGGACTAGAGCTACGGTTCTGACCATTTCTCCTCTGTTTTCCTTGCTACAACTTATTCGACCCAATAATCTGGTAATGATAATCTAAAGCTATTAATAATATTCTCATAAGTGTTTATGATGGGTAGACAGGGGAAAATACTACTTTAATCAATATCTTGCTACTGGTATACTGAAATAACATCTCTACCTCAAACCCTCTGTTTAGAACAAGGCAAGAAATAAAAGTAAAGAAGAAAAAAGAAAATATAAGATGATATAACTTTATGGTTAAGAATCCACTTTGCTCAAGTGGATGAATTTACTAAACTTCTATTTCTTTACTTGTCAAGTAGGAATGATATTAGTACCCATTTCAACAAATAGTAGGTGTAATTATTACTATCTTCGTTATAATTGCAATTATAAAACAAAGTAAAATCTCAAGCCACTCTGGCTACTTTGGAGGTCCCCCGAGCCTTCTGGAGAACACTAAAGTCAAGCCTGGAGTTTCTCGACCAGGCCCTGTCCTTGGCCCTTTTTGCTTTGGAAAGGTATTGCTTTTGAGGAATTTAGGAAAGAAGAGGAGGGTGGAGGTGAGGAAAGAAAAAGAAAATTAGCAATAGCTTTGCTTGATTGATCGGCTAATTTCCTTTAAAGACACTATCATCTCTAATGATGTCTCAGCACAATGACACGTTTGGATGTTTTCTCTGTGGAAGAAAATGGGTACCTTTCTACAGATTTGGATGCTGAGGTAGAGGCTGCAAACTGGCAGAGCTGGGAACTGCGACTTGATGACAGCGTCAGGAGCTGGGCCAGGAGTTCAAATTCAGTCTGGTCCAAGATCTCCCAGGACATGTGCTGCGAGTGACTCACTGCCTAAAACACAGATGTTAAATGGTAGGATCAGTGATTGACATGGAACATAACTCTTGGACTTCCGTGGAACCCACAGCTTAATAAGCCCATGCATATACCCTAAAGGAAGCTAAAGTTAGACAAAGCTAGATGGAAAGGCGTTCAAATTCATTGCCCTCTGAAATTATTTTGGACTGTGTAACTGAAATGTCAAAACACTGCAGGCCTTTTAAAAAGCAGTTACAAATTGTTTATGAATAGAGTCTGGATAAGTTATTTTGCATAGTTTTTCCCCATTAAGGGATCCAAACAAAGTGGAAGGGTTTTGATTCTTCTGATAAGTGTTTTTGACCTGCCCTGTGCAGAAGGGGTAGGGATACTGTGGTTTTGAAAGGGGCTGACCAAGGGCATTCACTTACATGCCACAGTTATGTTCTGGTTTGGTCCAGCAGTCTTTCCCCAAGGGGCCACCTACATATCAGAGGGTCAAAGTTTATTTTGGATTAAATAAAAATGAGGCATGTGAGAAGCTTACACATGTAAACTTTTTATGCGGGAACCACAGTCTTTTCCATTTCCTCTTTAAAACTGAAGGCTGGGAAACTCATCAAGAAGACAAAGTCATTCATTTTAAACATGTTATATAACTCAGCATTGTGAGATCAGGAAATGAAATGGAAAAGCCATTTCTGCCATCAGGCTTGTAGCAGGCTGTGGTGGGGTTTTACTACTGACTCTGTGTTGTTGGGGACATTTAGCCTCACGTGGCTTTATATTCAAAACTTTAATCTGACCACTTGTACTTGCTGTGTCATATCTGGATATTAGCAAGGATGTTTCATAATCATTTGTAGAAATTCATAGCCTTAATCAGATTATAAAAATAGTCCAATCACTGATGTACATTATTCAGTGCTTGCAAAGCTATACACTCAATTATGCTAAAATGTTTTCTGAAGGAATCAAGCATATCCTGTTTTCCTGTTTCCTTTTCACTTCTATTACTTACAGAATCTAGAAACTTCCAGAAGTACTTTCATGCCATACAAGGAGATTACTTATGTGAAGAGGCATCCAGTCCAATTATCCCTAATCCAGTAAATTAGGAAGCTATTTCTTTTGTGCCTTATTATACGTACACTATGGTGCAATGATGGATGCCTCGTTTGTATAACTTGATGTATTCATTAGTTTGGCTTCAATTACATTTTACTGACTAAACTATACAAAAGTCATGCTCTTTCCACTTTTGTTTCTCATGTTTCCTATTGACCCTGCTCTTCCAACCCCCTTTGTGAGAGATGAAAGTCAAAATGCATACATATAGAATACAACATTGTTCCAATTTGTTTGAAACTTGAGTGAAAACATTCACTCTAGAGTTCACCATAAAGTGAAGCAAAATCCCAAAATAAGCTTTGGCATTGTAGTCATCAGGAAATTCCTATGGAAGAAAGTCTAATATCTGGGCCTATGACTAGGACACAGGCCGTCCCATAGAGGTTGAAGCAAGATTTCTGGAATACAGTAAATGGTCAATATGTGGTTTTATTATATTAAATAATTTTTTCTTTTTGGCAAGAACACTTAACATGAGATCTACCCCGTTAACAAATTTTTAAGTGCACAATACAATATTGTTAACTATAAGCACAATGTTATACAGCAGATCTCGACAATTTATTCATCTTACATAACTGAAACTTTCATTGACCTGAACCATTGGTGTCACCTGGGAGATCTGACTGATTACAACAAAGGAAGCAGGTTTGGGGAAAATAAAATGCCTAAAAAAGAAATGTGGGACATTGTAGCATGTGGATGTTTGGCATCATCCCATGGGTTCACTTTGAAGAAAGGAAAAACAATAATTGAAAGAGAGAATTTCAGAAAGTTTTTTATTTGATAGTGAATGTGGACAAAACATATACAGAGATTTGGGTTGTAAGCATCTTTATCATCTTTCCTTAAAAATATTACATTCTTTCAAGAGTTAGCACATACTACTCCACTCTGAAGTAGATAAATATTATTCTTAGCTCCAAGACATGTTATTCCCCAAAGTCAAACAGGAAGGAAGCGATCAATATGATAATAAAACTCAAGTTTCACTGCTCCATTTTCCTTGCCTTACTCCAGGAAATCTGTGTCTGGATGGGTCATTTTCAGATTTCTCTAAGTCTCTATCTTTTATGCTTTGCTTATGAAGAATTAGGCAGTACTAGTTAGGAAGAAATTCAGCACATCCAAAAATATAAAGGTTAGATAGTGGTGGTGAAGCAGTATTAATATTAATTAGCTAGGTTCTCTCTGAGGCTCAGTCCATCCCTTGACACGAATGAAGAAAATGTCTAGAAACTGTAGAGTACGTTCTAGGTCCTTATGGCATAATTTTATAAGTTACTTAGAATTAGACTTTGGGAGAATCTACCTCTGTTGCTAGTGTTTTTGTTTTTAATTAAAGTATAATTTACATATGATAGTGAGGAAAATATCAATGTAGAGCTCAAAGAATCATCACAAAATTAAAAACCATGTAATTAACATTCTGTTCAAGAGATAGAATATCATCATCTTCCCGGAAACCCACCTTGTGCTCTCTCCCAATCACCACCCCCTCTTTCCTCCTCTAAGGTAACCACTATCCTAAATACTAGCACTATGGTTTAGTTTTTCCAGGTTTGAAACTTTACGTAAGTGGAAACACAGAGTCTATACTATTTTGTGACAGGGTTTTTCACTCAATATTATGGATATAAGATTCATCCATGCTGTTTCATGTAGCTGCATTTTTTTCATTTTCATTGCTATGTCATATTCCACTGTATGAATACAGCAAATTATTTTATTCTTTCTACTAATGATGGACATTTGGATTGTTTCTAATTTTTGGCTACTATGAAGAGTGCTGCTAATGGCCATTCGTAAACGTTTCATGGTAGACATGTGCATGCATTCTGTTTTGTATATATCTAGGAGTGGAATTGCAAGGTCATGGTGTATACCTATACTCAACATTAGCAGATAATGTTTAAAAGTCTTCTAAAGTGGTGATATCAATTTTTTGTCTTTGCTATTGTGCATAGAAATTTTTAAATTTCCATTCTTCGTTGGTTGCCAGAATATAAAAGTCAATTAAGTTTTCTTTTAAAGATTGGCCCCTGAGCTAACATCTGTTGCCAATCTTCTCTTCTTCTCTTCTTCTTCTTCTCCTTCTCCTTCCCCTCCTTCTCCTTCCCCTCCTCCTCCCCATCCCCTTCTTCCTCTTCTTCTTTTCCCTAAAGCCCCCCAGCACATAGCTGTATATTCTAGTTGCAGGTCCTTCTAGTCGTGCTATGTGGGATGCCACCTCAGCATGGCCTGATGAGTGGTGCTAGGTCCGGACCCAGGATCTGAACTGGTGAAACTCTGGTCCACTGAAGCAGAGCATGTGAACTTAACCACTTGACCACAGGGCTGGCCCCAAATCAATTAATTTTAAAAATTTACTTTGTATCCGATGACCTTGCTAAGCTCACTTATTATTTGTAATAATTTATCTATAATTTTTTTTACCTTCTATATAAACAATCATATTGTCTTAAGAACAATGAGTTTTGTTTCTTCCTTTTCAATTGTATATTTTTTATTTGGTTTTCCTACTTTGTTGAACTGGTTAGGAATACCTTATGTTCAGTAGTAGTGGAGAGTATACTTGCCTTCTTTGCAATCTCAGAGAAAACAATTTCAACATTTCACCATTAATTGTGATGTTTGCAACAGGTTCCTTTGCAGATAGCCTTTTACCAAATTAAGACAGTTTCTTTCAATTTCTAGGAGTATTTATCATGAATGGATGTTAGATATTATCAAGAGATTTTCTACACATTACAGAGATAATCATGCGGAGGGTTTTTAGCCTTTTATTCTATTAATATGGTGAATGACATCAGTAATATGGTGAATGTTAAATAAATCTTATAATTCTATAAATATAATTTGGTCATGATGTATTATCCTTTTCATAGACTCTTGGATTCTGTATACCTAGCACTTCGTTTAGGATTTTTATCTCTAAGACATGAGTGAGATTGGTCTGTAAGTTTTCTTTCTTGTAATGTCGCCGTCAGGTTTTGGTGGCAAGTTTATGTTGCCCTCCCAGTAGATGGTTCTCATGCTCCATCTGTCTTGAAGAAGTAAGTTATCTTGATGTAAGTGGTTCACATATCAAGGAACAACAGGACGCCTCTAGGAGCTAATGTTGGTGACAAGCTAGAAACTGAAGCTTCAGTCCAGCAGCTGCAAAGAAATGAATTCTACCAACAACCCATGGAAACTTGGGAGTGGATCTTTCCCCAGTCAAACTTCCAGATGAGAACATAGGCCAGATGACACCTCGACTGCAGCCTTGTAAGACCTTGAGCAGAGAACACAGATAAATAGTCCCTGGACAATATCCCACAGAAACTATGAGATAATAAATATGTATTGTTTTAAGCTTCTAAGTTTGTGGTAATTTCTCACATAGCAATAGAAAACTAATACACTTTCTGTGTTTTTTGACATGCCCTTTCATTATTTGAGCACTTCTTTACTTTGTGGCCCAAGAAGATATTCCAGGCTCAGCTTATACTTTCTCTGAATAAGCCTGGAATTAACCATTTTTCCAAGGATCTCTGGTTCCTTTTAGTGGAAAATGGAATTTAGAAAACAAGACCTGGGGGCCAGCCCGGTGGCACGGCGGTTCAGTGCACATATTCCGCTTTGGCAGCCCGGGGTTTGCCAGTTCGGATCCCGGGTGCAGACATGGCACCGCTTGGCAAGCCATGCTGTGGCAGGCGTCCCACACATAAAGTAGAGGAAGATGGGCATGGATGTTAGCTCAGGGTCAGTCTTCTTCAGCGAAAAGAGGAGGATTGGCAGCAGTTTGCTCAGGGCTAATCTTCCTTAAAAAAACAAACAAACAAACATCAAAAAAAGAAAACAAGACCTGGGTGCTAGGTGTACTCAATATCATTGTGGTGTCTTGTTCCTAGCCCTTCTCACTGTAAAGAACTGGGGAATGTGTGTGTGTGTGTGTGTCCATTCACATTTATAACTATATTTATTTCTGTATCAATCTGCATATATTGGAAAACACAAGTTCACACTGAAAACCTCCCTTCTAATCCAGCACCAGAGGATTTATTCTAGTTTTCTTTCTTTGCATATTTTTAATTATTTTTTCTGACAGAATAAACCTGGTTCCTATCATCTTCAATATGTTTACTTATTGGATAAATTCCTTCTACATGAAAACAATCTCCCATCATCTTCATCATTCTCCCTGACTTCATAGATGCCTTCATCATCCTGCTCAGTCTCCATCAGTCAATGCTAAAGCTATGCCCCATCACCTTCAAAAACACCTACTTTGCTAGGCCCTACCTAATGGATTATGAACTAAATTATCCGAAAAGGAAGAGAGGTCTAGTTATTTTTTATTTCGGTGCCAGACATTGTATATGCAAAATTATAGAAATAATGTGAAGTCCAGGATGCTATTTTATTCCCTCAGAGGGTATTTACACTGTTACAGGCAACTAGGGACGCTAGCGATGCTAGTTCACCTCAGTAAAAGCTTGTGATTGAGATGATTTGAAAGTAGCTCCCAACACTACAAAGACCTGTTTCTAGGTGACCCTTCCTCCTAGTTTCTAACAGAAAGCCTTTCCTTTTGGAACTCCTTGAACTTCAATTTTTATTCTCCTGACTCCATGAGGCTGGCAACAATTCTGCTCAGCTTCTCGCGTTCTCAGCAATCTGTCCAGAATTGGAAGAAACCCCTAGAGGAAAAAGGACCCCAAAGGTCAGGCTTTCTGATTTTATTTCTTCCAGATATTATCCTCATAATTCTTCACTACTATGTTCGCTCTCTGATGTATTCAAGCAACTTTTTAAAGGTATCCTAGTTATTATCACTAGGATGGCTGGTCCAAGTTATCTAGTCTGCCATTAGAGGGAAAAATATCCCCCAGTGGTAGCTTCTTATTTTTAAACTAACATATGGTCAATGCTTACTACATTCTTAGCACCACTTAAGCACTTCATATGCTTCATCTCATTTAATCTTTCCAACTATCTTATGAGTTAGGTACTATTATCATCCCATTTTACAGTTGGAGACCCAAAGTTTAGTGAGGTTCAGTAGCTTGCCCAAGGTCATACAGCAGTAAGCAGAGGTCAACACAGGTCTGTCTGATTCCAAAGCCTAGCATTAAAACACTGAGCTGTACTGTTTCTCACATTTATCTTCATAGCCTAGACACAAAGCACCCTATATGGACAGTCTCACTTATTAGTCTATTCAAACAATTTTGAAAGGGAAGAAGAGAACAGAGACATTTTCTTTATTTGCTTAAATGACTGAGACAGGGCCAAAAACAGACTCAAGTGTGGGCCCAAAGTGCCACAATTATCTCTTCCTGTTATCCAAACAAGAACTGTGATGGTCTTAAATTAAAAGACTTAAATAGGGGGGAAAATGCGATCCTAAACTACCTTTATATACTTTGTGGCATAAATTAATTCCCAGTTCAGGAGCTTGAGTTCCTTTCTCCTGTGGTAGGAATCTGTCAGTTCACATAAAATTGTGCACCATGACCGGATGTTATAGAGGCAGACAAGCAAGATGTGTCTCACTGATGCATCTGGACAGGAAACCTTAAATATGGTTTTCTTTTCTTAAAAAAAGAAATCCCAGCCACATATGTTTTTATTTTTCTTCTCAGCGTTTGGTGTATGAAAACATAGGGCATGTTATTGCAGGTAGCATTTCTCAGGAGAGTGGTAGCACTTTTAAAAAGATTTGAGGGGCCCTAAAATTCTTTCAGGGATAAAGATTCAGATATTTTAATCTCAGACGCTTTTCTAAAATATATTTATTTAAGTTGGCTAAATTTCCTTAAAAATTTTGAGAAGTTATTCCTCTTTCAGAAATAGTTCATACTTTCCAATCAGCATAATTTTACTACTGAGGCCATAAAGCTAGTCTTCTGGACTTCCAGTTTCTCTGTGGACGATTAGTTTTATTGTACCTCCTTGACTTTTTAATTGTAACATCTAGTCTTTCTGCAAAGAAGACAGAACTCTTTCTAAGATGATAACCATCCTTCCTTACAAGGTGTTTGTGAAGTTTGTAGGATAAAGGGCTGATGAATGCTCATTGATTCTTCCTTGTAGATTGAGGGATTAAATGCTGACCCAATTATAGCCAAATGCAGAGTAATAGGAAATGTCTCTTGGCATTCCAGGCTCTCTTTGCATTGCCCTTTTATCTATTTGGGCTCTCTCTCCCCCTCTCTCTTTTTATTTTGGCTCCAGCCAGCTGTTAATAATTTTCTAAAGTAGGTTCTCATTTGGTTGGTAACATTTGACCACGATCAAGTTATATTCTATCTAGACTTCAGCACTAGTAAGTAAATGGATGTAGAGGCACTCAACCACACAGTAGGAATCTCTTTTCTTTCTACTGGTTTAGATTCTCCTGGGAGAAGCAGCACCTTAAGTCATCAGCACTCTTGTAGAGCTGCTTTATTCAACTGAGCCTTGGCATATCAGGTCTAGACTGAGACAGGTGGGAGCTCTAGGTAAGACAGTAAGGGAGCGCCCCATCAAACTAATATTTTTTAAGTATTTTTTCAATAATTACTTAATGGAGATGGTGAAAAAAATGGTTTCTAATAATGGAAATAGAATACAACTGACTTTATGCTTAAAATAAGGAATTTATAACATACACTTATTACACACAATTTTTTGAACTAGGCAACTTCTTAGGAGGCATGTTAAATTATTTAAAATGTGACTAACATAAATCCCAGTAAATGCATCAAGCTATGAATTACTCAGATTCAGAATTTCAGCTTCAAGTGCCTGAGAGACTGCTGGTCTCAGCTATAACTATACTAAACACTTGCTCGTATGTACCACAAAAGACTAAATTGAATTAGAGATAAAGTGTGGTCCCCCCCCCACCCTGATTTTGACCCAAAAGCACAATTTTCTTCAGCAGATTCCCATTTGGTAAGTTTAATTTATGTTTGACCAGATATGTTTGAAGTCATATAAAAATCTGACTCAACTGGCACTGGCTTTCCCGTTTATCGAAGACAATGTTTTAATGATCCTTGTAAACTAGCAATCCTGGAAAATGCCTAGCTGGCTGGCTCCCTCCTTCAGCTCTGGGTATGTTATTATCAGTTATACTGAAGCCTGAATAAACTTATTTTGGGGAGGACAATTTTTTAATGATATTAAACTGTGTCATCTTTATAGGGACATAAGAGTAATTCCATTTTAGTTTTAATGCTAAGAATTACTTCTAAGCAACTGGTCAGTTTTTACCTTTGGAACACTATGAATTGGGCAACTGATTAAATTCTCTCTTAGTGCTTGTCACTTCAACATTGAGCAAAATTAACAACCTATTCATAGAAAATTCACAGGCCTTTATGGGTAGAAAGAAATCTTTCTAAAATTAATCTTATCCCTGGCTTCATTTCATGTTCCTACCATTGTTTTTCTTCCCTACTTTTACTTAAGCTATCTTACTTTATTTTAGGTATCCTCATAAGCTGCCCTTAAGCCTTTCTGGAATGAGAAGAGGTATATATAAGTAAGTCACCATAGTTCCTAACCTGGTAGAGACCTTGTTCATTCCGTTTGCAGAGAGAGAACAGAGTGCTGAGGGAATAGAACATTATTTTGTGTGAGTTGGAGGAAGCCTTCCAGGGGAGGGGGACAATAGTCTGGGCTTCTGCTCAGAGAGGAAGGGGGCTCACTGAGCAGAGGGAGAAGGACTCTGAAATTGAAGCTGACACATCACAGATGACCACTTGACCTGTTTCACAGTTCTGCAGAGGATGGACCATTGGAGACAAAGAGCCATCAGATACATTATTGCTGGAAATGCTTGTGAAATATTGTTGTATGCCTCAATTCTAGTAGCATCTACCCTTCTATTCATTTCCACTGCTCTCTAAGACATACGCCTGGGGTTAATTATATTGAATTGCCTCTAACATAACTGGCTCATGATCCTCCTTCTCTGATGTTTTCCTTTCCTCTGACAGAGTTGTCACTGCCTGTTCTGTCTCCCTGGTAAAAGCAGACTGAACCCAGTGTGGACCCCTGACCCAGATTCTCTCTCCTATGAGGGTGGAGATGGGACTTGGAGATGCTAGCTATACTCTATTCATTACTTGAGCAAAAATACGTGAGCTGAGAGTCCAGTTCTGCCATAGCTCTGCTTGTCCACAGAGCAGAGAAAAACTGATCTGCAGTGAGAGGCCAGACTAAGCAGGACACACAGAGGAGCAAGCACAGAATACCAGGAGTTCCAGAGCTGGGGCCTTCTCCTTCCCACCCCTCAGGAGGTCCAGCTATTCCTGGCTCGTGTTGCCTTGTTAGCAGTCTCCTCTTTCTGTGGCTGAGGTGGTTCAGGCAGCTGTCCACCACTCCGAGGTGAACCATCCCTCACTGAGGCATCAGGCTTGAAAAAAATGTATCCAGTGTAAATCATCAAGGATATGCTTAGAGATTTAAATACAGCACTCATCCATTCAACAGATACTTGTTGAGGGCTACTCTGTTTTCCCTCACTTGGAATAAACCATTGAACCAGACATATCAAGTTGCCTACTGTCTAGTAGAGGACAAATCCATAGAGGAGGTTAAACGGCAATGTGGAAAAATGTTTACTGGCAGAGAAGTATGTTCATAATACATTGTTAAGGGAATTTACAAGTATGCATAATACATTTATAAAACCATATGTGTGTATATATATTCAAATATATGTGTATGTACATATATGTAAATATATATTTTCTCTCTCAATCTGTACATACATACTTGGTATATTTACCACACATATATCATGTATGTGTACAGATTGAGAGAGAAAATGAAAATAATGTGAGGACTTGATGGATACCAAAATGTAAAAAGTGTTTGTCACTCTGGTGAGATAATCATGGGTGTTTTTTAATTGCCCTACTTTTCCCTGTCTGCATGTATTATTTTGAACAAACATTATAAATATCCTAGAATGTACTCTGGGAAGTTCTTCAAACATGTAGAATAATATGCATTTCACAAAATCTGCCTACATACATGCATCTTTGTAAACCACAGCAAAAAATAGAATCAATAATTAACATTCAAATCTATATCCAATAAGAGGATGGGTTTTGGGAAACTTTGGAGAAACAGTACTGTAAAAATGCTCTTAAATGTAACATTTTTTCCAACTAAATGGCATCGTTAACAAATATAGATGAATTTTGTTTTGTTGTGTTATTCAACAAATATTGATTGAGTTTTTCCAAGGTGCCAGGCCCTGTTCTAGGCTCTAGAGGTATATCAGTGAATAAAACTGACAAACATCCCCGCTTTTGTGAAACTTACATTCTTTAAGTGGGAACCTTTTTAGAAAATAGGAAGTATCTCCTGAAGCATGGGAGATGCCGCTTTTAAGCATCAGGTCTCCTGCTCCATCCCTGTGTACATTGCTGTGTAAGCATCTCTCTGTCACAGGGAGTATACAGATAAGTAAAGGAGCAAATTCACATGCAGGATAGGGATTCAGACGGGGGACGCAGAGGGGCAATGGGGTGCGTAAAAGGCAGACCCATCCTGGGCTGTACACTATTTGGGGGTAGGTGATGGCAAGGCAGAATTGTTGCTAGTAGGAGACACTGTCTGAGCAAAGATCTGAAGGCTAAGTGGGAGTTATCCAGGTAAAGAGGCTGGAAGAAGAGCATTTCAGGAAGAGGAAGCAAGGGGAATTGGACAAGTGTCAGGGAATGCAAGTGGCTCAGTATAGCTGGACCTTACTTTGCAGAATTAGAAGTGGCAAGAAATGAGGTAAAAGGGGTAAGCAGAGGACATTTGATGTTTAAGAGGCAATGTTGTGTGGTAGTCAGGTGTGTGGCCTCCAAAGTCAGACTCTGTGACCTTTTAGCTGAATGATTCAGGGAAAATTATCTAACTGCTCTGTGGGTGAATTTCCTCACCTGTAAAATCAGTTAATGATATATAACTCATGGGGCTATTGTAAGGATTTCATAAAATGATATGTATAAAGTGCTTGGAATAGTAGGAGTTCAATAAATGTGAACTGTTGATTATGTCGTGGGGCCTTAGTATGCCATGATAGGAAACTTAATGCTCCTGTGGCATCCATACAGTTTCAAATTCAAGTCAACAGCTAAATAGTACTAGCCAAATAGAAGCCACTCTGAGGCTGGCAAAGCCCTAAGAGAAGGTTATACAAGTAGCCACATTGTGTTTGCCCAAAGTCATCTAAATTTGTGTTTTTATGTAAATAGAGTCAAATGTTCTGGTCTTGTTTCCCCACTGGGAGATAATTTTGTAAAAGTCATACCTATTTTGGTAATTGACAACTGGCTAATTCATTGTATCAGTGAATAGTTTGTTGCTTATATAAAATCCTACATCATCTATTATTATGGTTTTGTTCTGAGAGATGAAGTAAACCAACAACTCTGATGTGTCACTGAGATCTGATTGGTAGAAATTACTTGTGGTCCAGTGAGTCCAGGAGTTAGTCAGTCATGTTCCTTGACAAGGATACAGGTTGTACCTAGATGCCCATCAAGGGACGAAATGATGAAAACATGGATGGACCTTGAGGGTATTATGCTAAGTGAAATAAGAGGGAGAAAGTCAAATACCCTATGATCTCACTCATAAATAGCAGATAAAAACAACAAGAAACAATCACATAGAGACAGAGATTGGATTGGTGGTTACCAGAGGGGAAGGGGGGAGGAGAAGGGAGAAAGGGGTGATTAGGCACCTGTGTATGGTGATGGATTGTAATTAGTCTCTGGATGGTGAACATGATGTAATCTACACAAAAATCAAAATATATTGATGTACACCTGAAATTTATAGAACATTATAAACCAATGTTACCTCAATAAAACAAAAAAAAGGTCTAGAACAGGATGCTAACAATGACAATGGCACAAGTAATCGAATCCAGGAAAGGCCAAATGATCGTGTTTACACAATGACAATAAATATCCCTTCCTGAGTTTAAAAAAAAAAAAAGAAGAAGAGACAAGAATACAGGTTGTAGTAACTCTCTTTGCAATGAAGTTATGTGCATTTCAAGTGGCTATAATAGCTTTTTTTAATTCTAAATAGATATTTGGCAATGGCCAGTTCAATGTATTTTGCTGATGAAACGTCCTCTTCTTCTAATGAAAGCTGAAAATATCTTAGTACATGCCCTATGACATGGTTTATGCAAACAGCATGTATCTGAATGATGTAGGAACATATTCACATGTAAGAGTGGAGCCATTCTCATCCATGGTCTTGTGAGGCTCCTCTATCTGTGAGGTTCTAGCTGGTTGGCTAGTTTCCTTCATGAGAGAGCCACCTCTCTATTTGCAGCAGGTACTAAATGTTGACCTGCAATATCCACTTTCTCTTTGAGTCTTAGCTGGGCATGTGGTTACTCAGTTAAAGACTATATTTCTCAGCCTCTCTTGCAGCTAAACGTGGCATAGACTTGTGGTGAGCAAGGCCACACCTGGAGAAAATTGGAGAAGCAAAGTTGATCTAGGTACTTTCTCAATTTTCAGTTTTTACATTTCTTGGCTCACCTCCTTCCTAGTCACCTCCAGACTCCTAATACCTTTCTATCACTCATGTACACTGCAGAATTTTCTCATTAGAGTTTCTCAGAACCTTTTTCCATGGTGTCTTCCTTCCCCACATAAGGCCCGAGCTTTCAGATATTTTCAAATTTATTCCCCTAGCATCTGAATTTCACTTTCATCATTCACATTCATCATCATGCTGGCTAGCTAACTACTCAGTTGAAGAAACAAATCAGGGCCATGGGGACAATGACTCATAACAGCCTAAACCCTTCTCACATAATAGGGACCCTAGGGACTTCACGTCAAGAATCTAATGGGGAGGGGAAGAGGGGCTTTTGGGGTTTGCATAAGCAAGTTAAACGTAAGACCAAGTCTGGATGAAGAACTTAAATTTACATACTTTCAGAGAGTTTTCTTCCATTTGAGCCAACATAGAAAATATGAATGAAGTGCAATTGTGAGGCAGGGGTTGAAGTTTTTTCACTCTCATGAAAGCTCTAGTTCAACTCTCAGGACAGTTCAAACAAATGTGGGATTCATTTCTGGAAATGCTTTCTACACTCAACTGCTGCCTTTCTTACAAGTCTGGTAACCTGGGGAGTATAATCTAGATGGAAAGCCAAGGTCCCCATTACTTCTCTCTGTCTTAAACCCAGAGAAAATCCCAAGAGATCAGCCTCCCATTCCGCATCTTCCGGACCCTACATGACCCCTCTTAGAGTTCCAGAATCATAAATACTTCCTAAGAGAAAGTACCCCTTATGTCAAACGACAGAGATAGGAAGAGAACACAGAGAGGAGAAAGTGGCACAGGCACTTGTATCAGATTATGTAATAAAGGTGTGGACTTCTTTGAAATAGGGAATTGTAGTACACTTTGATAAATGCCACACTGCATTTACGCATTAATTGCCACTAAGCATAAGGTTTGGATGTTTTCACAGAGATGACTATTTTGCTGGAATTTGAAGGATGAATAGGAGTTTGCCAGTTTAAGCGGTAGGGAAATTCCAGATCCAGGAAAGTACACGAGCAAAAGTCCAGAGGTGTGAGCATGCATGGAGTGTTCAGGAAACAGCACAGAGTGGGGTGGGGTTGGAGCATAGGATACATAGGAAGAAATTAAATAAATAAGAATAAATGGGAGTGCGTCTTGACATGTTGTAGGACCTGGGAAGCACTAGTGCTGTGTGGGAGCCTAATGGGAGCATCCTGGAGTAGCAAGGAAATACAGAGTCTAATCCTGGTTTTGTCTGAAACAAGATTGTTTGGTGGCAGATTCCTCATGAACGATGTAGGAACTAGACCAGGCCATCCAAGTTCCCTCTCTGCATTTCTCTGGTTTTATACATGTCAGAAATAAGCTAACATCATTCTGTAATGATGCCACTATGGCCCCAAAAGGTAGTGAGGGGGACTGTTATGGAGTGACCATTATTGGTCTCTTCCTGAAGCATCTTTACTGTGGGACTATTTTCTTTTCTTTTCTTCTGTAACTCTCCAGGCAGCACTAGCCAAGTCCGAGTCCTATGCCACTTTACCGGAAAGTGCTAACTGTTTTACTGAAGTATATTACCTCAACCCAAAAGCTTTGAGGGAGGGGGATATGCGTGTGTTTGTGTGTGTGTGTGTGTAAAAACCACATTATGTCCTGGAGTCACTCAGAGATTTGAGTTGAAAGTCCTTCTATAGCCTGTCAACAATTGTGACATCTGTATTGGGTAGGACGGGATGAAGAGAGTTGCAATTGGTATTGCCATTAGCAGACACAAGGCAACTAGAGGCATTCGATGTTTATATAGACCACTATCTTGCTCTTCTGGGATTATAACCAAATCCATCTGTGAGTAGGATACTTTATAGAGCAGTCACTGCCATGTACAGGAAGACTGTGGCAGTCAGACTGACGTGGAAGAGAATCCCAGTTCCTTCCATATTAGCTCTGTGACTTGAGTAAGTTGCTTACATTTTGAGACCTCAGCTTCTTCATGCGTAAGATGATTCTTCACAGGGCTACTATTAAGAAAACATGGTGATCAAGTATGTGAAAGCCCGGCTCATTGCGTAAGTGCTCTGTCAACTGTAGAATTATTTCTTCCTACTGAGTCATAAGTAGCCCCTAATACATCTTGCTTGGTTTTCCTTCTTTAGAACAAATCATCTCAATTCCCTAAACTTTTTGACCAAGTCTTATTTCCCAGCCTCTTATTGTGTCTGTCGTTCTTTATAGACCTTGCCGTTTGGTTCTCCTTTGGTGACACTTGAGAAGAACCCAACCATTTAGGAGCTGACAACCACAGTTACAGGACGCCAGTTTGCCTCATTCTCACCCATCACACTCGTTCCACTTCCAGTATCCTCCCTCCTCCTGGGACGTGGGCCAAGCTGAGGGACTCCGGGCCACCACCCCCACCACTTCCCAAGTGGGGATGATGACTAGTCCTCCCAGCAGCCACTCCCGAGACCAGCGCTTGGGAAGGCTTTGGCTGCTACCGAGATGCAAATCCCATCCCTGCAGCTCCCTCATTTCTGTCATAAAAAGAGAGGGAATGTCTCTCTTTCCCTCTCTGTTGCAAATCCAACTGTAGCATTTTTAACTCAGCAATGGATAGAGTGACTCTATATAAATGATTTGAGGGTCCAGAATTGACACCACTGCCAAACAATCCCTCATTAATGCGTAACTAATGCAAAACCAATGCATGGCTGGACCTCCAATACTGGACGGTTACTTCCACTGGAACCAATCTGAAATACCAATTTCTGTGCTAAATATGACCAACAACTGCTGAACAATGAAAGAATCTAAATAAGTTTTCTCCATTACATAAAAACAATCACATGCTTATTTAATTAATATTTTTTAGAAAACATTCAATTGCCTATTGTGTGTCAGTATGCTACCAATATGTCAAAATGCTATTCTTAAGGACAATATATGTTATCCCATTAAATGAGAATATTTGTGATATTTACAATATAACTAAGTCTGTGTCATTGTTTTCTTAATCTCTCACAATATTATTTACTTTCCACAAATGTTAAAACTGAGGCAGCATCATCTGTGCCCTTGTCTGAAGTAGAATCAGATCCATGAATGGAGTCTTGAGATAAGCCTATTATTTATATTCAGCACCATAGCCTTCATGGTAACTGAATTTCCAGTTAGGCTAATAATCCACTGCCTCTATTGAAAACATTTTAGAATTCCCACCACCACCCAAATTTCATTAATTCTTATTTTTTCAACTTAACGTGTTTGAGTACTAAGAAAGTGCTTGACATCTTATTTTGCTAACTCTTTGTGCCTTTTCAGGATGTTTGTAACATTAAAATGGTGATGTAGTGGTGGTAATGTTAAGATGAGACTCAGAAGTGGAACTTTCCACAATGGAAACCAGAAAAATTCCTGGCTTTTGTGTAGATTCTGACTCTCATAATCATATACCACTAAAATTTGTCATAAAGACTAGCAGGGGACCTACAAACTTGGTTGCTTGGCAAATTTTGATCTTTAAGAAAGAGGTCAAGTCAAATTTTACTTGAAAACTGAATTTGGAAGGTCTTTTTTGAGACAGAGTTATTAATGTGTTTAAATCCCACGCCGAATGTTCAGTTCTCCATTGTTACGCTATTATTATGGTTTTCTTGAGATTACTTTGTGATTTCCCAACGCGATTCAGTTGATAATTGGATTACATTTCAGGTAATGTGTTCCAGAATTATTTTAATGCACATTTTAAGTGCAGGGAACTTTTAAGAAGCTAAAAAATCTAAGTCATACAATATTAGTCTCTTAACTTGAAGTTTTTTAGTACACTCATTTAATTCAAAACTGACATGTCTTTATTCAAATAAATCTTTCAAAGAAAAGAATTCCTGTGCTTTTCTTCCTTACCTTATCCCGAAAGTGGAGCAAAAAATAAGTCTTTAAAATATTTGTTTGACTCAGGGACAAAGGAATGACTCCTCTGAGCTCTATGCAGACACGTGGGGCTAGCATGAGTCATAGCACCATTTGGGGAGGTCATTGCTTCTGCTAAATCTTTCTTGAGTAAACAGCACATGCTCAAGGATGCCCTCTCAGTGTCGATATGATGCACCATCCCAGGATAGGGAGCTGTTATCAAAGAGACCTCTTTGCATTTTCAGAAATGTTGATCGCTGAACTAACCCAGATCATCTCTGGAAGGAAATTTGATTCAAGAACGTCCCTTTCAAATCACTAGCTATTTGGACAGTATAAATGGATTCTCCTGTCTGCTACAGATGCTAACTTGACAAAGACCTTTCCTTTATACTAGTTCTCAAGACCAGAAATTAAATGAAATGTGCCAGCAAGAAGTTACCTCTCACTGTCTCCTTGCTCCCACAGCTTCTCTTTGTTTTTAAAAAAAAGGGTGTTATGATAGTAGCCAAAAACAGAATTTATTTCTTGATATCTTCCCATCTATGTGTTGAACTAGTTAATCTTTTCTGTTTCTACCCAAAGGAGAAGTTCATTACCAATCTTTGCTGAAGCTGTCATGCCAATTAATTGACTGATAACTAAACTGGTTTTCTCCTGACATATTTTGTTTTTTCTCTTCTCTCATAACCACACATTTCAACAAAGTATATTTCCAACTGTTAAAAAGTATAATTCTTATCACAAATGCCACATGACTTCATACATGGAATATGAAAAACATGATCTTTGGTTTTCATATCTTGTGATTTAGCTGAATGTAGGAGGATTTAAATGGCAACGTCTGAAACTCTGAGATAGACCCATACGTGGGCTTGGCCATCAAGTATTCAAGTAGGCCAAGTGAAGGAATTTTGCAGATATATCAGTCAGGGTTCAGAGAGACAGAAACTATGTGTGTGTGTGTGTGTGTGTGTGTATATATATATATATATATATATGATACATAAAAAAATACATCCTATATAAATATATATAAATTATACATATCTTTTTTTAAGAAATTGACTCAAGCAATTGTTGGGGCTGACAAGCCCAAAATTTGTAGGGCAGGCCAGCAGCCTGGAAACTCAGGTAGGAGTTAATGCTTTAGTCTTGAGGCAAAATTTCTTTTTCTCTGGGAAACCTCAGTTCTTGCTCTTAAGGCTCGCAACTGATTGAGTGAGGCCCACCTATATTGTCTAAGGTAATCTCCTTTACTTACAGTCAACTAATTTTAGGTGTTAAGCACAGCTACAAAATATCTCCACAGAAATGTTGAGATTAGTGTTTGATTAAATAACTGGGTAGTATATCTTAGCCAGGTTGACACATAAAACTAAACACATGGCAGGTATGGTAAAGAACATCATGGACTCAGACCATATTCCTTCATGCCTCTATGCTCCTGTACGAGCTGTAACCACCATCTGGAATGCACCCCCTCACGTTGTCCACTTATTCCTTGAATAAGCCTCCTACTTACTAATTCAGATTTTATCCCCTTCTCCCCCTTACTAAAGTATGGGCCGTGGGAATGGAAAGAAGTTGAAAGATTCAAGAGCTATTCAGGAGGGAAAATCAATAGGACTTTGTGACTGATGGATTTTGAAAGTGAGAAAGGGAAATAAAATGTGGGATAATGGCCAGGTGCCTGCCTTGGGAAAGGTGACTGGTGGTGTTATTTACTGACACAGAAAATGGAGGAGAAAAATATACCTGGCTGAGAAGATGAACATTTAAGTTTGGACACATTGAGTTGCCTGTGAGTCCTGGTGAAAATGTGTGGAGGAAATATAGTGCACAGGACAGAGACCTGAACTAAGCATACAGATCTGGGATGTGTCTTACGTAAAAGAGAGTTGAAACCATGAGAATGGGAGAAGTCACACAGGGAATTACACAGAGTGAGAAGACCAAGGGCAAAATCCTAGAAAAACATCAACACTGAAGAAACAGGCAGAGAGAAGTGCTTCTGAAGGAGACTGAGAACAAATGTCAAAGATGTAGAAGAAAACCAGGAAAATGTGTCACAAAATAGAGACAACCAGTCAGTGTCAGATGGAGCGGAGAAGTCAAATAAGATGGAGTTCAAAATGCTGTCCATTAGAGTTAGCAACAGGTTGTTGGTGATCTCGGAGAAAATATTTTCAGGGAAGTTGTAGGGGTGGAAGCTGGAGTGCCATAGGATGGAGACTGGATGGGACATCAAGGAGTGGAAGCAGCAAAGGCGGACAATCTCCCATTGACCAAGTCCATCCTCTTGGTGTCAATAAAGAGATGGGTTCTTGGGTTCTAGCAGTCTGGATCCATTCAGAAGATTGAACACACAGTGATTTAAACACAGAAGTTTAATACAAAAATTATTAAACTATGATAGTAGAATAACTTTAGGACATAAGAATACTCTTTATGGTATCGTAGGGCAGATGGAGACTGATAAATCTGGAAGGGAACCCTTTCCCCAAGGCTGTGGTTCAAATCTCATTGGACAAATGTGTCTTTGAACCCACTGGATGCCAGAGAAGTTGCCTGATTTACTGGCCAGAGCTGGTCTGCAGTCACAGGATGAGCAGGAACGAACCCTCTGGAGTGCAGGCAGTACTGGCGAGCCACAACTGGTGGCCAGTGCATGGGTGTGCAGTAGCAGTGGGACACGAGGTCTCCTGCAGCTCAAGTGGAGGTCTGGTGTCCCTATGGGGAGGAATGTGAGGTTGGCAGGAGCACAGCATCAAGAGGACTATGAGAGACACACCTGGGGCGGGGGTGAGCACAAACTATCTGGGAGCCAGTGCTGACAGGAGGCCTGGAGCACAGGATGTCTGTATGGTGAGGGCAGCAGGAAAATGACCACCATACCACTCTGGGGCTGTAGTGTCCCTGAGGACATTGCCTTCTGAGTGAATGGCTGAGGCCAAGTACCACCAGATGTCCTCACACCCACACTGCTGTTCCACCATGCTCCAGCCAGAAACCTTGGGAGAGCCCCTTCCTCCCGCAATGTCCCTCCAGCGCTCTCTACTGAGAAAGCTTAACATCATGCTCACTTTAACAGGAGAAACGCTTAAAGCAATTCCATCCATGATCACAGAGCACATATTTGAAGGGTGAATTTGGAGCTGACAATCAGTTGATAGTGGCACAGACTATATGCAGCTTGCTACTTTGTTTACCCAAGACCTTTCTTTCTGTGTCCGGTAAAGGTGAATGAAATGGAATATAGGAAGCACTAAGTTGGGAGATCACAAATTTGTAGCAGCTCCACTTTGCAGAGTTGTTTACTTTTCAGCAGTTTTAGCCACTGCAGTACAAGAATAAAGCATGTGGACATAGTATTGATCCAGATTTGGGTTTTACTTGTAGGGGTAAAGAGGGAGATAGTAAGCCATGTGCCAAAGTCTTCACTGAAGCAGAGGAAGTCACCAGGAGACAGTAAGTGACATTACCAAGGAGCGATAGAAGTGGAACAGTGGAATAACAGCCTGGGAAGGATAAGCTTTTACTAGAGTGGGAAGGATCAGCGATTTGGATACAACTGAGGAAAGACAGGAGGCCAAATCCTTCTTTTGGCCCAAAGATTTGAAGATGTAAGGAAGTGAGTTAGTGATGGAATAAAGGATCCAGAGGCCATAGTAAAAGGGAAAGGGGGTGGTCAATAGTAGATAGCCCCTGAGGTGAGGCATTCCATAGCAGTAAGAGCACGACAGGGAAGTTGTGCCTGGCCTTTCAATGGGGAAGTTGAGGAAAATGCCCAGATGACAACCATTGGCCTCAAACGACCTCACTTTGCCACAAGTCTTTCTGGTATTTCAAGTGGTATTTCTGGTCTGAGATGTGATGAGGGCTGCCACAAGGCTTGCAAGAGCACGGGGAGAGTCCCATTCAGGACAAGGGATTTCTCAGTGTTCAGAAGCATGGTCAGGGTCCTGGTTGGGAACCAGGATGCTTTTGAATTTTTTATTTAATTATTCATTTTTAACTTAGATATTCTTTCTGTATAAGAATAATGTAACTATACTGTAGAAACTTTGGAAAGTGAGAAAAAAGGAAAAAAAAATTCCTACCCTAATGTAACAATTTAGGAGTGTCTCCTTCTAGGGCTTCTTTCCTGTGTACATATACAAATATTGTTATTCTCCTAGTGACACACAATTTTATATGTTTTTACTCAACAAATCATAAACATTCTTCATGTGGCTATATGGTCTTCATAGCTGTAATTTTAAAGTTTTGTATAACAGTTCGTTTATTGGATGCATCCTCATTTATTTCTCTGTTCTTGGTCTGATTTTCTCAGAATTGTTAATAAGTTGCTCAGTGAACTTGATTTGTGATCATGACTGTGTATGCTTATCCATTCATTTTTGTGCCAGAGTCATTATTTTTTAAACTCTGGTTTCAAAATCATAGCTATTCATGAAGAGTTTCCTAGGCTACATTTTGAATTCAATACATCTTTGATGACATCATACTGAAATGTCTTTTGTTCAAGAGGGAGGTACATAACTCTTTCTGATGTTTCTTTGACTCAGCATCAAAGGCTTTTATGCATTTTTAGTCTTTTTTAAGTCAGAAGCAAAAGAAGATAAAGGAGCTCAATGTCTTTAGAAATAGCACATTTCTATAGTGGCTATAGATCTGGAGGCTTATTCATTATGAGCATTTCTCACACCACCCCCATGCCTACTTTCCCCAATTCAACTGCAGCTGCCTCTCTCAGTGTTTCAGTCCTCACCTGCAAAACTGGATAAAATGCTAACGTAGAGTAACATGAACACAAAATTGTGTCTTGGGATGGATTTTGGTTACCATATCTGGAAAACCAAGGTTTAAGATTGAGGAGACTGGATATTCTCACTGTAGAACTAAAGAACAGGGCAGGAACGGGGGTGAGAGGAGGCCTTGAGGAATTAGTGCTCAATCAGTGAATCACTGGCTTAGAGACTCTATACTCCCTGAGTCTAGGGACAGAATTAGTCTCAGAATCTGAAATGGTGCCATGCCCTCAGGTTGGGAATAAGTAATCTTATCTGTAAAGGTTAGAGAAATTCAGGGCAACAGAACCAAGTAAGTGGTCCTTTCATTATCACTATAATACCAGAACTTTGTCAGAAGCGTGCTGGAGCTGACTGGCCCAGATCCCAAGAGCTGACTGTTAAGTGTTATGGAATTTGGCTGCTGGTTGACTCACGTTGGTACTTTGAAACCAGCTATCATGGGAGTATTTACACTACAGAAATCAGCACCACAGAATTACACCACAGAAATGCTACAATTCAGGATGTACCCCTCCACCCTCCACCAGAGATCTGGTTGTTAGACATTTACCAGCACATCTCTGATAGTACCTTCACATTTATCAATAGGCAACCTCACATTTTCTCTTTTTGTTGAAAAGTCAACCTCTCTGAGCCTCAGTTTTCTTATCCATAAGATGTGAAACCCAGAATTTAGATCTGACAGAGATTTTAGAAATTATCTAGTTCAACCTTTTTATTTCACTGATGCTCTCAGCTCTGACTAGAAGGTAGTTCATTTTTTCTTCAGAGGCAGAATCCACGGAGGCAGGATAACCAGCATGCTCAACCAATCTGAAGCAGGATTCTTGGCAGTTGAAGCCTGAGGTGTTGTAGAGCTTGTCACATTTAGGGTTTTCATAAATCATGTTGATGGGCGAGGCAGCAGCAGGAAACTGAAGACACGGAGTGAAGGCCTCGACTCAGAGGCCCGGGAAGGCCAGTGGGGTCCCAGGAGAGTCATTCTGTTATTCCGGGAAGAAGCAGCTGGGTTCCTTGGTTTGATGGGTTAGAGTGGTAGCTGATGGATTGATGATAAGGTCTAAACCCAGGCCAAAATCAGGATTTTCACTCAAACAGATGAGACAATCATCTGCCAAAGTCCAGGTGGTAGGACAGGAGATATCAGAAAACAAAAGTCAGTTTTCAGAAGTCAATGCTCATGTTCAGGGGAAAGAAGTCTAGTCATTGATAGCACTGGAGACTCCAGGGCCTATTTCAAATTGTCCAGCACAGACACTACACACACAACATCAAAGCTTCACATTTGCCAATATAGTCTTCTGGAATGGAAAGTCCACTGCACCCTTTGCCTTAGTGATGCAGAGCCTTTGCAACCAGGAAAACGCTCTCGATTCCTAGTCCAAAAAGATCCTTGAGAGACATCTTAGGAAAGAAAAGGGGGTATGTATTTTCCCCCTTAGATTCTTCTATTCTTTTTATGACATGTTAACTTCTACTTCCGTGCTTTTTCTTCATTCCAATCAAGGTTGCAGTTAATTTTGATTGCAGAAACCTATCGCAGAATTGGCTTGCTGCCTAAAGTTCAGACTACAAGTTCACTAGCCTTTCTTTACATGCTAGTAGTCAGAGGAACAATTAAATCCTGTTTGTATTGAGCAATTAAAAACAATAAATCCCTTTTCATTTAAGTACAGGTATGCAGTTGACGGAATGGAACTCTTTTAGGCACCATGATCAGATAAAGGCTGGCATGAAGATAGAAATCCGGTCTCTGAGGAACAAGTGCTGGTGGAGACAGTTCACATGAAATTGGTGAGGAGATCAAGCCATTTAGGGGCCAAAATCAGAGCCCAGTTGATGCGAACTAGAGTTTTTAATTCAGAGGAACATTCTCAGATTACCTTGATCAGAGGCAGCATTACGCTAAGAACACAGGGTGAACTCTTCAAGTGATGTGGATTTGGGGAAACACCATGAGCTACATTATTACAGAGGAATTGGTTTAGAATAGTCTTATTTTTCTAGTAGCTAAGTAATGAAAGAAAGATGTCGTGTCGACAAGTATCACTAATAATAGTTAATGAATATTATCCTCTCATGAAACAGGAGTCATTAGCCATAGTTTAGTCATTCTAAGCTCTCTAGTACCAATGTCAGAATTCTCTACCTTACAAGTCCAATACAATGAGGCACACTTAAGTTTATTTGATGTACAGTTTGCATGGGATTTCTTCAATGTTGGAAGGTTGCTTCAGCTCAGTAGTTTCCCATGTGCCTGAATTTATGCTGTTTTGTCAGTGTCAGCTCTATTCCCTCCTTATTGCCAAGTTTATAGGTCATACCTTTCTTTGGAATTTCATTTGTTTCTATTACAGGATTAAATTATCCACATCATGCCAAATTAATCAGTATTTGGAAAAATTAATACCTAAATTAGATCATATATTGTTTTTCTTGAGTTTGGCTTGTGTTGAAGAGAATTTGACTCACTGCAACTTAAATGGTATTTGATAAACGTTTATTTGGTATTTTACTATCTAAACCATACATCAACAGCAATAGGTCTTTTTTGAAAACCAATAGGAATTTGCTACAATGTTTCACCTTTCTGCATCATCAGGTACATTTTGTATATTGATGCTTTTGCATATTGATGAGATGCAAAATGCGTTATGAGAATATTGATATGATGGATTTATATAGTCAACTTTTCCCCTCAGAATATCTACCCACACATATACATGATGGAAAATGTTTTTCAGCTTGTTCAATAATAGAAACATAATATTTTGATTGGTGAGGGTCCCAGAGTGGATGAAAAAGAAGGCAGTGGACTTGAGCCACTGGACACAAATTCTGTCCTATGACACACTAAACAATACTAAATCTGTATGACCAACATGCTAATTATAAAAGACGCCATCTGTGACGTTCACTCAAGGAAACAGGATTTGGGTGAACTAATAAAGTTGAGATGAGGACAACACACAGCCTGAAATTAGGCACAGGGTATTATTAGTCATGGGTGCTAAAGGCAATGGGAAAAAATATACCTGGGAAAGAGGAAGGTACATGGCTAGTGTAAAATACTGCTGGCTACAGAATTGAAACTGTTTTGTCTTAAGAAAGCATATCTTATCTGGCCCTGTGGTTGCTGGAAAATTAGGGAATTGATTGATTGCACTTCACAACTGATGGACTGTGTGGAATGTACCAAATGAGCACTGATGTAAAACAGCTGTTTGTGTATTCCAACACCAGCATCAAGGAGGCCAAATAAAATTAAGATGCTCTGCCATAAAACCAAGACATCGCTGTAATCATCAGGATGCTTTTTACACATTGTCCTAAGATCATTGTGTAATTGTCTGACCCTCTTGATAAATTCTTCTCTGCCACTGAGCCAGTTCTTTAGAGAAATTAAACATCCATGATTTAATGTTGAAAGATGGAATGAGTTTTACAAATGGTTAGCCATGCAAGGCAGGCATCGGTGGTGGACAAAGCGGTACTTCTCCATCAGTCCTGTTCAGTAGCTTCTCAGTGCCTTCCTCCTTCATCCAATAGTGTCACAACATCCACACCAGCTAGCTGTCCCCTGGAACCATAATTCAATTCCTGAGGATGTTAGATAAATTCTGAACTATTTGTTGTGGCCATTGTTCATGTTTCATAAATGTTTCTAGGATATTTCTACAACATCTAAACAGTAAATAAGCTAACTTACTTATAGTCAGCCTCACTGACTCTTGTTCACAGCCAAGTGAACACAAGTCCTTTTCAGGAAGAAAGATTCTGGAATAAATTAGGAATAATTGGGTTTAAAAAAAATCTTAGACCAACTTTGGTCAAACCAACCTAGTCAAATTTTTCTTGTCTTCTGAAGTTTGAATTCTTCATTAATTAGAGTTAGGGTGGAAATTTAAACTCCAAACCAGATGAATTCGTATAAGTACCACATTCTCTAGCAGACAAAGCATATTTGAACATTCTATCCTTAATTTAGCACCTTTAAGAGGTTCTGGTTGTTTATTCAAGGGTTACAGGAAACTTTGAAAGATATTATCTATAAGACCAGGAGAAAAATCAGCTATAAAGTTAATATTTAATTCAAAGTATTTCTGCCCTCAGATTTGAACACTTTTCTGTTTAGCAGAAAATGATTACATTTTAATCATCATTTTGATTTTTTTTAAGCAACAAGTTTTTGTTTATGAAGTTTCCAGCAGGTGCTAGTGAAAATGACACATCTTTGTACTAGTTCAAGACTTCTGCAGATCACTTCTCAATCATCTACCATGATAAACAGGAACACTGAGCCTCAAGGTAATTGCTGCTGCTGCTCTCTAGACAAAGTCAATTTCTGTAACCAGGAACCAAGAAACACAGAGTCACTGGTTGGGGAGTGGGAAAAAGTTTTATCTGGTTGAGAGCAGAGAAGCAGAGGAAAATGAAGGCTGAACTGTAGAGCTTTGTCTTCAAGGTTAAAGGTGCAGAGTTTGGTTTTAACTCAAGAGAAAGGCACAGAGCATGGTTTTGTTCTGCAACGCTGGACTCACTGTAATGATGGACATGCCTGTGGAGATTTTACCAGCAATTCCAAGGCTGTCACCAGGAAATATGGAATCAGGAAAATATTAGTAAGATAATTTGACTTCTAGAGTGGAGAAGTACTGTACAGATGGAGGAATAAGCTCTCCGCCCACCCACGTTTTTAATCAAAATAAATTCTTTAATACTATCTTTATATTACATTCTCTTCCCTATGCAATACCACGGTTAGAGGACAATTGTTTTGAAAAATCTTGTATGTCCTGTCACTAATTTAGCAGTTCAGTTTCCTTAAACATGTGTGTTCACCTTGTTTGTACCTATAACTGCCCCAGGCCATTTTCATTGCTTTCAATACCATCTGTTTCAACTTGAATTTAGCTACTATTTTTAACCCAAGTGTTAATTGCCTCATTAACACCACAAAGCTTCTCCCACAGCTATTCAGCACTTCCAAGCAGCAATTAATTTATCCTGGCCTAAGGGATTCCTCTGGCCTCTGGCCCTCTCCAGATCTCCCAGAACTACCTTTTTAAAGGAACGCCTGTGGTTAGTTAGCCCCAGCTGCTTTTAATTCTTTCACTGATGGCTGTTTCCCCCGAGTGAGGGCTACAATTCAGCTTAAAGGACCTAGATTCTTATTATTTAGGAAACCATTTTTAAAGGACCAAGTAAAGACAGATTATTTTACAAGGTCTCATTACATAGTTCAAAAAGTGACGGGTGTGGTGAGAGCGGAAGACAAGACTGCAGCATTTATAAAGCCCTTACACGCATCAGGAATTGTGCAGAACACTTATATGCTCTCATAGTCAATATTCACAATACCTACATGATACAATTATCCCAATTTAGAAAAGAGGAAATAGAGGCCCAAACTTGAAACTGGGGGCCAATTTGCTTCAACTATACTCAGTTGTCTATTTGCAAAAGTAGGTAGCTAATGCATTACTAAAATCCACCCTATCCAGAACATCTCTGCTGCTTGGGTCACCATGGTAACGGATGGGGCGCTTAAGTTTTTCAGGAACTGAGAGTCAACTCCTTGTCCAGTTCAGGCTGGTTAAGACCACTGACTCATCAAGTGGACCTGCACGGATGATACTTTGACATCAGGGGCCGAAAACTCCACCCTCAGATCATATTAACGTCACCATCTTGTGAACATGTGTCTTATGAAGTGCCATGAAGCTTGACTACGCTTGCGCAGATCACCAATCAATTACCTCACCTCTCCTCACCTCCAGTCATCTATTCCACACTTCAGACCACCTGCCCCTCTATACCACAAATCTCCCTAGTCCCCATTTTCTGGGAGGTGGATTTGAGATTGGTTCTCTGGTCTCCTCACTTGGCTGCTTATGAATAGCAAACGCCTCCTCTTGGTGATTGGGATAATCGAGCAGCGGGCAAAACAAACCTGGCTGGTGACAGCTTCCAAGAGGGAAAACTAGGAATAAAATCTACGTGTGCCCAACTCTGACCATGCGCTGTTAGGAGGTAAGAGAAAAGAGTGGTGATAGGACATTGAGTGAGAGCAGGATGACAGTCTGGACAAGACGGGGAAGAGCAGAGCTGACTGATACCGTGTTCATGTCACAGAGGGAGCCGCTAATTTTCATCATTTATGTGCTTGGTGCTTCAAGCTCAGACACTATTAGAAGGCAAAGTTCTACAAGCAAGACAGCCCAATGACAGAACCCAAAGAGAACTTATTTCCCAAGACTTTTCTGGAGAGCTTCAGACTCAGAACAAACAATTCAAGATAGAAATTTCAGCTTGACCACAGAGATTCCTTAGTATGCTATGCTGGGTTTTTGGATTTAAAGGATCTTTGATCTCCTTCCCACTTCAGAAAAGCTTTTAAGGCTCCACAAAGGACTGCTGGGAAGGCAAGGATTTTGGTAAGGTCGGTCCTATTAATTTTGTCATTAATTCTAATGAATCATCCCCATAAAAATGCAATTCTCTCACTTTGTTTTGATAATTATTAGAGAAAGAAACATTTGTGATCAAATATTTTGAACTAAAGTGGCTGCATTGCTATCATAAACACACAACAAATACACTTAACAATCTCCTGTACTAATTAAAAAGATTGAAAAACCTGGAAAGGGGAAATAATGTTTCTGAGAACAGAGCAGACTGAAGATTCTTTCTTTCTTAATAGTAGTGGTAGTAGCTGCTAACACTTATTGAGGGCTTTCTGTATGCCAGGGACTTTTCTAAATGCTTCAACTTATGTAACTCCTTTTAATTCTCATAATAATTCTATGTGATAAGTACTATTATTATCCCCATTTAACATATAAGAAGTGAAATAACTTATCCAAAGCCACACAGCAGTAAGCAGTGGAGCTGAGGATCAAACTGCAAGGCCCCTTAACAACTCAGCTGTGCACGAACACCATTATATTTCTCTGATTCAGTTAATTAAGTCTTAGGCCTACAAAGTTCACTTTTCTAATATTTGGGAAGATATTAAGGCCTCCTGACCGAAAAGAAGTTTTAAACAAATTTTCAGAGCCCCAAACTCCTCAGGAAGAACACTGCGTGATAGTCTAGAAGAGGTCTGCTAACTTTGCTGTAAAGGGCCACATGGTAAATATTTTAGGCTTCGTGGGCTGTACAGTCTCTGTTGGAACCACTCAGCTCCGCCATTATAGTGCAAAAGCAGCTATGGACAATATGTAAACCAACGAGCATGGATGTGTTCCAATAAAACTTCTTTACAAATGCAACCAGCGGGTCAATTGGGCCCAGGTGCTGTACTTTGTCGACTCCTGATTCAGAGCATTGGTTTTCAATGCATGATCAGGAGCACTGTCTAGGCACTTGTTGGAAATGCAAATTTGGGGACCCCTATTCCAGACCTAGTGAATCAGAAACTCTAGGGTCCCCACCTCTGTGTTTTAACAAGCCTTCCAGGTCATTCTGATTCATGCTATCGTTTGAGAACCATTGATCTAGTAAAAGGGAACCAACGTTCATTGAATAGCTGCTTTGTGCCAGGTGTTTCCAATATTTTTTCCTCACAGTATCCTTACAACAATCCTTTCAATTAAGCATTATTCCCTCTTTTACAATTTGTGCAGCTAAGGCTCCAAGAAGTTAAATGACTTGGCAAAAATTGAACAACAATTACATAGTGGAGCTGAGATTCAAAGCAATGGCTGCCTGACTCCAAAACATACCTCAGCTAACATAGCTTCAAGATAATCTTGGAAATGAATCTATTCTCACCTGCTGAATTTACAGTTGAAGGAATTAGGGACCAAATAAATTCCAGAGATTTACTCCAGCCTATTTCTCATTGCTCCCAATTCAGTAGTCTTTCCTTTGCACGATGTTGGAATTGCAAAGTGAGCAGAAATCCCCTTCAAGCTCTGGAACAGAATGTGATTACACCTAAACAGGCAATTCCAGGCACTGCCTGGAATGATGGAAAGCTTCTACTCCTTCCAAGGGAAATCTAACAGGTTCTATGCTGCTAAGGCAGATGCTGGAACTGTCTAGTCATTGCCCCATAACTTGGGTCCATGAACATAGTGCTGGAATTTCATCCAGCGTCTCCCCAGTTCCTGGATGTAAAGGCAGAGAGGTGATCTCAAATGTGTGTTAAAAATTTTTTGAAGAAGGAGGAAAGGTATTTATTGACTTTCTACAAATGCTAGAAATTATTCTATCTACTTTGCATATATTAGCTCAAATAATCCTTTCAAGAACCAATGAGGTAAGAATTATCCCATTACATAGGTGAGAAAACCAAAAGGTAAAATGAATGTAACTGAAGTGGCCCATGTCCTACAACTGTCTGGGCTCTGTAACCTCAAAGCCCTTGCTTCTCCCCAATGCTGCTGCTGTCCAAGCCCAGATGCCTCCTATTACTTAATGACCTCAGCTGTGAGTTCATAATTTAGAGAGCTGGTCATGTGTCCTCTACCCTAATAGAGTTGCGATATCCCAAAAATAGTGTGCTTTTGGTTGAAAGGTTTTGTGTTTAAATTTTGATTTTACCTCAGAGGAGATTGTTTTTTTAATGCAAACAAAATCAACTCCAGAAATGTGAACAAAAACAATGAATATGAATGAATTTGAAGGATGCTTACCAACACTCCCCAGAATTTGGTGTTTTGGAGCATAATACAAGATCACTTTGTCATAACATCTTTCCCTTCCCCCAGTCTCAGTGTTTTCTCATACATAATTCTTAAAAGTCCCAGCCAGGGGCCCTTAAAGCAATATTTTCCCCATGTAATGGTTTCCTGCACATACAGTTCAAAAACCCCATCTCCTGGAAAATATTATAAAGAACTTCCACAGTATTAGAATGTAACTCACACTCCTTAAACATCAGTAACATTACTTAAACATATCCCCATGTTTAAAACACCTCTTCCTGTAGTTGCTTTTCCATAGTTTATAAATATCCTTCCCCTCCAAAAGATTTAAAAAGGAAAATGAAGTGTGAAGTTCCTGCCTACAAACCATATATTTTAAACAAAATCCAACTGAAGATATTTTTAAAGCATTGTTTCACAAGGAACTTAAAAAATGGAGAAAAAATGATCCCTCTTTTCTGTCAGTTATTACATTAGTTTCCTGGAGCTGCTATAATAAAGTACCAAAAACTTTGTGGCTTAAATGACAGAGACTTATTCTCTCACAGTTCTGGAGCCTTAAAGTCCAAAATCAAGGTGTCGGCAGGGCTGTGCTCCCCATGAAGGAGTAGGGAGAAGCCCCTCCTTGCCTCTGCCTAGCTTCTCATGGTGGCCGATGTCCTTGGTGCTCCTGGCCTTACAGTTGCACCACGGCAGTCTCTGTGTCCATCTTCACATGGCCTTCTTCCCTGTGTGTCTGTGTCTCTGTGTCTGAACATCCCTCTCCTTTCTCATATACAGACACCAGTCATTGGATTGAGGGCCCACCCTAATCCTATGCTTTATCATAACTTGATTATATCTGCAAAGACCCTATTTCCAAATAAGGTCACATCCACAGGTACTGGGAGTTAGGAGCTCAACATAACTTTTGGGGGGACACAATTCAGACAACTACAGTTATCAAGTAAATAAACATACCTATACATTACTTCAGGCATAAGAATAAGCTACAAGTACTTCAAAATCTTCGCTTATATGAGAATTAATTTTTTTCTAGAAAAAAATCTTGGTCTATAGTTAGATTTTTGGTTAATAACCAAAGTATGTATATTTATTGCTTCTGATGGGCATTTATAAAAATTACCATTCTTTATGTCCTTAAAAATTATTCAATAATAATAATTGTAGTAATCACTATATATTAAGATCTTTTTTTGCCCAGCAAATATGTAATGCTATTGATTTTTAATCCTCACAATAATTCTGTGAAGTCAGTACAATTATTATCCACACTTTACAAATGAGAAAACTGAGGCCCAGAGATGTTAAGTAGCTTGTCCATTGTCACACAGGTAAGTAGTAACTGATGAGGCCAGGATTCAAGTTTTAAAGTTGGCCAACATCTATTTCTTTGGTAAAGAATGCCTATTTCATTCCACTGAGTCTGGAAAGCACATGAGGGCAGTTTGGACTGAAGAAGATGGAATGCCAACATGTTACCTTTCATTGGAGTCTCCTAGGCCAAAGTAACTGGAACAGGTGTCTTTTTCCGGTGTTCACTCGATAGCGAAGATTTGTCAAGCACACTTTCCATGGGTTAGGCACTAGGGATTTAAATAAATAAATAAATAAGATACAGACTTTAAAGCAGCCTACCCTCTAATAGTCACCAAGCTAGCTAAAGGATGTTAAATCATTATGAATTCTTCCATCTTCTGCTATAACTCTCAAAGCAAACCATAGGACTTTCTGTTTGTCTTTGTGCAACCCAGATTAGTTCAAATTAATATGCATCCACATCATACAAATAGCAGAACATGAGATAGTCAGAGACAGGTCAGAGTGGGGAAGTAGGGGGAGAGGAGAGGAAGGCCAGGAGAGGAAGGGAAAGAGGGTGGGGAGGAAGAGGGAGAAGGGAGTGAAATCGGTAAACTTGCAGCACCAAAATGTTCTTTTAGATGAGGGCTAGTATTTAACACATTTAGAGGGGAAGCCGGAGGATACAAATCACTGTGGACCTTTGGTTCAGGGTCACAGCCGCCTTAGCCCCCAGCCATATAGGAGGAATGCCACGGACTGGATGAAAGCAGGAAGCTGTTCTGCAGAGTTATGCAGCAATGGACATAGTGTAATTTCTCTCCAACAGTGGCTGCCCCTGAATGACTGCCAAAAGAATTTCACAATCTAATCCCCAACTGCCCTTCATTCCACAACTGGTAAAACTGAAACCTCTAGTGGAATAGTGATGGCTCAGAGTTGTACAGCAACAGTGCTTTTTACTTTGATTCCTGACAGCCCACAGGAACACCCAAACATACTCATTGTTATTGCTCGTGTTCCTCCAGTTGTGTCAGCACCAGTTTCATGTTTGTGTTTGGTACATTGTAGGCATTTTACTTCAGTGTAACGTGTGTGGCACAGAGTTATTTCTAGCCTACTGTAGCCGAGAGATAATGCTTACACAGGGTGGAAGAAAAAGAAAGAAATCATTTCATCACAAGATTAAACAGATGCTCATTCCCCCCTCAAAAAAAAAAAAACCTTGAAGTTTTTGATAAGTCACTTTGGAAACAAACATTTTCTTTACCATAACTTTGATTCCAATTCTAAAATAACTCAAGGAAGAGTCAAAATTAATGCTATTCACATTTATTTTTTTAAAATTTAATGAAGCTATTTAAAGGTAATAAAATAGAAAGGAATAGTTTGTGCATGAATAAGTCGTGATCAATTTTAAGTGTGTTAATGAATGAATAAAATTATCACTATCATGAATAAGTGGTGATCAATTTTAAGTACAAGTGTTAATGAATGAATAGAACTATCGCTATCTTCTGCCAGCCTCTCTCACACCTCCTATGCAACATGAACAAAACCTGAGTCATCATCATTCCTTCCAAACTTGCTCCTGTTCCTAGATTTCCTATGGAAGTTGATGGGACAATTACCATCTAGTATCCAAGCCAGAAGGCAAAGTCATCGTATGCTTGTGGAGGACTTCTGCTTCTGGATAAGACTGAATAACTGGCACAGGACTAGCCTCCTGCCATAAACAACTATAAAACTAAACAGAATACATGAGGCAATTCTTTCTAGGCATTGAACCAGAGGTAGCACAAAACTAATCTCTGAGAGAAGGAAAGCTCACAAGGTGAGCCTCACTCTTGCCCTCCTCAGGGAAACTTTCTTGACCCTGGCCCAGTAGGCTGGAGTCCAAGCAGTGCTGGAGGATATTGGAGTTCCAGCCCAATTAAAATGGAGAGACTGAGTTAATATCTCATTAACATCCCAGCCATTTAGCTGAAATGCCAGTAAGGCCATACCTTGTGAGTAAGAACCACATTCTAGAATAAGACCTACCTGAGGTCTACTGTAACAAAGTCTCAACTTCCAAACTCTGTGTCCCCTGTAGAGATAAATATGACCAAGTGACAGGAACATGGAAAACACCTTGAACTTTCCACAGAACCATGCTAACAAAGTGTAACTCTGAGGTTACCCAAGTTCAAGTTGTTCAGCCAGCAATTTAACTACTTCTAGAACAAAAATCAACACTCTTCACAAGAAAGTAACAAAGTCCACTGTCTCTTCAATGAATCATCTACAAAGTTTTATATACAAAAAAAATTATTAGACATGCAAAGAAATCTGATAGTCAAGGAAAAGTCAGTTAATATGAACCAACCCCAAGAGTGCTCACATGTTAGTTTTAGCAGATAAAAAACTTTAAAATACCTATTAGAAATATGTTAAAAGAACAAAAGGAAAATGTGTTCAAATAAGTAAAGGAATATATAGTCTTAATGAAGGACCAGATAAGATATCTCAGCAGAGAGCCAAAAACTGTAAAAAACAAAAACAAAAAACAAACAGAAATTCTAGAATGGAAAATTACAGCTAAAATTAAAAATTCACCAGATAGGCTTAACAGCAAATTATAGATGGCTGAAGAATCAGTTACCTTGAAGAAAAATCCAGGAATTTTCTAATTGCAGAACAGAGAAAAAAAATTAAAAAAAATTAACAGTGCCCCATGGCCTGTGGAACAATATCAAATGGTTTAACATACATGTAATAGAGTCCCCAAAAGTGAGGAGAGTAAGGATAGAGAAGAATATATATTTGAAAACATGATCACTGAAATTTTCCTATATTTGTTTAAAAAACATTGATTTCTATCCAAGAAACAAACAGCATTAAAGAAAAAAAACTATCAAATTGTTGAAAACCAAAGAGAGAGAAAATCTGGAAAGTAGAGGGAAAAAAGACATTAAATACAGGAGAATAATGATACAAATAATGGCAAATTTATCAGCATCAATGGGGGCCAGAATGCAATGGAATAATATTTCTAAATTGCTGAAAGAAAACATTGTTGATCCAATTTTGGGAGAATTGTGGAAATAATCTTCAAAAATTCTTATAACGAAGACCTGTATTTTAAGCAACGATAAAGGGTATTCTTCAGGCTAAACGGGAATGATACCATATGGAACTCCAGTCTATAGCAAGGTATGGAGGGCATTGGAAATAGTAAATAAATGGGTAAATATAAAAGTCACTCACCATTTAAAAAAAAAATAACAACATTGTAAAGTGAGATTGACAGCTATGTTGGAGTAAAAGATATGACAATAACACAAAGGGACGGCAGGCAAATGGAGTTATATTTTTGTAAGATTATTACAATTGTGACATGGGAAGTATGAAGAGTCAGGTATAAAGAGTGAAGTGGTAAAATACTGGACTATAAATAGTCTTTGATAAATTAAATATGCCTATTGTTAGTGCCAGAGCAACCATTTAAAAATTAAAAACAAAAAGTTACTGTTAAGAAGCCAATAGAATAAATAAGAGGGATACTACGAACATATTTGATTAACGTAAATAAAGGCAGGAAAGGAGAAACAGGAACAAAAATTTGAAGGGACAAATGGAAATCAAATAGTAATATGATACATACATTATCCACAGCAGTTTTATTTATAATAGTCCCAAACTGGAAACAACCCAAATGTCCACCAACAAGGAGATGGATAAATAAATCATACATTTATACAATGGAATACACTGTGCAACAACAAAAAAGTAGCATACTTGACAACATGGATGACTCTGAAAAACAACTGAACGGAAGGAGCCAGACAAGAGAGAACATATTACACGGTTCCATTTGTATGAAGTTCTAGAAAAGGTAAAACGAATTTATAGTACTAGAAATAAAATCAGTAGCTGCCAGGGGCAAGGATGAGGAAGAGGATTGACTGCAATGGACATGAGAGAACTTTCTAGTGTGATGGAAATATTCCATATCTTGTTTGAGGTGATGGTGTCAATAGGTATATACATTTGTCAAAAACATCAAACGGTACGCTTAAAATGAAGCATTTTAAAAACATTTCTATGGAATCTATTCTCTTCCGCTTGCTAAGTGGCAACTTCAGGCATATTGATACCAGTCCGGGTTCTTTCTAGAATGTCATACTGACCCCATATAACCACTTGCTGATGGTTTCCAGGGTTTTGCTTTTTCATTTTGTTTTTTGGTAGACATTGATTATTATCCCATCATCTTTCATCAAGAAGAAAACTTGTAGGAGTCACACAATGGTAGTTAGTACCAAACAGTTACTAAAGTTTCCTTGTATTTCTGATTTTTTCCCAAGTAAAACTCCACACGTTGGAACCATCTGGCTTATTTCTTGGCAAGGGAAATACTGGAGTTGTTTTTTAAAGTGAAGTTTTCTTCCTGGGAAAGTAACTTTCCCCCTAAATAATGTACAGAATTGTGGAAATTTATAATTTTTTAGAAATATGATTTTAAGGAGTTGTTTGGGTACTTTATCTTTTATTTCAATTGCTTTGGCAGTTCTTAAGCAAACATTTGACAATTCCTAGGAAATGCAACATGCCATAGCTATTTAAAAGTTGATTTTATTACATCATTTTTCTCCTAATCATCTTGGATTGATGATTTCACATTTGATTTGGAAAAAATCCCAGTTTATCTAAGTTTAGATAATAATGTCTACGCATTTGATATTAATGTTTTCTCATTATTCATTTACTCAGTAGACTTTAATAGTTATTTTAAAATTCACATCACACACACACATGTATGGTTGGAAAACATTTAATAGTAGCATACTGTGACAATTTTGTTTGGAAAACTCTTTTTACTTAAAAGTAACATACTGAGCTATGTTTGGAAAAATGTCAAAGTTTAATATGAAAAATAAAATCTATTTTGAAATATTTCTTAAGAGGCTGGACTTGGAAAGGGACTTGTTGAGGGACAGCTGATGTAGGATAGGGAGAATAGAATATGGTAATAATCTTTAAAATGCATTTGAATTTAAAAGGAATCCTTGAGAGAGGATAAGCTAGGAAGTATAGAGAAAACAAGACATCTGGCAGAGGAAAGGATGCTTTCCATCACATTTAAGTACTTTCTTGTAAATTCTGAAAAAGACTGTCATGAGAACAGCCGTCATATTGGGGGAAGGAATGAGATTTGATATAAGGAAGAATAAATTCATAGAATAATTTCCTAGCACAAAATGCCCTCCTGTGGTTGTTGTTTCCTTCAAAGACCAATGCCATGTTCATCTCCTCCAATTGTCCCATCCCTTGGTGAGCTCCCTATCTTCTAAAGTCCCCTTAGCTCCATACTGTCTGGAACACTCATATAGCATGGAATGGGCAACTTGGTACTGTATTTGTGATAAGTTTTACAGCCTTCGGAGGGCAGCAGTTGTGCCTTTTCACATTTGTATCTCTAGAGCCTAGGACAGTGTTGACATGGAGTAGGTCCTCCTCAGTGATGATGAGATGTTATCGGTAGAGTATAACATGTCCTTCTGACATCTTTCCAACTAACACTACAGCACTCCATCTTTACCACACTGTATGATAATGGTCCCTTTACTTGGTAGAATTCTCCTCTAGACTATGAGTTGTTTTTTTTTTAAAGATTGGCACTTGAGCTAACATCTGTTGCCAATCTTCTTTTTTTTCCTTCTTCTTCTCCCCAAAGCCCGCTAGCACATAGTTATATATTCTAGTTGTAGGTCCTTCTGGTTGTGCTATGTGGGATGCCGCCTCAGCATGGCCTGATGAGCTGTGCCATGTCCACGCCTAGGATCTGAACCAGTGAAACCCTGGGCCACCAAAGTGGAGTGTGGGAACTTAACTACTCGGCCACAGGGCTGGCCCCATAGACTATAAGATTTTTGAGGGCTGAAATGTTTTATGTACCTCCTTACTCCCAATATTTTGCACATCCTAAGAGTCTAAGAACTATTTGTTGGACAAAAGTACAAATGAGGGAACTGAACCAGGAAGGGTGGATTTTAGTTCTCTACCACTAACTTGTTTAGAAATATTGAGCAAATGACTTAGCATCTGTGTCTCAGTTTCTTCATATATATATAAAGTGAAGGAGTAAGATTAATAATTAAAGGCCCCTCCCAGCTCTAAAATTCTATGATTTGATGATAATGGTGATAGCTTATGATAGAAAGATACTTTAGTTCAAAAATTGAGCCAATGAGCTAGATAATGTCAATTCTTAGCAATTGGTTTTCTCCTGCCTCCAAACCTCTCATCACCTGGAACTTTAAGGACCTCACACAGCTTGCTGAAGATTTTGGGGATGTCATTATATCACAAATAGCTCCTCATCAGAAAAAGACTGGAGACCCCAGACCCTGGAGAAGAGGTGTGAAAAGGGAATTCACACTAATAGTTCAACAAGTGAGGCAACCTATTTAGACTTTGAATCAAAGGCTAATTTACTAAGCATCCTTGGTCCTCTTCCATTGCCTGCTCAGGAAGAACATCAGTTAGTTTGAGGAGTTCTCTAAATCAAAGGTACAGAAACCCTGCGTATCCTGCATATATTTCTTGAGCATTATGTACCTACACTGTTATCAGCTCTTTATGTATTACAACATTTCTCATAATAATCTCATTTGACAGGTGAAGAAACTGAGGCAAAGATAGCCAAGGTTATACAGGTAATAAATGATAGAGATGCAGTTCAGATCCTTATTGTCTGAGCCTGAAAGGATATTAGAATGGTGCAGTTTTTATAGAAACCTCACTTTCTCAGGGACGGGTATGAGTGGGGTGTCAAAAAATGAATAATTCAGGCTTTAAGTCAACAAGGATTTATTGCCTTCATTCCCAAACAGCTTTGCCTATGTAAAGACTATAGAGATGATTCCCAGTCTGTCTGTATTTGCTTGGAAAGCCAGTTACCATTCCTCAGAGAGCAGCAATGGGATTACATTAACTGGTGATCTGAACTTCATCCAGGTCTGGTGTGTCCCAGGAGCAGGCCTTGTCTGAGAGAATGCAGCTGTGCTGTCAGTCAGCATGTTGAGGCAGGTGGGCCTTGTTATGAGTTACGGAACCAAATAAAGGACCCAATGGAAAGGTTCCTCTTTCCTTCCAGCCAGAAGATGGAATATTTATCAAGTGTCTCTTTAGAGAGGTTTACTCTGTCGCTTTCCATTTCCCCAGGATTCTGCAAGCCTTGTGATTTGGGACACAGAACAAGAATAATTCTGGTTTATGTTCTTATTCATATTTCCTTTATTTGTTTTGTTCCCTATTCATATTTAATAACTGTAAATAAAACTGTAACACACACAGAGCCTTCCTTTGATACAGGGGGAGTTGTCTTCCAAAGTGCTGGCAAGTTCTCTTACTCATCCTACTGGAACCAAAATGTTTTGGCTAGTAAGTCTGAGACTTTCAGCAAGCATTATTTATAAGAGGAGCATAGTTATTATATTGGCTTATATTCCCAAAATATTTGCAGCAATTTCTAAGTAGGATATGCCTAGCCCTTGACTTGGAAGACTAAAAAAGGCTCGTGTATTTCTCCTTAATGAATTCAATCAGTCCTGGAAACCTCAAGTATTAAACAAGTAAAAGTCTCCCAGGGTTTTGTTAATTCACGTTGTTTTCTGATGAAACAGTAGGTTTTTCTAATCATTAAAAAGTATACTCCTAGCATGGAAAACAAATCCTCAGCAGGGAATGAAGCCCTCCTGGGACATCCAGACAAGTAGTTGTCCTGCTTCTGACAACAGCCCCAGGGGCTGGGAATTCACTTTGAACAAAAGGATTTTTTTTCCCCATTTTTTGGAGGACTCTAATTTTTAGAACATTCTTCTCATATTGCGCTGAAATTGTATCCCTGCAGATTTCACCTTCATGATATTCTTTCTTGCTCTTATTTGTGGGCTTCTCTTTCTCTGCTAGGCCCATAAATTTTAGTGTTTCTTTCTTATTTCACACACTGTCCTTGGACAATCTATGGTTTCGGGTTCACCTACTCAGTGTTAAGGATATCTCAAGCCCAGACTTTCACACTGAGCTCTAGATAAATATATTCAACCACCAACTGGTCATATCCACCTGGCTGCCTCACAGGTACCTCATATTCAATTTATCCAAAACTGTTTTTACCTTTCCTTAGTCTCCAGAATTTGGTGAATGATGCTACCATCCTCCCAATATCCTAAGTCAGAAGCCAGGAAGTCATCTTGGATTTCTCCCACTCACAGCTCATCAGTTATTGAGCCCTTTTGATATTGCCCTGTTAAAATGTCATATATCTCTTTCTCCCCAACTTCACTACCAAAGGTCTTCATTGCTTCTTGACTGTTAATTATAAAAGCTTTTAATTATATTGTCTCCTTGCTTCAGGCTTCACCCCCTTCAGTCTTTTTCCTTAACCCCTCCAGAGTGAACCACCAAAATTTAAATCTCTTGACACCACCTGCTCAAAATTCTTAAATGGTTTCATCTTGTGAGAGGATAATCCTAAATGCATTTGATGACTTTTAAGATCCTATAGACACATCCATCATGATGGCTATTTTTAATATATGAAGAACTCCTACAACTCAACAAACAACCTAATTAAAAAATGGGCAAAGATTTAAGTAGACATTTCTCCAAAAAAAGATATGCAAATTGCAAATAAGCACATGAAAAGATAATCAACATTACTAATCTTTAGGGAAATGAAAATTAAACCACAATGAGGTGCCACTTCACACCCATTGAAATGACTACTACAAAAACCCCACAAAATAATAAATATTGGCAAAGATGTGGAGATATTGGAACTCTTGTGCACTGCTGGTGGAAATGTAAAATGGTGCTGCCACTATGGAAAACAGTGTGGTGATTCCTCAAAAAATTAAAAGTGAATTATCACATGATCCAGCAATCCTACTTCTAGGTACATACCCAAAAGAATTGAAAGCAGGGATTCAAACAGATATATTTGTACAATCATGTTTATGGTGAAATTATTCACAATAGCTAAAATGTGGAAGCAACCCAAGTGTCTTACCAGTGGATGAATGGATAAACAAAATGTGGTATATACACACAATTTGCCTTAAAAAGGAAGGAAATTCTGACACATGCTACAACACTGATGAAACTTGAAGATATTGAGTGAAATAACCTTATCACAAAAGGACAAATACTGTACAACTTGTCTTATATTAGGTACTTAGAGTAGGTAAATTCATAGACACAGTAGGTAGAATGGTGGTTGCTAGGAGCTGGTTGGAGGGGTAAATGGGGGTAATGTTTCATAAGTGCAAAATTTCCTCTTAAGAAGATAAAAAAAGTTCTGGATCAGAGGGTGGTGATCGTTGTCCAACAATGTGAATGTACTTAAAGCCACTGTACGCTTAAAAATGGTTAAAATGGTCAATTTTATGTCATGTATATTTCACTACAATTTAAAAAAAGAAAGATCTTGTAGAACCTGATTCTTAACTATCCGTTCTTGTTAACAGCACTTGCTCCAGCAGTCCTGAACCGCTTATAACTCCTCAAATACACTAGGAGTTTCTGATTCTCATGAACCAGTGCTTTCCTGTGTGTTGCCTGGTAATTTCTTACTCCTTCTTCAAGTTACTGCTCAAATCTAGGGTGACTAACCATCACCCTGATTTGCCTGGAACTAAGGGGTTTCCCAGAATTTGGGACTTGCAGTGCTTCAATTAGGAAGGTCTCAGGCAAATTGGGACAAGTTGGTCACCCCACTCAAATCGCAACGTTATACCGTTTGCAAATTTGATCAGCATCCGCAAATATTCTGAGTGTCCTTGTTTAAAAACTTGAAAACTTCAACTTGGAAAGAATCAACATCAGAATTCTATGTGCTGGAAGATATTTATGCAGATTCATATCTATTTATTAATTGACATCTCTTGAGCAATTATATATTCTTTGGCTTGTGCTATCATCTAAAACATATTTCTTTCTTTTCTCTATAAGAGTATCATAAAAATCTAGTCAAATGCCTTGCTGAGATCCAGATACACTGTATCAAAATGCGTTCTGTTCCTTTGATCCACCAGTTTTGCCAACCTGTCCAATACAGATCTTCTTCGTGAACGCATACTGGCTTCACATGGTCATAGTGTGTGTGCGTGTGTGTATATGTGTGTGTGCCCTTGGGAGTGCATGTGCGTATCTGAATAATCCTTTCAATTAACCACTCTAGAACCTTACCTTGGACCAACATTGATTGACTTATAAAGAAATATCCTACTCTACTCTGTACCCACATTGCCACAGATTTCATAAGTTTTCAAAAATATTGAAGCCAATAAAGGGAATGAAAGATTTTCTTCTCCTGACTGTATTAGATTTAGAAGCCAGTACTATAAGCAGTGTCTTTGTTACTGAAATATGTCTCTCAGAGCACAGGCTTGGGATCTACCTGCTAGGACCTGGTGAACTGGCTGAGTCTGAAGCAAACAAAATCTAGGATTCTTAGGAATGTTTGTTTCACATGTAAACTAGCCATGGGAATACACATTTATTTACAGGGAGACAAATACAGGTCTTGATTAGTGGCAAATCATCCACATTAAAACCAGTAATTGCTACCCTTTGGAGGGATTTGGAGACAGATGCACCTCAGTTTAAACTGATAGTTTAAATAATTGCAACGTTTGTTTTATTTTGTTTCCAAGTGGAAACAGGGCTGTGTCTGGCTGTTCTGGGTTTGCACCATGCAGCTAGGGAAGAGAGCCCTTTCCCTCTGTGAGAGGTTAGTTTATTGCCTGCCTGCAGTGCAAGCTTCATGAGAGTTGCAAATAAGAAACAAATTTCAAATGCAAAGAAGAAAACGAGTTTGTATTTATTACACAAGATAAATTCCTGGCATTGAAATCTTTAGCTGCTCAATATGTTCAATCCCAGAAACTTCTGCTCTATTTCTTTATTTTGGAACAATAAATGGATTCAGTTTTCTCATCATGACACCATTCCTGAAGTACATTGTCTTAGAGTAAAATGTCAACCAACCAGCATGATAGTCATTACCTAAGAATAGTAAAAATCACAACGTTACTACTGTTGTTATTATTGTTATCATCAGGAAGACCTGTAACCCTAATATGACTCTGCCACTGATTAGCTTTGTCTTGTAGTCTGTTTCATGATTTGTAAAATTGGGATAAACAGTGCCTGGACTGTAAACCTCAAAGGATGCTTGGGAGTTGGTGACATTTACTGAGCGTGCTCTGTGTGCCAGAATGTTTGGCACTTTACATTCATCTTCACAGCAGCCCCATGAACATGAATGGTAGTATTACCCTCATTTTGCAAACAGGGAAACTGATGCTGAGAGAGATTAAATAATGTACCTGAGATCCCATGGCTTCCAGGATTTGATCCCATACTGAGCTGAATCCACCCTGCCTATAGCACATGCGTGCACTTTTTCAGCTATAAGCTATAGACCTACCATAGAAATGTAGGTACATGAAAAGAGCACTGGTTCTCTCGTCCAGAGTGAGATGGGGATTTTACACATTCCTGTGGATTTCCTAAAAACCCTATATGATTTCACTGATTTCTTAAGCCAAACGTAACAAGGTTAGTGGGAACTTTCAGAAGTATCACATAACAAAGCTGATGTTTATACAATATTAAAAGCATCACCTATTATTTACATAAATGTGCTTAATGTCAATGCATTTAAAAGAAGCATTCAACACAAAGCTGATATTCATTCATGATATTCAAGTACTGCTTAACCTTCATATAATGGAAACAATTGTTTATGCAATCTGGTCCATGAGTTCAAAAAATCTTTCCTTTTATATGCCTTCTTTTATAAAATGTCAATGGGGGAAAAATTTCATCTCAGCTACTGTCATCCAACACTGTTTCTCTTGCATTTTATTCAAACCAAAAATTTTTAGGAAGAACATTCATCTCTCCTAGAATTAGTCTGGTTACTCTTGAAGACACACTCTAATTCTTTCCATTTCTTGTATTTCCTAAATATTTTCTACCCACATTTAGTATTTCTTTAACCAAAGTAATGCTCCATACTCTTGGGCTGGCACTAATGGAATTCTGAATACTTTCCCCTTGAATATATACTCCAAAATATATTGTTCTGGTCCTAGGATACATATATTTTGTTTTACCCATTGGATATAGTGGTTATGAGGGTGAGGAAATTTAAAAAATTAAATACTCTCTGAGAAGAAAATGATCATTGATTACAGTGGGCAGATACTATCCTAAATTCCTAATTTTGAGACAGTTTAAACATCAAAGTGATTTTGCATTTCTTTTCGTTCTAGTCAATATTAACACAAACTAGTCCCTTAATTTAAAGGACTGTTGGAACTGTTATAGAGTCTTTAAACATGACTAAAGTTTCCTCCGAGGAGAGAAATGATTTGTATGTCATCCAACTAATGCCTTCGGGTCAATCTATTTCCTAAATTAAAATGTAGAAACATGAGCTGAATAGATAGACTTAAAATAAGGAGCAGCAATGAAAGAGAAAGAAACTGATTCTTGAGTCTTGTCTTTCTCTCTCTCTCTCTCCGCACACACACACACAACAGGTGCACAGGAAAAGAATTTTGATTTAATAATCTGTGTGCAAACACTAAACAAAATAAAATAGAAAAATAGCTCTACATGGTTAATTCATGTGGTTAGTATAAGCTTTAGTGTTTGCTTCAACAAAATGGGAGACAAGTACTATATCATAGTGAATGTGAAAGCCTAAGAATTGTAGGTCAGGAAAAATAATTTTAGAAGGTGCAATTCAAAGGGTAAATTTAGAAAATTTTATCTTGGAATTCATGCCAATCTGAAACCTTTGAGATCTTTGAATAAACAAAAGTGTGACCGTGTTGGAAATCTTATTTTAGAGCACAAGAGGGTCAAATATAATCATTTGGATTCATTTTCCCTATTGGATGAGAGCCAGTGGAATCAAGTGTAGTTACACTGAGTCCTGCTATTAATCACGCGCTCTTATTTTCAGGTCTGCCGGGAAACAACTGTGGCAGACAGATTGAGCTGGCATGGAGAGATCAGAAATAGGAGAGCCCTTTCTATGAAAAGACCTAGATGAGCCTCAGAGAAGGAGTCATGGACAGACTGGAGAAATGTGAGGTGTTTGAAGCTAAAAATCAAAAGGATTTATTTTTGGTGGGGAAAGAAATTAACCCCCACCATAATCTTTCACAAAGCTATTGAGTAAATAGTAATTCTTTTTTTTATTTTTTATTCTTTTGCTGAGGAAGATTTGCCCCTGAGCTAACATCTATTGCCAATCTTCCTCTATTTTTGCTTTAGGAAGATTAGCCCTGAGCTAACATCTGTGTCAATCTTCCTCTACCTTTATATGTGGGTCGCTGCCACAGCACGGCTGACGAGTGGTATAGGTCTGCACCTGGCATCGAAATCTATGAACTTGGGCTGCTGAAGCAGAGCATGCCAAATTTAACCACTAGGCCATAGGGCTGGCCCCACTACAGTAATTCTTTATATACTTGAAAACAAAATTGTTTCAACCTAAACCTCTTTTAAAATATTTCTTTAAATGTTAGAAGTTGTGACTGGGGTGGGGGTGGGGGTTGATGGAGGGGAGTCGGGCACACAGAGGCTTAAAGGTACTAATAATGTCATTTCTTTTTCTTTGTTTTTCTTTTGTGTTTTTGTTTTTGGGTTTTTTTGGTGAGGAATATTGGCCCTGAGCTAACATCCATGCTGATCTTCCTCTATTTCGTATGTGGGACATCACCACAGCATGGTTTGATGAGTGGTGTGTAGGTCCACACCCAGGATCCAAGTCCATGAACCCCAGGCCACCAAAGCATAGCGTGCAAACTTAACCACTACACTACCGGGCCAGCCCCAATAATGTCATTTCTTATATGATACTGTTGTTTTATTCTTTAAATTTTACATGACACATGATGTACTCTCTTTCAATGATATATTTCTTTCTTTCTTTTTTTTTTGAGGAAGATTAACCCTGAGCTAACTGCTGCCAATCCTCCTCTTTTTGCTGAGGAAGACTGGCCCTGAGCTAGCATTCATACCCATCTTCCTCTACTTTATATGTGGGACACCTACCACAGCACAGTGTGCCAAGCAGTGCCATGTCCACACGGGGGATCCGAACCGGCGAACCCTGGGCCGCTAAAGCAGAACGTGCACACTTAACCAGTGCACCACCGGGCTGGCCCCTGAATGATATATTTCTTGATAAAAATTTTTTACCATTAGGAGATGCCATTTAGTATGCTGCTGTGATTCTAAGCACCTCGCTTATCTGTTAACATATCTTCATCCTATTATTTGAAAATTATTTTGTTTATGTACATCTACTACAGTATCACACTCTAATTAAAAGATGTAAGATTAAACTTTCCTTTCTGAACCACTTTTAGACTACAGTTTTGTCTTGTGACAAATGAAGAAAATTGCCAGAAGAGATTCAGGAAAATTAAATTTGAGTAGAAACTTTCCTTTACTCCTGAACCTGTTACTCCCATAGAATGGCTCCAAATAATAGTTCTGTAAAGGTATTTGGGTGGAGATATGCTGAAAGGTTTAGAAAACATATATCTCTATAGAGAATTCTCCCCCAATCTGTCCCTCTCCTGTCTCCAACATGCTACTATATCTCGTATCAGGAGCACATTGTTTGTAGCAATTATTTTTTAATGGGAAGAGGGAGTCGGGGTGAAATCCCTAAAGTTTTAAAGGCAAACTGGAAAGTACCAGTTTTAATTTAACTCTCTCTATATACATTTGAAGATTAATGGGCTCTCTGGTAATGCTGTAGCTTTTGGAACTCACTCAGAAGGGGGTTAAAATGGAAATGCTGACAGATTGTGAACTTCAGTGGTATGAATGGTGCCGCTGTAACACTTTACTACACAGGCATGATGCCGATTGTAACAGACATCCCTGTGGCCATATTTCAATTTTTTAAAAACTTTACACACACACAGACACATTTGTTTGAAGGGCAGACCAAAATAAAATATCAGTGTACTTAGTGGGACAATCTTCTGTACATCTGTGTCCCTTTTATTCTATCTTGTCTGGTGTTCGGACTGAGATTACCCTAGTGCTTTGGCTATGAACTTAAAACTGATTAAGGTTCCCGGCCAGAGAAAAGTAAGTTGCCTTCAAATCAGTTGGTAGTGTCCATTTACTTCACTTGACAAATGAACTATAAAGACTCAGTGCTATATGAATAGAATAGTGAGCCATTATACGGGAGGAATGAGAAACAGGTAACTGGGATGTCAGAGACAAGTAGTTAATAGACGGTGGCTCATATTTGTTTTGGTACTTCCAAGTTTTGTTTCAACAGGTCAGCTAGGCTACAGTAGATGTGAAATTATCAACTGGATAACCTTGAGATTCTGCTCAAAGGGAATGTGGTTGGGTGGGATTGGAATGGTGGACTTTTAGTATTATCCAAAATGTGACAAGAATGTCTGTGTTTCTGTCTGGTTTTCAGGTCCAGTCCCAATAAATATGTTACAGTTCCCACCAAAAGTCAGAATAAAACACCCTTCCAGCACCACATGGCCAAAAGCGCCTTGAAGAACCTGGGCAGCCAAGTGGAAGAAGAACACATCATATAGAGTTCAGTAGCTCCTTGACCAGCAAATCAAGAAAGGAAGATGATTCTGCAAACTGTTTTGGATGTACAGTTGAGTAAATTATTGAAACTGAGAGTAAAGAACCAGAACAAAGGAAGAACGATCCTAGCATAAACAGACTCGGGAAGGAAACAGTGGCAGCAAAGAAGATCAAGAGAGCTTGAGGAATAAAAGACAGGGAATTCATGTTGGATCAGAGCTGGAAAAATTTCGTCACCATCCAAGCTAAAGATTTTCATCAGTTTCCCTAGTGAAGAGGGATTGAGAGAGTTTATCGTTTGTAATCTGTTGTTATAAACATGCCTTAGTTAGCTATGTGATAAGTGTATATAGTTCTCTTCCCAAAGTGACCATTAAGTCATTTCATGAATCTTTGTTGTCACCTTTTCAAAGTCCCCGGTTAAAGAATCTTTCCAGGTATTGGCCTGGAGCCCCCACCTCCTTATTGCAGCCAGAGAACACATCCCTTATTACTTTAGCAAAGTCTGTGTGTCTAACTATGTGCTAAACACAAAAAGAAATCTTAACTTCCAGTACTCATATTTTAAAATGAGTAAAGTTCAAGCATGCATCTCTCAAATATTTCATCAGTTTCCAAGGAATCATGGCCAGCATACAAGAATCCTTCAAGTTTCTCTAGTCTAATGGATAGAGAAGAAAATTAGGTGAAGTCCAAATTCCTGAAAGAGGCTCCATGATCTTTCCAGCCTCCTCTCTACATTGTAGCCATTCCAACTGCAGGCCCCCGGTCATGATGCCGGGGTCTTTCTATTGCCCACATTGCCACCTTCACCCCAACTGGCTTGGACTTTCTTGTCTACTTGGCAAATACACACTCATTCTTAAAGACCTAAGCTTTATATGTTTCCACTCACTCTCAATAGAATTGTGTCTTATCTGCTTTGTGCCCTAACTGCCCCATATCACCTGCTGGTTATTCTTACTTTTTTCTGTCATCCATACTGGTTGATTTTTCCTACTAGATTCTATCTCTAGCAAGTTATAAGCTCCTTAGAGGTAGTAATTATTTCATATATCTTCATAACCCCAGGTTTTAGAACAGTGCCTGGTACCTAGTACGTGGTTATTCACTCATTCAGTAAATATTTAAGCATGGAACTTTAAGCCATAATTATTTGTCTTCATAATTACATGAACAAGAGTACTTACTAAGAGATATCACAGGCAGTCAATAAATAAGTACTGTGTTCAGTAACTAAGTCAGGAATGGTTGGACATATTAACGTATGATCACTAGTCTATCTGCATCACAATTACCTCTAATACTTGTTAAAAATGCAGATTCCTGAGCCCCACCTCAGACATACTTAGTCAGAGCCTCTAGGCATAAAATTCAGGAATCTGTAACTATACAAAGCAACTTGTGACTTATATGCACGCTAAAATTTGAGAATCATTGGATTCCAAAGAGTACAGGCTTTGGAATTTGATGGATCTAGACCAGGGTTCCAGCTCTACCATTTATTAGCGGCATGACCTTGGAAAAGTAAATTAACCTCTCAAAGCCTCAGTTTTCTTACCTATAAAACAAATATAATAATGTCTCCTCATTGGGTGGTTGAGAAGATTATAACGTAAGATATGTTAAAGCACCTAGAACTGGCCCATTACAGAGAAGTGCTTGGTAGTATCAGTTCCTTCCTTGTCTTCCTGCTCCAGCTTCACTTTGCTCCCCAAGGTATCTTCAGCAATCGGAATACCTGAAGATAGGCACCACACCTGTCCCTTAGATATCCTCTGTGCAGACCAAGCAAGCTTATCATCATTGTCATAATTTTGAATATGATTGCTTGAACTCTATACACAAGCTAAATATTCATATTGCTTTTTTATCTCCTCATGGAACTAATCAGACTTTGATATGGGTTATATTAAATTTTTACTTTCGCATAAATGGATATTCCCTTTCTAAAGTACGCCAAGACTTGCAATGTCTGACAGGATCTGTAGGCATCTGTTGCCTCCCTATCAATTTTGAGACTGGCCTGGTGCAAATTAACTTTTCCTCCTCTTCCATGGAAAAACAGATATTTTAATGATCTTTCATAATATTGCCACTATTCTTGCAAGAATCTTGTTCCAAAATGTGGGAAAGTTTCTTCCATTTCCACACCACAAAAAAATACTCTTACCATTAGTCTGTTTTTCTTTTTTTGAAAAAGCGTGGGGGCTATATTCACTTTGAAATTCTTTGAAAAGATAAAATAGAAATGTTCTATATTGAATTTTCTAATGTTCTCTGTAGGGTGAGAGGAATTTTCACTGAGGGTGCCGGTAGAGGATCAGGAGTGTGAGTTAGAGTTCTGATGTACCACCTCAGGCAGACAGCTATCCACAATCAGTTCTGGTCTGACTTTCGATGATGTGATTCCATCCCTAGTTACTGTAAATTTAGGTTCTCTGTTAAAGTCTGGAGCGTTTTGTATGAGTATCCATGTACAATATAGCAAATACCTGACACAAATTGTTGGAAAATTGTAGTGCTGATTTCAGATGGGGAAGATAAACCTTATTATAAAAGAACCAAAGATGTAAGGAAACATGAGAGAAGCAAGACGTTTTAGCTGGCCCTCAAATACATCCTAATGGCAACTATTATACAAATACATTGTAAAGGAAAAGTGTACATCATATCCTGCTTTACATTTAAAATTCAAAGTCTTGATTGTTTTGTCCCTACTATATTTTTACCTTAGCCTCCTCACTCCGAGGTTACCTTCGAAATAAGATTCCCTGGTATTCAAGCAAACATTTGCCAGTTGCTGAGCAAGTATTTCACCTTATTATGAGTTTTCTGTAGTCCACTTCCATTCAGCCTATCCTTTTCATTAGCTAACAGTAACTTTCCCCTTATACTACATGACATTGAGAGAACATACAGTTAGTAGAAAATTAGTCTCAGAAGCAGTGAATATGAAAAACACTAAGTTCATTTCTGAATGGAGGCGTGTACCCTGTCATTTTGTTCTTCAAATATAAACGCTACGCTTCCTAGAAGACCATACCAGGAGAGGACTCCAGCTTGTTTCAACATTTTATGGAGGAAAAATCATAGGGTGGTTTTTGAAACTTGCAATATTACATTTGAAATGTCGAGTTTTCCCCTAGGCTGACTCTGCAAATGTGTATCTATCTACCCAGCTGTTTGACTGTCCTCGCGTCCAGCTCAGTCTGTGGATCTGCCTTCCTCTAGCTACACAAACTCATCTTAACTCATTTTTTATATGTCTTTGCTTCTTCCCTAGCATATTCTCCATGTTAGTTATTCCAAACCGTCCACATACTCCTCAGGAGCCAAATCCAACTATTTCCCTCAATCTTGAAACTTTTATTAGTTCTTTTTCTGATTTATGTGAATAACACATGCTTATTGTAAAATATAAAAATGGAAAAATAAAAAAGAATTAATAATAAAATTGAATTTATCATCACTAATTTCACCACCCAGAAATTATTTTTATGCTACTATTAATATTTTGGTATATTTCCCTTTAATCTTTATTCTAGGATGCTTAATATACACCAAACATACCCATATATATTTTACTGTATGTAGTTTCTCATCGTGTTTTATCCACTTAAAATATTTTTAAAAATTGCCATGCTAGGAAATATCCTTCAAAATATTATTTTTCTCATTGTTGCATAAAGTTACATTATATGAATGTACCATAAGTTGTCTATTTAGAAGCAAAATAATGCTGCGATGGTCATCCTTAATCATATGTTTTCATGGGCACATCTGATTATTATTTCCTTAGGATATATTTCTAGAATCAAAATCACTAATCAAAAAATATAGCATTTTTAAGGCTTTTAATCCATATTGGCAAATTTCCTCTAGTTGTACCTAATTTACACTTCTCTAGCGGGTATAAGAGTACCAGTTTCACTCTACCTTCATCAACATTGCATGTTACACTTTCTTTAAAAATCTTCGTCATTCGCCTTTTTTAAAAAATGGGAACTTATTATTTTAACTTGTACTTCTTGAGCTGAGTTTGTTACATGTTTTAATATGTTGCGGGACAATTTGATTTCTTCCCATGTAAATTGCATATCCCCACTGTTCATTTTTCTACATTTCCATATTCATGTCTTTTCTTACTGATTTATAAGAAATCTCCATGTATTAAAGATCTTCACATTCTATCAAAAAAAAAAACGACCTGAACTCTTCGAAAATACCAAGGTCGTAAAGTGACTAACCACCCAGTTTTCCTGGGACTGCGTGGAGTTCCCAGGACATGGAACTTTCAGTGCTAAAAGCAGGAAAGTCTGGTAAATAGAGATGAGTTGGTCACCCTCACTGAGGACTGTTGCAGATGAAAGCAGACTAAATGCAACTAAATGCAACATGTGATCCTGAAGTGGGAAAAAATAGATTTTCTGCAACATAGGGAAATAATTGGTAAATCTTAAATAGGTCTACAGATTAAAGAATAGTGCTGTGTCAATATTAATTTCCCAATTTTGATAATTGAACAGTGGCTGTAGAAGAGAATATCCTTGTTTTTAGGAAATACACACTGAAGTATTTAGGATAAAGTGGCATAATGTCTGCAAAGTACTCTCAAACAATTGCGGGGGGGAGAGAGAGAGAAACAGGGCGAATATGATAAAGGCAACATGGTAAAAATGGCAGTATTTGGAGAACATGGCGGAATGGTATTTGGAAAATCCTCACACTCTGTGTTGTAACTTTTTATAAGTCTGTAATTATTTCAACATAAAATGTTTTATAAAAAGATATTAATTGTCTGCTATGCACTGCAAATATTTTCCCCAGTTTTTCATTTGTTTCTTCATTTGATTATATTGTGTAACATTTGTATTTCTTTTTTATTTTACCACTTGGAAAATTTAAATCATACTTCCGTCCATCTTTCTGAGAGACCGCATGTCTTCGAGCACAGGCATGTCTGCCTGATGATTTTGTCCTCAGTTATTAGCATAGTGTCTGGAACCTATTGCTGCCCAATAAATATTTGATAAATAAATTGATAAATATAAATAATCTTACCCACCTCTAAAGAAGTACATTTTTACATATATTTACTTCTAAATCGTCACACAGTCAAATATTTCTACAAACCCATTAATTTGGAATTTACTTTGGTTGTACACAATGGGGTGGAGATAAATTTATTAAGACTAATAGTTTTAGCACTCTTTGTAAAGATCCTCTTTTCTAAGGAGTTTTGAAATGCCACCTTCATTATATACTGAATCTTATATCCTCACGAGGAGCTGTAGCAAGGTTGTATGTATTCTGTTTCAGTAGCCCCTTGTTCTGAAACTCTTCTTTTGATAAAAAGAGAAGGAGGGAGGGTGGCAGAGAGAGAGAGAGAGAGAGAAGGAGGAGAAGGGGAAGGGGAGGAGGACGAAGGAAGGAAAGGAGGACGGGAGGGAGGAAAAAGGAAGGAAGGGGAATTATCGAGAGCATCAACTTTATGCAGAGTCAGTCTTCATGGGTTTACATGTTGATTACCAGTTTTGAGATCTCAGACTATTTAACTAACCTTTTTCTGCCTTGATTTCCTCCTCTGTAGAATAAAGATAATAAATAGTACCTACTTAATGGGATTAAGAGGATAAAATGAGTTAATATATATAAAATACTTAGAACAATATTCAAGCACGGTAAGCATTATGAAGTATTTGTTATATTATTCTGTTTTGAACTCCTATACTATCATTTAATAATGCTATATGCTTTTTGTTCTATCTTCTTGAGTCTACATTGTTTCCTCCCACTTTCTGTCACCTAAGTTTGTGTCCTTGGCTCTCTGTTCTTCATTTCAATATTTACTTATTAGAAAACAGACTCCACTGTCAAGGCCTCAAGTACCATTTTATGCAGATAATGAAGAAATCTAAGCTCTGGCTGCTCTCCTGAACTTCCAACTCCAACAGATCTTTGGATAGTTCCGACACAACATCTTACCAAGATCTCAAATGTAGTATGTCTCAAATGGAATTAATTATCTTCCTTCGACCTTGGGCAATGGCATAATTTCTTAATCACTCAGAGTTGAAATTTCATCTATATATATCTTAATCTAACCAGTTATCAGATCTTCTTGATTCCCTTTTTTTTTGAGCAAGATTAGCCCTGAGCTAACATTCATGCCCATCTTCCTCTACTTTGTATGTGGGACGCCTGCCACAGCATGGCTTGATAAGCAGTGAGTAGGTCCGCACTCAGGATCTGAACTGGCCAACCTTGGGCTGCCGAAGGGGAAGTGCAAACTTAACCACCGTGCCACAAGACTGGCCCCTTGATTCCTTTTTATAATGATTCTTATTTAGCTTTTCTATTGTTCCTACTATAGTTCAAGATACTAAAATATTTCAACACCTACACCGACCTTATCCTCCAGCCTCTTTCTTTTCCATCTTGGCATCTGGTGCTGATCAATCTTCTTAAAATGAGAATTTGAAACATAATCACTTATCAGTTTGAAATTCTTTAATTAGTTTCCTATTGACCATAGATTAAACCTTAACCCATGGAATGTAAACTCAATGAAGGGAAGAATTTTCATGCATTTTATTCACAGATGTACCTCAGTGCCTAGAATAATTCCTGGCACATAGTAGGTAACATGATAAATGTTTATTGAATGACTGAGTGAACTCTTATCCTGGCATTCAGGAGTTTCCATAGCTTACCCTCAACTTCTCTTCCAAGGCGTCAACCTCTAACCCAAGCTACTGAATCTACTCCTATATTAATTCAGAGGCCTTCCTCTTGTCCATTTGCTGTTAGTCTCCTACTCTCCATTTCCAAGCATAATATCTTTCTCTTCTCCACTCGTGTAAATCCTCTTCACTTTTCAAGGCCCAGCTAAGTCCCAAGGTTTCTGGTTAATCTGTCTTGATAAATTTGAGCTATGCGAATCTCCATCCTAAAAAGTCAAAAGCATTTAAACCTTACACTGTTTATTTTTTACTGGGCAAACGCTTCCTCTCCCCCAAATGAACATAACTCTATTTGAGGGTATACGCACTCTTTGCCATCTCCTGCATGATAAGGGCTCTGTTAACTCTAACCAGCAACTGCTTTCTTCTTATATTCGAAGAACCTGAGATACATTTTAATAATAACTCCATTTCAAACAGTATTCAAATATTGGGACTCAATATTGTAAATAGAAAAATATTTTTAATCCTTAAGTAACTGATGGGGAAATGGAGAGAGAAATTGAGTTGGGTGAGTTACTTAAGACCTGCTTAATTGTTATCTATGCTTTCCCCCAAACCCAATTAATTGTCCTCCTTTAGCTGGCCAGTAGTCAAAAATAGAAAATCTGTGATTTAGGGCTATTTAAGAATGACTATCTTTCCTCAGCCCCGGATTTATTTCTAGGAGGATTCCAGAAAGCTGTGGCTATTTGTTACAAAAATCGGGGGTGGAAGGGGTAGACTTTACAGAGGCTAGAGCTGGCATGTGGCCCCTTAACTAAGTGATCAAAGTTAACATCACTAGTAATAAGATATAACAATGTTATGTTTACCCAAAAGGATGCCCTGAGAAAAGGCACAGCATCGCTTCAGTGGTATTTATGCTGAAGATACACAACCTGAATCTAATTATGAGAATACATCACACAAATCCAAACTGAAGGATCTTCTACAAGTGACTCACCAGTGCTCTTCACAAGTATCAAAGTCATGAAAGACAAAGGACGGGAAACCCCACAGATGGAAAGAGACTAAGGAGATATGACAATTTAATTAATCTCTTTGTTAATTAATTAATTAACAAACACAATGTGGGATCCTGGATTAGATCCTAGAGCAGACAAAAGACATTTGGGAAAACTGACAAAATTTGAATAAGATCTACATATTAGTTAATAGTATTGTATCAGTGTTAATTTCCTGGTTTTGATAATTGTACTGCAGTGATATAAGACAAGAACCTTAGAGGAAATTGGGTAAAGGGTATACAGGAATTCTCTGTACTATTTTTGCAACTTTTCTGTAAATTTAAAATTATTTCAAAATAAAAAGTTGAAAAATTGAGGGAGAGGAAGATGAGTTAAATTCTATATTCTTGGAGAAAAAATTCCAAGGGTCACATCAATCATTTCTATTCGTCTATACGGTCGCTTTAACCCTTGTAATATGTGTGTAATGTGGGATGCCTTTCAGCATGAGGAAGGCTTATTAGCCGCACAGAATAGACAAGGAAAATTTGGAGAAATGATATTCATTGGTATACATCAGTCATTCATTGGATAGACACGCCAAGTAGTATTTTAGGTGCTGAAAATATAACAATGAGGAAGATAATAGATTCCTGGCTTCCTGATATTTCCAGTCTTACTAATAAGAAAGAGAAAATCAGAACTTATTTTTTGCAAAAGTTGGAAGGTGGACTTTTATGAAAAGGCTGTAGAGGATGGGGACTCACGTCAAAAAAGAAATTTGTTAGAAAAATTGGAGAAGGCATTCAAATCGGCAAGGCCATGGTGTGCTAGCGTGCTCGTGATGCTTAACTGCAGACCATTAATCCCTGCTGTAAGCGGGAGAAGGGCAGAAGGCAGAAAAGTGGATTGCAGGAGAGAAAAATCAGTAGAAAGTAGTAACGGGGACAGACTGAAAGGAAAGAGGGAAGGGGAGGAAAGGTAGAAATGAGAACCGTGGCAGTCAGTCAAAAGCATAACTTAGGCCACAGACATAACTGAGAAAAAAGCAAGACAAGTCGGAGGAGAGGGAAGGACTCCGCTGAGCCAAGTGTGGTTTCAGAAGGTGTGTGTGAAGAGGTTAAAGAAAAAGATTAGGGATGGGAGACACGCAAGAGGGAAACATCAAATTGGGGACTGCTGAAGAAGGGAATGGTGCATGGAGACTTCGAGGAAGGAAGGATACTGGTCACCTACAAGCTTGGGAAAGGTGGAGGGAGGACAGCGTGGGAAGCTAGAGCGCCCGGGCGGTGCCAAGCGGCTGCGTGCGCGCCCGGGGCGCGGTCGGCCCAGGGGCTTGCGAACAGGGGGCCCCGGCCGGGCGCGGGGTGGGGGAAGGTTGCGGGGCGGAGGGGGAGGTGTGCACTATGTTTGGTGATGTCATTGCAAGTCAGTGAGCGGTGAAATTTAACACCGGCCGGATTCGCTTGGCTCCTCTTCTTCCAGGGGAAGCAGCCGGCGGCAGTCCGTGCCGAGCGCCTGCAGTTGCCACCGGCCCCCTCGCACCGACTAGATTTCCGAAGTGGGTGTGTGTGCTTGTCTGACAAATGTTCCGGCGCGGGCTGTTTCCAAGGACTTCCTCTCTCTCTTCATCTCCTTCCCTCCCCCACCCCTTTCTCCTCCCAGGCCCAAAGCAGAGGACTCCACTGGAGTCACAGAGTCGCCTTTGAACCGCAAGTGAACTCGCGGGCTGCACTCGCAGCGGAGCTCCCGCTGCTGCCGGCGCCCCGCCGCCTGCCAGTGAGGTCTCCTCCTCGCCCGCCCTCCTAGGGGAGCGC